>NC_022009.1:120696798-120715498 GCF_000317375.1 Microtus ochrogaster
ATGCTCTGAATAAAACCAACTATTAACATGAGACTTTTGACTGCCTTGTTTAGCAGCTCCATCCTCCCAAGTCCCACCGCCTCTAGAGCAGTGGCCCCTATCTGTACTAAGTCAGTTCCAACTTGGATACCTCGGACAATGGTTATTTCAAGGATAGAGTATTTTCAAAGAGAGAGGTGTTGTGATGACCCAGTACCTTTAAACACACTCATCAGGACTGGGTAGCCTCCAAGGAGAGAAGATACTGCAACTGTGAACCAGCATGGCAGCAAAGAAGAGTGCAAGCAGGCCTGAGTCAAACGACAAGACACTGAAGGTCAGGAAAACGAGACAGGTTTGACCCATTCTTCCGCACTGGGAAATGGAATCGGCTCTGTTTGGAAGTACTGTGTGGCAGAAATGGAAAGCTCTCGGTGTAAGCGTTCTGGTGCATGTCTGTGTAGTCTAGCTGTCTCAGGGCTGGCTTTATCTTTTCTGGAGAGTGTCTTTCAAATGTGTATAACCATGCTTTGCCTTTCTTTTTCTTTCTCCCCTGCAAACCCCCAATTTGTCCCTGTAGAACATTCTCCAGAAATGCTGAAAGATACTGGAGACAGCCGGCTGGGCTGTCCTAGGACATCATGGACAAGATGCTTCTGGTTGATATGGGCAGACAAGGGACAGTAGTGGTGGGGTGCAGCTCCAGTTGTGTCTGCTCTCAGGCACTGGAATACAGAGCTCTGGCCGAAGGAATATCTGCTCTTCCTGTCATAAAGCATCCTTAGTAACCAGCCAGCCTAGGTCACAGACTGGGAGAGCAGAGACCCCGTCCTTGACACTTCCTGGTCCATTCACTGTTCTGAGGACAATTCGGGCAGTAATTGCAGCACAGAAGCTTAAAGGTCAGCATGTCTGTCTCGTACCGGGAGCCGCTCTCTGAGATCGTGGGAAAGCGCATGGTCGTCACAGGTGAGCAGAGAGCGTGGGTTCACTTTCTCCGGGATCTAAGCCATTTTCATCCTCACATAAAGGGTTCAACAGTGAAATAAGCACAGGATTATCGTTGTCTTATGCACGGGTCCCATCGTGGACACCTTGTACTGTCAACAGGTCTTTCAGCCACGGTTAGTGTGGCAAAGCTAGCTTTGACAAGGAGATTTCCATTAGCATAAATTCATGATGAGTGGGAGGGAAACGGATTGATGTTAGTAAGAAGTATCTTGGTCACACTTTTCACTATTAGTGATTTAGATTTATTGCATCTTTTAAAATTGGACATATTTCATGGATAAGAATTTGAGCAAAATTAGACTACCTTTTAAATAAATGTCTTAAAATTCTAAGTGTTATTCTATTCTTCCTGTCATTTTTTTCCTAAGACAGAGCCTCACTATGTAGCCCTGGCTGGCCTCACAGTCCTTATGTAAACCAGGCTGGTCTTGAACTCATAGACAGAACTTTCGTCTGTCTGAGTGATGGGATTAAAGGTATGCGCCACTGCACTGAGCCAAAAAAAAAAAAACAAACCACTTTTTCTTAAAGAAGATGTATGTTAAACCTTATAAAATAGTTGGATTTCATTTTATTCTTTCAGCTTACACTTATGCTTAACAGTAATTTGGGCAGTGTGTGTGTGTGTGTGTGTGTGTGTGTGTGTGTACAGTTATAATCCAATTCAAAGAAAAAAATAAGACGTGACCAGTTGGGTCAAGTCCTTAGAACCTAAAGCAAATTTTCATCTTATTTCATCTATTTTTCAAATTAGATGAATTTGAAATTTTTCAAATTTTCAAGTACATCTAACAGTCTTGTGGAAGTCAGTTTGCTGCCTGTTCATTGTAAGCACTAGCAGCAAGTCTTTCCATCATCTGGCTCAGCCACCTGTCTTGTAAGTCTCTTGGCGCCAACAGAGCCACCTTTTCCTCTCTAAGTGTTTGCATAGAAGAAGGTTTCCTTCACCCCTGGCTGGATTCACAGCAGATGCAGCACAGGGACCAGACTAAGCTAGTTGTGCCTCTTCTCCCTCCACAGAACAGCTGACTTAGGATGGGCACAAGACCCCACAGACTGCCCAGGTGATTCCAGAAGTGACAAACCAAGCTGAAAAAGACAAGGCCTGTTCCAAACCAACACTTGACTGCTGTGGACACGACTCTGAAAGAGTCAGGAATCCACGAGGAGGGGTGGGTAGGGGACTAAAGAGCTTAAGTCAGAAGGCCTGGGAAAGCAGTGGGTACAGGATTGGTTCGGGGTGTTCCTTTCTGCCTCTGAAACCTCTCCTAGAGTCTTCTCAATTCGTCTTTAAAAGGGGGGTGGGTGGGCGGGTGGGTAATAGTTGTGTCTGTTTTACAGGAAATTTATGAAGTATAGAACATTTCTATATCCCCACCACGGCTTCCTCAATTATTCTACCATTTGGTACTGAGGGTGGAATCCAGGGCCTTCTGAACACTAAGCATAGGCTTTTAACCTCAGCTCTCCTCAGTTCTTGTTAGCAGAGTAACTTGTTGCAGTTCATGGGATAATAACAATGCATTATTATTAGCTACAGTATTAGTTAAAAGGCACACTTTATTCAGATTTCCTAGTGTTGTCCAATGTCCTTTTCTATTCCCGAAGTTTATCTACCATATTGCCTTCAGCTGCTCTACCTCCCAGGAGCCAATGGGCTGTGATAATTCATGAATGTCTTCTTGCTTTTAGACCTTGTCATTTTAAAGAGTACATACAACTATACAGTTCTCTCTCTCTCTCTCTCTCTCTCTCTCTCTCTCTCTCTCTCTCTCTCTCTCGTGTGTGTGTGTGTGTGTGTGTGTGTGTGTGTGTGTGTGTGATATAGCTGTCCCTTACTTTGGATCTGTCTGTCTGCAAGGGCGTGTGTGTGTGTGTGTTGTTAAATTAGGGTTATTGTATTGGGGAAGCCACAGAGATAAAGTGACATTTGCATCATGTTGCACAAAAAGGCAATATCAACATGACTTGTCCTATGGCTGCTACCCGGCTGCAGTGGAAGCTGGCAGGTGTCTCCATGGCAACGTCATTGTTTTCTCTCCTCCCGCTACTGTGCAGCCTCTACTTTTCCTTGCAGCTGAAACTTCTCCGTGCATCATCTGAACCACACCTGCATGAGAGGGTTGTCTTCTCAACATCTTTTCATTTATTCACTCATTTATATCAGTATAAACTTGTGACGATTCATTTGATTCGTTGGGCTCTGCTCCAGTGCTAATCGGTTCGTGTTGTTGCCGGTCGTTTCAGCTTTAGCCATTGCGCTCTTTCTGCTGTCTGCTGTGCCCACCTTGGAAAACATCAAGGTGGATGCGGTTGGTTGACTTGTATTTGCTTCTTTTCCCTCCTGCTCCACTCCTAGAACTGACTGTTCTCTAAGGTGCTCTGGGTTTTTCATCAGGTGCCAAACATGACCATTGCTGTTGGAGGGTGGTTTCTTTTAGATAATTTCAGCAGAACAAGGAAATATGCACATATATGCAAACTTGTATAAGCATGTGTAGATAATCCTGGGTGTAGTCAACAATCTGTGTCTTTATTAAGCTCAAGATGAGTGAGTGTATTTGAGACAGGCTCTCACTATATAGCCCAGGCTGGCTTCGAACTCACAATCCTGACTTGTTTAGCCTTCTTGGAGTCTACAACTTCTTCCCCAGGCTGTCTCTTACCCTGGGTTCATGGCTGGCTGAATTCAGGGTCTTTGATTGGTGACTGTCCTCTGTTCTCTGGTTCCTATGTCAGCTCAGTTTTAAACACTGTTCCCTTCCATTATGGTGGAACCTTACAGAGGGGCAAAGTGGAACTCTTCCCCACGGATGACCCACCCCAGAGGAGTTATTGTCTCAGAAAAACCTACAAAAGGACTTGAGGCCTTTGAGTGCTTGTTGGAGGAACTGCTAGTCTCTTTCCACCAGGGCCATAAGGTTTACCTTTCTCATAGGCTTCTGCCTATCAGCCCCCTCCCCACAGAGCAGCGGCAGGCGCCAGCGTGAGCTGGCTTACTTCCCTTCTTCTCTGTCCCTCCCACTGGCCTGTCACTACTTTGTGAAGCTTTGAAGCTCTTCCTTTCTTTTTCTCTTTGTAATAGAGCCCATATTTTCTTGTCCTAATGCTATTTCTACTAACTCTTCGAGAGTTCTCTACAATGCATTTTGAGCACGATCGCCCCCTGCAATTCCTTCCTCTACCCTCTAATCTCTTCCCACCCAACTCTGACATTTCTTCCTTTCTGCTTGCTTTCCCCAACAAGTCCAGTTGGTGTTGCCCAGCGAGTTTTGGGAGCAGGTTCTGTCCTGGCATGTGGTTGACCTACAGGGGTCACATCACTCAAAACAAAACAAAACAAAACCTCAAAACTACCTCTCTCCCAGGAGCTATGGAATGTCAAGAGCCTTAGCTAGCCAAGGGATTTCATGCCCATTTTCCCTCATTTAGGTTGGGTAATTAACACAAAGCCCCTTACCTGGTCAAGGAGAAGAGGATTATCTCCGTGGAGAGCTCAGCCCTAAAGGAAACCTCTATTTTCTTATCCTGACTCTCTCTCCTTCCCTGAGTCACATGAGAGCTGTTTCTAGCCCTCAAGAAGAGTTTTAATCTTGTGTCTAACTATCGTCCTCTTTCTGGGGTCATTCTGGCCTCTTCCTTCTGCTTATCTCTGGGTCTCACCTCCAGAGTGAGAAATGTTCCCATCCCCACTGCCATTTGATTCAAGGCCAGGAGGCAGCAGCGGTTATTAACGGTTATTAACGGGAAGTCCTGTGGGCAAAGCTTCAGCAACAGAGTGTGGTCCGTCCTGCCTGTCCTTGCAGCCCCTTGAGGCTCTGTCCTGATAAACGCTTCCCAGACACTCAAGTCAGGGCCCTTTCTTCTCCAGCCCCTTTGCTGAAGTCTCCCTGGCATTTGTCACAAGGGTTTTGATCTTTTCTTATTTTTGTCACCATCTGAATACCGGCTACGATCTTCCTCCTCGCACTGCCTAAGCAAATTATTTTTTATTGTCATACATTCAATTGTCCCTCTGTGTTATAAATTTTTACAGGTTTTTGACGAATTCTTTAAGGACATACGCACTGCATAGACTCACACAGAATGGTTTCAGTCCTTGTCACGAGCACTTACCTCTCAGTCGAGAGGAAGGAATTAGGTTTCCATACACAGGTGTGGCTAATTCATTTATTCAACATTAAATCAGCACACACACACATACACATCAGTAGGGTCCGGGTACCGTAGTCATGACTATCCCATATACCTGTCACGATGCAGTGATGGGGGTCGAATGACTTCTTCCTCTGCATTGCTCTGTGGGACCCTTGATCAGCGGAGACGAGGTCAGGCGGTTCTTGCTTCAGGGTCTGGCAGAGGAGAAGGTCCATCGCTACTGCATCAGGAGGCTTCTGTCTGCCTTGCTCTGGGTCCTGGCTTTATACTTCCCTTCTTATTGTTACCTTACATTCATGGTATCACACTACACGCCTTTTTTAGGATTTTATCTCTGCACTACACTCCAAACGGTTACATCATTGCGTCTGTTCACCTCCTCCTTACAGTCCTCTAAAAAAAATCCCCCTGCCTCACTCACTCACTTCTTCTGTTCTCCCCTTACGTCCATAGCAACTGCTGATGTTTTACCCTATAGTCTTGCCACTAAGTCAGAATTAGGTAGGAGGATCCCCTTATCCCATGGGTTTGAGGCCACCCTGTTCACTTACGTTGTTAACAGAATAACAGGCTCATTTTGAGACCCTGCCTGAGACCTAAACAAAATGTAAAATAAGCAAGCAAGCAAACAAGCAACAGCACTTAGCAGAAGCGGGTTTCAAACATAGCCTTCCCAAAGGGGTGGGACCAGCTCCCCTCTGTAGGATCCAGTGAGGGGTGGGGCCAACTATCCCAGGGCCAGTGAAGGGCAGGGCTGGCTCAGCACAGCATGGTTCCAATGACACCTGTGCTAACGTGGGCTGGGACCGTGGACACCATCACAGACCCCAACTGCAGCAGTGCCATGGACCCAGACATGGCCATTTGCATTAGCTCAACCCAGACGTATCATGACCTGGTGGAAACACAGGCCACCCAGGTCTGTACAGCCCCTGTGGCAGTATAGCCCTCAGGCACCAACATGGTCTTAGGTGACTGACCTGGGCATCTCCAGAGCCCCTGGTGGTAACAGGAGCCGTGGACACTGCCCCAGTGTCCCTGCCTAAAAGACCCTATGACTCCGGGTGACAACATCAACCACTCAGATCAGTAAGGTCCTGCAGTGGCATGGTTCTCAGACTCAGACATGGTCTGAGGTGGCTGACCAGACCCCAGACATCAGCTCAGACCCTGGCTGCTGTAGGGCCATGGACGGAGACATGGCCCTTGGCAGCAGGCCTGGCCCAGACGACGGCATGGCCCCGGATGGACTGTAGATTTTTAAATTTTTAAAACGCCTACACCAACAAAGGCCACGCCTAATAGTTTCACTCCCTATGGCGGCCAGTTACATTCAGACTACCACAACATATTACTTGAGCATCTCTACCCAGGGGGTTCTTATGGGGTAATGGAGAATGGAGCCAGAAAAATCCTAGAAACTAGAAGGCCAGCTAGCCAAGTGGGTCAACTAGCCTATGCAATGGAAAAACAGCAAAGAGACCCAGGATCCAAAAAGGGGAAAGGCAAGACTTACGCCAGGGGTTATTTCTGACCTCCACCTGAGTGCCACGGCATGTATGTGCCCATATTTGTATAGACGCTTGAACACACACATGCACACACACACAGACAAAATAAGGTGGAGAGAGCTAGAGGAAGGTTTCTCACATGGATCTTTGACCTCCACATGCGTGCCATATACTTGTGCGTAGACACAAACACACGACACACAGCTTCTCACAGCTGACTGTGGTCAAAGATGCCTGCACACGGTGCACAGCTCACTCTGGCCACTTCTGTGTCTTTCCAGGGCTTTCGGTCTCCTTTCCTTTCTCCTACTCCTTAATTGTTGCAGAAACGGGCTTGGTCGTCCACCGCAAACTTCTCACATTCTAGGCTTGACAGCTGCTTCCTTGTTATGTCGTTTCACTTGACACTTTATCCTGTGCAAACCGAGTTTGCGTCTAGAATCCCAGTTACAACCAGCTTCCGCTCTTGTGGGATATTAACATGACGCTGTCATTTCAATCTTGAATGTCCGGAAAATGTCCAAGTGAAAGGCCTGGTTCGCAGAGTGGGAGACAATGGGACTTTTAAGAGACAGGGCTTAAATATCTGATAACAAATTTTATTACAGAGCCATAGTAATAAAAAAAATTGACAGAGCAAGAGAACAGAATAAAAAGCCTAGGTGTACACTCACATAGCTACAGCCAGGCATTGTTTTGGCAAAGACTGTGTAAAAGACATGCATTGGAGAAAAGGCAATTTCTTCAATCATGATGCTGGGGAAACTCCATATTTACAGGTAGAAAAATAAAGTTGGATTTGTAGCATATAAAATCAGTCAAAAAGAGATTAAAGACTTCAGTCAGATGTTGAAACTACTAGCACATAGGCAAAATACTTGAAGATATAGGCAAGAAGTTTCTGGAGAGAACTGCAGTAGCACAAAGAAATAATCTTAAGAATTCACAAATAACATTGAAGAGAGTCTGTATAATGACAGAAATAATCGCCACAGAGAAGAGACAGCATGCAGGATGGGATGGGGGTGGGAATCTGTCAGCAACTCATTCGGTGAGAAATAATGAGTGTGTGTGTGTGTGTGTGTGTGTGTGTGTATGTGTGTCTCTGTCTGCATATGTTTCTGTGTGTGTCTGTGGAGTGTGTATATACACACATGTATATTATAAAGAACTGCACATTTTAAACACTCAAAACCCAAATCATTTGATCAGTAAGTAGCCTAAGGAACTGAATAGGCCATTCTTGGAAGAAGAAATAGAAATGGCCAGTAAATGCTTCAACATCCTTAGCAATCAGGAAAATGCAAAATATCACATTCTTTGTTGGCTAAGGCCTGAAAGTGGCGCTCAGAGGGCAACTTGCAAAAGTTGGTTCTCTCCTTCCACCGCGTGTGACCCAGGGATTGAAGTCGGGTCCTTAGGCTTGACAGCAAGTGCCTTTACCCACAGAGCCATCTTACTCACCCAAATCCTTAGTGATTGAAACAGGAGCTCCCTGTGTGGTCAGGTTAATGTGGCATTCACGATTCACCCCCTAGGCTGGCCTTGACTTTGCAAACCTTCCTGTGCTCCATCACCGAATGACACTTTCTGCCTCAGCCTCCCGTGCTGAGCTCACAAGTGTATCCACCCATGTCTACCTTACAAAGACATTCTTTACTTCAGATTTTTTCCTCATGAATTTCCACTTCGCTCACAATGAAGCTAGTTGCTGAACAGTGAATATAGGACATTGAAAAAGCACGGGAATGTTTGTTGTGACTGTCTGTACCTGTAGGCTCAGCTACACCAGACGCTGCAGAAACAGGCAAGACGATTGCTTGAGCTCAGGGTTGCAAAAGCAACCTGTGCAACATGCAAAGACCCACTCAGGGAAATTAATAATTAATTAAATACAAAATTAATAATTAATTAACTACAAAAGCACAATAAGAGATCGTCTGGCTTTGCCCAACGTTTTTCATGAAGCCGCTAGTATTCAGAGGTCAGGACTGTTGAATTGTTTGCACAGTCTGGTTCAGAGGGGCTGGAAGCCTCTGTCTGGCCTCTGTACATCTGGGTTGTTTGTGTAAATGATATTCGGGTTACAGGCTCAGCAAAAAAATGCTAACACTTTGAGTCAGCCATTTTTGTGTGCTAGAAACCCAGCGCATGGAAGCCAGGAGCGTTGTGGCGCTCCCCCTTCTCAAGGGGTGGTCTTTGTTAGAAGCAAATAAGCAGCAGAAATCTCTCTAGGAAAAGGGCAGAAGCCGGTGTGATGGATGAAACCAGAAGTGATAGAAGACAAACACAAATGTGTGTGTAATTTTCAAAAGCATTGCTCCATTAGCCTAGGTTTCACCGCCTCTTATTCATCTCTTTTGCCCTGTGAAGCTGTCACACTAATAGTTATGTCCCAAATCCAATTACTTTAAAAATAGAAGGTGACTTCACACTGAATTGCCGGTGGTTTCCTGTCTGAGAAAAGACCGAGACAGCTCTCCTGCCGCACACTTACTTGGCTTAAGCCTCACGACTTCAGTCCACGATGGAAATAGCCCCGGTTTTCAGAAAGGGATCACGGCAAAGCTCATACACATTCATGATGCCGAGACCCTGCATTGGTGAAGCCGCATCTTACTTGTTGATATTTATTTTAAACTGCGTTCATCTGTGGTCATGGTGTGTAACCTGCCTCGAGTCATCATTTGTTCTGTCGTTGGAATCTGTATTGTGCACAGCAGGCAACCTCTTACCATAAATCTTTGACCCAGGACAACTCAATAAACTAAAGACAGGCATTGAGGGGCTGGGGCTGCAGCTCAGTGGTAGAACACTTGCCTGGCATGAGCGGTAATCTGACTTCCAGCCCAGAAATGGAAGGAGGATGAAGAGCAGGAGGCGGAGGAAGAGAGACAAAAACATTTAAAAAAAAATAACAACTTAGTTGGAAATGATCTTCTGTTGGGACACAAGACGCCATGTGATTGTAGCAAGCATCTGGCTGGTCTAACGACACCAACCGAGTTATATGTTTTCGCTTGAGGACACACTCTGTCAGAGCAAGGGTGGTGAGCTGATGCAATCACTATGAGCCTCCAAATCTTTTTTGTAAGACACATTATTATTCTTACAAAAACCTAAGTGCCACACTGAAAGACCTTATCTGTGGGTTCCTGCAATTCTAAATCAATCATCACGAACTGCTGACCTCACCATCACCCATGTGATTTGTTGCTGTTGCCGTGGAGTGCAGTAGATTGACCCGAGCCTTAGGAAAAGAAGTCTACGGACAAGCTGTTTGCTTTTGTTTTCTAAGAACAAATAAACACCTTTATTATGTGATCTAAAAGACAGGAAGAAAATTCATCTGCCTTTCTGGGCCTTGCCTTGATTTTCCAAAGTGGCTATTCTTGTAGGCCATTTGTGGTTTTTAAGATTTATTTTATATGTGCGCATGTTTTGTCTACGTGTATAGCTGTGTACCGTGTACATGCCTGGTACTCATGGAGGCTAGAGGAGCCTTTGGGGTTCCCTGAAACCAGAGCTACAGATGGTGGTTACGGCTGCCTTGCAAATGTGGGGGTCAAACCTAGTTCCTCTGCAAGAGCAGCAAGTGCTCGTAACCACTGAGCCATCTCTTCATGGCTCCTAACCCATAGACTTTGTAACAACACTGCCTAAAATAATGGGGAAATAATTTGAGCAGTGCTCAGGGCAGCAGCCCGGGGCTCCGTCTGCTCCCGTCGACAAACAGGATATATGTATGTGTAGATAAAGAGTTCATTGAGAGGGGTTGGCTCACAGGATGACAGAAGCTGAGAAGTCTTGTGGCCTGTAATCTGCAAGCCCAAGAGCCCGGAAAGCCAGCATTCAAGTCCAAACTAGAAGTGGAGCTGCTGGAGGACCCAACAGAGAGCAGGTGCTCCTGTGGGCACACCCTTGGTTCCCTTCGGGCCCTAGACAGATGGCATGATACTCACTCCCCCTAGAGGGTGTCTTCAAATTTTAGCCTCCCAATTCAAGTGCTTGTCTCTTTTGCAGACATTCTCACAGATGATCAAGGAATAATGATTACCAGCGATTGGAGCATCCTTACACACACACACACACACACACACACACACACCAGTCAAAAAAACACATCAAATAAATTGTCACAATCTCTCTGAAAGAGACTCAGCTAACTGCAACCCCAATCTATTGCATCAGTTCCCCCAAATGTGACATGTATAAAAACTACTTATGGAAGCTGAAGAATGCTGATTCTCAGGTTCTACTCCCCAAATTTCGACCTCACTTTTCAGGGGTTCTTGGGACCTGCATAATAGAGACATGCTGCGGTCATATATGTGCACACCGTGGGAAAGACAGTTGCCCCAAGAGCAACAGGGGCTCCGCACCCTCTGCTCCTTGAAGTGCACACATGAGCCGAGTCTATGACTCCCCGGGTCTGAGTGGTCTCTAGACAGACCACTAGAAGCTTGACTGACCCACGACTCCTCCTTTTGCCGCATTGCCTCAGTTGATCCTGAGCTCCTGGGCTCAAGTGATTCTCCCATCTCAGCCTGCTGAACTGTCGGAGCCACAGATGAGGCTCCACAAACCTGGCTCTCAACGGTTGATTTCAAACGTAGTTTAAAATCCCACGATCTCTTTTTTATAAAGAAAATAGGAACATTTTGTGTGATTCAAATTAGCATTCATTCTGGAAACGATTACACAAAAATGAAACCTGTTTCTCTGCCCAGTGAATGATGACACCGTTGACAGGATAAATAGGAAGCCAGGTTGTCAAAACTTAGGCAAACAAAGCTAAGTGAAGGAGGAGAGATTAGTGAATACGTGCTGACGGCATCCCGGCGCGATAAATTCTTTGTTCCCGGAAAGGTACTGATTCCACCCACATCTCTTTTTGTAGAGATTTCTAGATTCTCAAGAGTTCAACTTACAAGCTACGTAGCTATCAATGCCACTTTTGTACACAGACACACATAGAAATAGAACCGAGTAGACATGCTAACCACGTGGGCTAAATTAAAAACACAAAACAAACCCCCAAACAGGTGATCCCACAATGTGCTCCATCTCAGTCATTTCCTTTGCTGAGGATTTGGCGGCCACGTGGAACACAGCTCCATCGATGAGCCACACCCACCCTTCCCATTACTAGCCTTTGGGTTCCGTGCACACACTCTCCGACACGTGTGTGTCCATGTATCTAGTGGAGAGCCACTGTATCTTATTTACCAGGATACAAGGCAAGCAACTGCCCTGCAAAATGCAGAGATTGCATTTTCTCCTTTCCTCTGCAAAGAGGAGTATCCTAGACTCCCTGGGGTGGGCCCCAAACAAATGATAGTTTATCATTGCACTCAAACACTGGAAGATAAAGATTGGACTAGGTTTGTGGGAAACTTAGATTTGTGAATGTCATCTCCTCGTTGGGGGAGTTGAGGCTCTGCGGAACTGTGGTCTCAAGCGTGCATTGCTTTATTTCAGGAGTCATGACCCCTGGCGGGGGGGTCAGATGACCCTTTTGCAAGGGTTGCATATCAGATACCTTGCAAATCAGATGTTTACATTATGACTTATAACGGCGCAAAATTACAGTTATAAAGCAGCAACGAAAATAATTTTGTAGTTGGGGGGTCACCACAACATGTAGAATTGTATTAAAGGGTCGCAGCACGAGGAAGGCTGAGAACTGTAAGGCTGAGAACTGTTGCTTTATGTAAAGGAATGTGAAAAGCTGTCAATGTTAATAGATACGTCGGTCAGGGGGCCCTTTCGTCAATGTTTGATGAATGAGTTTTTGCTGCACGCCTCTATGAGGCCTGTGCGGCCTGAGCCCTCACTTTGAAAAGATTCAGCTCAGAAATCAGGGCCAGGGAGTGGCGGTCCTGCTTGTAGGGTTTAGAGCTCAGGGCCTTGGATGTCCTGGCCCACACATCTTCATGCGGAAGTTGAAAGCTGCTTCTTTGCTCCCTTGTTATAATTTTCTTTTCATGATCTCAGAGGACAGCTCTAGAAGACTGGTTTACTTACACACGACCGCCAGCCTTTAAAGTCAGAACACACCTCTAATCCCTGCCCTGAAAAGGCAGGGCAGGTGGATTTCTGTAAGTTTGAGGCCAGCCTAGTTACCATAGCAGGTGTCAGACCAGCCAGCTACATAGTAAGACCCTGTCTCAAAAGACCAAAACCTCCACCTACTAAAAACACTATCTCCAAGTTAGGATAGGAATTTGTCCAATTATTTTCACATAATGATACGACCCAAGTAAAAGCTACACATGCAAGCGGCACCATTTTCCTGTGGGCACAGCCTTAGCCTCCTGCCTGCTTCAGCTTGCAGACATTCTACACTAAGGCACCGTGTGGTGACGGCAGGGGACACACAGTGGTCATGTGGATTGGGGGAGGGGGTGACGGGGAAAGAGACAGCTTCTGTCCTAGCAGCCAGTCCAGTAGCCTGCTCATCCTAGCAACCTAGATAGAATCTTCTGCACACCGCAGGGGAGGGACGGTCTCTCAGCCCCACGTCTACTTCCTGCCCATGCTCCCCTCTGATGACAGACGTCTCTCACCCCTGCAGTACTCCCTGCCCTCGCTCACCTCTTCATCTCCTTTCTCTACTGTGGTTAGGGAGGACAGAAGACAAGGATAAAACTGCAGATGACAATCTCAACCCTTCTTGGTCTCCACTACATTTTCATTGTTACCCAAGGATATTTAGGGAATCTTGGAGAAAGCTTTGAATGCAGCTTCAGAGCACAGCTGATTGACCACCCCCTTCCTTCTCTTAACCCCCCTCCCCCCACCCACACCCAAGGAAAACAGGCCAGATGGCTGCACATTCCTCCCCTCTGCCTTTAATTTCTCCTTTTGTCCAGTAAGACAAACTCCTCCTCTCAATGGCGCATGTGCTCTGATCTAGGTTGACCAGCATTTCCAATGGGCTTCGGATGAAATAACTTCTAGATCATTGAATTTGCAGAGGGAAAAACGGGACTAGGTGACCACCTTAACTCTGACCTCTGCTGCTACCCTAGCCGTAGCCAGCCTCCCCGGCTCAGCGCTTCCTCGGGAAAACACAGAGATGTTTTCCCAGCAGGATGGACTGTGGTGACCATTCTTGGTCGTCAACCTGACTAATGTGGAATAAACTACAAACCCAAGTCGTTGAGCACACCTGGGAGAGTGTTAATTTAGTTAATTGGATCATTTGATGTCGGAAGTTCCACTCTGAATCTGGGACACACCTTCTTGCGGCAGCCTATATAAAAGACAAGAAAGAAGCCTTTGCTCTTTGCCTGCTTGCTCTGGCTCTCACTTCACCGGCATTAGAGCCTACTTCTCTCAGGCCAGATCCGAATGTCTACCGAAGACCTGCTGAAACATCAGCCTCGCGGACTACTACCGATTCTTGAACTTCCTGTTGGTAGACAATCATTTTGAACTAGTTGGACTACAGCCTGTAAGGCCATCTAAAAAAAGCCCATTGTGCATGTGTGCATGCATGCGTTTGTGTGTGTGTGTTTGTGTGTGTGTTCTATCACCTCTAGAGAACCCTGACTGATACAGTCGTGTTCATAATTATCAGAGTCTTGCCTAAGAACTTCTCCTATCTAGACGATTACTGGCATGCCTTCCTAGTAATCAGAGAGAGATGAAAAGCTTCAGGCTGTCCACTGATATATGGATAGATATGCAGGCAGAACTTCAGCGTTTTCAAGGGGCCATCCTGAACTCTCACGCTTGCTCAGAGACTTTTTTTTTTTGCTTTAAGTTTTCTTTCTGTTCGATGGGAAACTGACTACATGTTTGTCCTGTTTCTGTCATAAATAAACACAACACCTAAAAATAAAGTCAGATTCTAAATGCTTAGCTAAGAATCCCAACAGGAGAGAGCTCTTCACCATGTCCTGAGTCAGGTAGGCTTACCTGTGGCGTGGGCTAGGATGGAACTGCCTTTGTTTTTATGATTTCACGTAATCCCATTTTTCAGTTCCCAAGGTTATTACCCAGACTGTTAGAATCCTTTCTGAAAGTCCTTGCCCACCTGTATCTTGGAGTGGCCTGCCTCTGTTTTCTTCTGTTGCTTTCATTTTTGGTCCCCAGAAGATGGGCCACGCCTGGCCCTCTCCTCCTCTCCCTATCAAACGATGTAATGTTGTATATATAAAAACCACACCATTCAACATTTAAACCTCCTAGGGTTGTGTTGCTTTTTGAGATGGGATCTCTTGTGGCCGCCACACCAGCTTCGAACTTGCTATATAACTCAGGCTGGCCTTGCACTTCTGATCTTCAGTTCTCCACCTCCCAGGCAGCTGCACAACCATTGAGCAGCTTCCATTATTAGCTGCTCACGTCATATATGAATGGCTCAAAATTCTAAGTTTTGGGTCTTCGGTCAGTTTTTCTTTTTAGAATTCATTATTCCTATTTGTTGAAATAGGAGCGGCGGGGCTGCGTCCCCAGCACCCCACTGCCCGCAAGGCTAGCTTTACCCGAAATAATTACACGGACACTGTATTCTTTTAATCACTGCTTGTCCCATTTCTATCTAGCCTCTTCTAGGCTAACTCTCGCACCTGGACTAGCCCATTTCTTATAATCTGTGTAGCACAGCTAGGTGCACTTACCGGGAAGATTCTAGCCTACATCCATCCTGGGTCGGAGCTTCATTGCGTGCACCAGAGAGCAGAGCTCTCCCATCCGCCCTGGAGATGGGAGCATGTCGTCTCTATCTGAGCCGTCTTACCTCACTTCCTCTTCCTCCCAGCATTCTGCTCTGTTTACTCCTCCCACCTTATGTTTTAACCTATCAGGGCAAGCAGCTTCTTTATTTAATTAACCAATGACCTTCCTCCATCACCTATTCCAATTTCCTTCCAAGCTACAATGCAAAGCACTGAAAGAGCTACATTTCCGTGGTCCAGTTCTCATCTTTCTAAGCAAATGAACTGACTTCAACTTGTCCAGAGATTCTCAGCCTTCCTCATGCCGTGACCCTTTAATTCATGTTCTGGTGACCCACAACCAGAAAATTCCTACTTCATAACTGTAATTTTTGCTACAGCTCTGAATCATAATGTAAATATCTGATACGCAACCCGTGGGGACCATGACATACAGGTTAAGAACCATTGTTCTGTACGGTGTTTAAATTTTGTTTGTGGGAAGGCATTCAGACATACACGTAGAAGTCACATCCGGGTTCCTTTCCCTGCTCTGCAAAGGGACTAAATGGCATTGAGTTAAATTTTATTTCCAAATGTTTGGCTACACTTGAGAAATAATGCTGCCTAAATGAAAATGCATTAAGTTGCATTTAAAAAGAGAATTATCCCTGCAATAAAGTCACGCTCTCAGAAAAATGTGTTGCCTACAGGTCTCCCTGGCAGCGGTGCTCAGACTCTGGGTTCATCCTGCCCCTCACCATGGCAGATCTCTCCGGGATGTGCTCATATGCACATGGACTCATTTAATCACAAACATTTATCCTGCTAGGACCAAGGCATTCGCTGCCTTTGCTATCAGTCAGGGAAGACAAAGAGACCGGGGAAACCCTCACTTGGGACTTTCCTGGTCTGCTATCTTAGCATCAATTCGCATTTGACGATATTGTTCAATTATTTACATTCTTGCAAAATTTGGAAGTCCCCAGACTGAATTTTTTTTCCCATAACCCAGTAAATGCATAATCATCATCATTGTGATGATAATACATGGGGAAGAATAAGCTACAATCCACACTGGAAATTTAGATTTTTATAGAAAGATATATAAATTTTTAATTTATTTTTATAGAAAGACAAGTTTCCCTATACAGTTAGAAAAAATAACACTAGAGCACACACACACATGCATTAGGTGTGTATGCACACACACACTCACAAACATTAAACAAAAATCATTGACCGGCAGGTGACAGGGTTGGAAGCACACATGACGACAGGCAAGTGGACACGTTCACATTTGTCCGGAGCAGCTGATTCCACAGGAACAAGCGAGCGCCCTTTGCAAACATCAGCCTGAACTAGGAACGCTGTAAGCTAGGCGTGCTCCGCTCAGCTGCATCCTTTTGTTACAGAATCGTGGTACACAGCAGGAAGAGGTTTATGGCTCCCACCATTTTTACACTTGCAGTCCTGGCAAGACGTCCGCGTCGCACTGTTTTGCGGCCGTCATCACCCTCCGTCTCCATGGCTCTTTCACTGTGAAAACCTGAAGCTCCGCACCCTTCAATGCTAATTCATCCATTACTCCCCCACAAGCTCTGGCAACTGGCTCTCTACTTCCTGTCTCAGTTTGGTTACTCTAAGAACTTCATGTAACTGCAATCCTGCTCTAGAGCCCTTTGTGACTAGCTTGTTTTATTTAGTTGACGTCCCCAAAGGTCATCTATGTCATGTAATGTTTCAGAACTTTTTTTTTGCATTTGGTTGTAGTGTATGCATGTATACATACGTGTGTGTGTATGTGTGTGTGTGTTTATGGGTCTGTGTATGGAGCTCAGAAGCCAACATTGGGTGTCTCTCTCTTTTTTTACCTTCCTTTCTGAGATAAGGTCTGTCACTGAACGTGGAGCTCCCTGATTTGCCTAGGCTAGCTGGTCCGTCAGCCCCAGGGGTCCTTCTATCTCTGCCTCCCCAGGAATGGAATAAAAGAAACACACTGCCATGCTTGGCTTTCTACATGGCTCCTGGAGATTTAAACTCAAGTCTTCATGCTTGAAGAGCAAGCCCTTTACCAACTGAGCCTTCTCACCAGAAAACTGGTGGCGCACGCCTTTAATCCCAGCACTTGGGGGCAGAGGCAGGTGGATCTCTGTGAGTTCAAGGCCAGCCTGGTCTACAGAGCAAGTTCAAGGATTGTCTCCATAGCTACTAGGGAACCCTGTCTCGAAAAAAAACATGTATTCATTTGTGTCTTTCTGCTCTTGACTATGAATATGGTCTGTCCAGCTGTCTTAGACGCCTGCCTCTAAAAGTAAGCTCCAATGATTGATTGCCACCTGGAATTCTGACCTAAACCCACCTTTTTCTCCCTAAAGTACTTTTCGCCCGGTTATTTTCTCACAGAAACAGAACGGGTAGGATGTCCCATTTAGGGCTGAGCCCTCACTGCCACTGATTCTAAGCACTTTGACCACTTGAGTTGCTTCCTTAACCATTGTCTTCTACAAAAAAAGAATCTTTCTTGACCAATGTTGAGGACAGCACAAATCTCTGGCTGAAAAAAAAAAATGCTTAGAAAGCAGTTTGACATCATGTCCATTTAGAAAAAAAAGACAATAATTTATCTCATGTTGGTTTAATTTTAGTAGGTCATATGTGTCTAGAAATAAACCTCTTTTAGATTTTCTAATGTACTAAATACATTTTTTTAGGTAAGCCCTAATTTTCTGATTTTCATTGGTATATATTGTGATGATTGCCTTTTGCCTCTAATTTTATTAATTTGGGTCTTTTGTCTCTTTCTGTTGGTTAGCCTGCCTGAGGGTTTTCTATCACACTTTTCTTTGCAAAGAACTAACATTGTTTTTTATTAATTTTGGTGGTTACAGTTTTTTGTTTTGTATCCATTTCATTGATTTCTTCTGTGATCGTCATGATTTCTTTCCTATGTTGATTTGGGATTTGGCCTATTCCTTTCCCAGATCTATAAGGTGAATTATTAAGTTGTTTATTTGGGGTCTCTCTGGTTTAAGCAGGCACTTAGAGCTATAAACTCTGCTTCTAGGGCTTTCATTGTATCTCACGTTTCTTTTATTATGCTTTCATTTGCATTTGATTCTAAGGATGTCATTTCAGAGTCTGGGGACACAGCTCAGTGACGGATCCCTTATCTAGCACACATGAGACCAGAAATGCCATCCCCAGCTCTGGAATAGTCCAGAAGTTTGGGGTACTTGGTACAGTCTCTATATTGCTCCCTGAGTTGTATATTAACGGGAAAGCAACCAGAGCTGCTTGATAGTAGCACTACGCAAATCCAGACTAGCCAGTGACCCTTTGGACGTCAATAACCACTGGAGGGTAAACAACCAA
>NC_022009.1:120715601-120734564 GCF_000317375.1 Microtus ochrogaster
AAAAAAAGACTGCGCGTAGGAGGGAAGTATGGTGGATGAGAATGAAGATTGAGTATTAGGTCAACATTGAACTTTTTAAAAATATGGATAAAGTATCCAGGAGGGGAAGGTTGGGATAATGTTAGGGTCTGAAGGTTTTAGAGATAGCTGAATCTATGAAAGGTAATGATAAGTTAAAAAGAAGCGAGGATAAGGACGAGAGAAAGAAGAGGAGCTGAAGAATAGGGGGAAGTGCGTGGGTGTGGCTGAAGAGTACCGGAAAGTGCTTGATAGTGACCGCCCAGGTTTCATTCAACAACCTCAGCAACCTCACCAGCACCTGCAGCCATTCCCTTCCTTGTGCCTCCCTCCTTCTGACTGGGGGAGGACAGGATCTAGAACTCATTGTCATCGTGTTGCCCTGAAGGCCAAACACCTTTTCAAGTATTATTGGTCATTTCTATTTTTTCTTTTGACAACTGTTTATTCTGTTAGCCCATTTATTGATTTGACTTCCTTTCTTCCTTTCTCTCTTTCTTTCTTTCTTTCTTTCTCTTTCTTTCTTTCTCTCTCTCTTTCTTTCTTTCTTTCTTTCTTTCTTTCTTTCTGTCTTTCTTTCTTTGACTTTAGCCTTTTCAGTTCTGCATGTATTCTAGAAATTAATGTCTTGTCTAAGGTGTAGTTAGCAAAGTTTTCTTTCCTGCTTCCTTTGGCTGTTTCTTCACTCTGGTGAGTATTTCCTTTGTTGTGTGGAAGCATCTTAATTTCATGTAATCATATTTGTTAATTCTTGTGCTATTGGAGTCTTTTTCAGGTTTACATTAAAGTCTTTAAATCCACTTTGTGCAGGGAGAAAGACACAAATTTAATTCCATTCTACAAGTAGAATCCAGTTGAGAACACTTTTTTCTTTTTTTAAATCTCTCTCTCTCTCTCTCTCTCTCTCTCTCTCTCTCTCTCTCTCTCCCTGTGTGTTGTGTGTGTGTGTGTCCATGTGTCTGTGTGTCCATGTGGGTGAGTGCTGGTATATGTTTGCTGCTGTGCATAAGTAGAAGTCAGAGGAGAACCTCTGGTGTTCCACCTTGTTTGAGACAGGCTCCCTTGTTTAACTCTGTATCCAGGCTAGCTGACCCAAAATCTTCCAGGGATTTTCTGCCTCCCATTCAGCATCAAACACTGGGATTACAGATGCATGCAACCTTGTCTGCCTTTATGAGGCTTCAGGGGCATCTGAGCTATTCTTACACTTGTACAATGAGTGCTTATTGGCTGAGCCATCTTCCCAGCCCTCAAATACATTTTCCATTCTTCTCTGACTCGGTTCCCTGCAGGTGTCCAATCTGATGTGACCTCAGATGTACTCCCTGAACTGAACTCTTCCATGTGTCTATGTGTGGTCTTCCTTCAGCCCTGGAGCTGACACAACCACACAAGCGCACAGCTCACACGTGGACTTAGGAGTAGGCGTCTCTGCAACCACACAAGCCCACAGCTCACACGTGGACTTAGGAGTAGGCGTCTCTGCAACCACACAAGCCCACAGCTCACACGTGGACTTAGGAGTAGGCGTCTCTGCAACCACACAAGCCCACAGCTCACACGTGGACTTAGGAGTAGGCGTCTCTGCAGCTGAAACGCTGCTGATTGCGGGATGCTCTGTGCTAAACACGATGTTTGCCCAAAAAGTGTTCTTTGTATCATTTAAACTTTTGAATATTTAAGGAACCACTTGGAGAAGATGCTTATAGTCATAAAATACCTCAGCAAAAAGTTCAGAACACATTTTCTAACACTGGTTTTTAGTACAGTGTAACCCTCAAAATTCAAGTAGCCCAAAATAACGTGAAAGGCTCTAAATTGAACTGTTTGTAAATTCCTAGTTCTGGATGCACCAAAGCATCTCTACTTCAAATTCTTGGTTCCAGTTTAGCTTTCTAAGCATTTCCTGGAGTTATCACAGTTGTTACACCGTCCTCCCTTTTCCAGCTGACATCAGCAGGGAGCGACATCGGAGAAATGGCAAGCAGAAGTCAATGTTTATCTGGTACTCCACCTGGGCGCTCTGTTCTGCTCTCAAGCTTTGATGTCCAATAATTGATTAGAAGAGAAGGGAAGGAGTTGGCTTTGTCTTCTCCAGGTGTGTTCACGGTGATTTCATGCAGACAGACAAGACACGCTGTTAGGACTGCAGAAGGCACAAAGCCAAGAGAAAGAGAAAGTGGGAAGCTAGGTGACAAACTGTGAAAGAGTCCTATTGTTTGGGGGTCAGGATCCAAACAAACAAGGTAATAATGTAATAGGAATAAAGATGGACTTTGCACATAGAGCTAATTATCAATCCAAGTGGAAGGCGGGTAAGGACGATGCGGTCAGTTGGCAGGGAGATCGTGGGTGACTGTAAACCCAAGATGTGCATGGAGGGCAGCGTGCTTGTGACAGAGCTGAATATCATAGCAGTCTGGGCTTGTCAAGAGACTGTCTGAACTGGACCTCTGTGTGTGTGTGTGTGTGTGCGTGTGTGCGTGCGTGCGTGTGTGTGTGTGTGTGTGGAGGTCAGAGGACAACTTGAGGTAGTCACTCCTTTCCTTCTACTGTGTGGATTCTGGGGATTGATGACACTGTACCCTGGGCTATCTCCCTGGTTCTGCATGCTTATACTTTAAGGGAGACATTAATAAAGTGAAGAGCATCAGGAAGCCACTCGGGTATACTGGAGCGTATCTGTAGCCCTAGTGCGCAGGAGGCTGAGGCAGAAGAATAGCTGTTTGAGGACGGCCTGGACTGTATAGCTGGACCCCATCATTAAATAATACATGACAACATGGTCCCAAGCCTGAGAATCATATACATTGGTGAGGAACATGTGAAAGGAGTGGAGAAGTCTGATCTGTGGAAGAGCCTCTGTGAGCCTTCCCACTCGAGAGAGAGAGATAGAGAGAGAGAGAGAGAGACAGAGACAGAGAGAGAGACAGAGAGAGAGAGAGACAGAGAGAGACAGAGAGACAGAGAGACAGAGACAGATAGACAGAGACAGAGAGAGAGACAGAGAGACAGAGACAGAGAGAGACAGAGAGAGAGAGAAGAGGGAGGAAAGAACAGAGAGACACAGCGGGAAAGATACTCAAAGAAAGGAGGGGGAAGAGAGGCAGAATGACTGAGGAAGAGGAGACGTTCTTACTAGAATTCAGATCAAATCCTGGCTGTTATAGAAAGTCAGATCTTTCTTAGTCCAAAGCACTGAAGAAAAATTGAATGTTCCCCAAACAGAAAATGCTTCTGTTATTGAAAACATTTTCACAGTTGCATGAATATGTGCTGGGAGCTAGACCCCTACCAGAATAGAGGCTGGACCTTCTCACATCTTCAAGCTTCCTCAAAAACCTCTCACAGCATGCTGGAAAATCTATCCTTCTTGTATGGTATAATTGAATTTAGGGCTGCATTAATGTAATTTCCAAACAAACAAACAACAAACCGAGACAATTCATAAGGTCACCAAAACAACAGGCATCTGTCTATTTTAATCCAGGAATGTTGCCCATGGGTTTTACTCCAGAAGCAAAAGATCTTACCTATTAGCTCCCAACTCCCCTTTCCCAGAGCTTCTCATAGCTAATAAAGCATGGAGACACTGGAAGCAGTGTTTACCTTCCTGCTCCAAGGGGCAGTGGTTTGGCATCCTTTCCTTCCTTTGTTCTATGTTGTCTATTTTTGACACTATGATTGCATCCGTTGGTCCACCACAGAGGAAGCAGGACCACAATAGCTGCTCTCTAAAGCCATACGAAAATCTCACTGCCTCCTGGCTCTCCTATTTGCATCTCTGGGCCTGACTGACATTCAGAAGTCCATCCCTGAAGAACATCTTTCCAGCAAGCCATAATGCCTCACTGTAAATAGTTCTGTATAGTGTTTAGGACAGAAAGATAACTTTAAATGGAGAATATAAACAATGGAATATTTATGAGTAACTCAAAAGAAATAGCAATCAGATAGAGTAAGAGATTCATATAAATATAAATGCAAGTTCTACCCCATCTTCTGCTGAAGGACCAAATGAAACCGTGGAAAAACCACTTGAAACACACTGCCGGCAACATCTCCGGTATGGACTTTTGTTAAGTCTTCTGCCATGTCTCCGCCTGCCCTTAGGTGGACATTGAACAAAATGACTGTCCCCACTGATGGACTGTCCTATCAGATCCTGATCTTTCAGTCCCTCCATGGCAGCCCAGGCCTCTTTGTGATTTATCCTTAGAGTACACCCTTCAAACATCCTGCATGCCCGTGGATGGTGTTTCCCCATATTCATTGAATTTGCTATGAATATCTTCTTTATTGGCTTCCTCATGAATTCCAGTGACAAAGAGAATCCAGTCTTCTGCAGAGCTTCTCCAGGTCCATCCTTACCCTACTCCACACTGTCCACATCCTCTTGAGTCCTATACTTCCCTATGTTTGACATGGTTTTCATTTATCTGTTATTATAGTGTCAGTATGATGGCTCTAACATTAAAACTTCTCTTTTTTAAATGAGCATCTAAAAATAATGGGCTTCATTGCAACGTTTTACATACATACATCGTTGTTCTTTCCTCATATTTACCCCCTCCATTTCCATCACGCCCCCCCCGACGTCCACTCCCTCAAATCAAAAGATCCCCCTCTCCGTGTGTGTGTGTGTGTGTGTGTGTGTGTGTGTGTGTTTGATTTTAGATTCTGCACATGAAAGGAAATATGACATCTGTCTTTTGAGTCTTGCCTATTCCAATTAGCGTGATAAGCAACATCCATCTCCCGGCCAATGACATCATTTCATCCTTATGCACAGCTGAAGAAGGCTCCACTGCATGTTATTCCCAACATCATTGTCCATTTTTGTCAGTGTGCACTTAGGATGGTTCCATAACTTAGCTCTTGTAGAATGAGCCGCGGTAAACACGGATGTGCAAACATCCCTGTGGCCCGCGGACTTAGAACCCTTCAGGTGTAGTCACTCCTGAGAGTGGTACATCTGGGCGTTCTATTTTCTATATGGTCGTTCTATTTTCACTTTTTGAAGGGGTTAACTGGATTTCATAATGGAAAAGATTTCTGTCTTTGTTTCTTTTAGACACTCATATTTTATCATAACTAAAAAAGAAAACCCTGACGATTCTATCAATCACCTCATACCGTCCTCCATAACGCACCCTTCAAAGCCAAGACAGAAGTAAAAAACGGGTATCAGGTTGAGTGAAAAACTAGAAACTCCCAGGAAGTCAGCGTGTGCAACAGATCACGGAGGGAGTGTAATCTCACTTTAAAAGGGAGCCCACTGTGAGCAATTAGTGGCAGAACCCTGTGGGGCAGGTTTCAGGGAAGAGTAACAAGCTGCACGTGACGTCTCTTATGTTGGCAGGGCGTGCGCATGTGTCCTCAGCTTGAGCCGCTAGCATTTCGTCTTCAGAAATGCGGGGGCTCAAATTCCTTTTGTGTCTTATGCATGAACTTCTGTACCACCCTGTCTGATTGCTTGGGCAACCGCATGCGCGCTGAGCACCTCCGTTTCGCTAACGACATTACAGCGTGTTTGCTAAATCCTAATGAGCCGCAGCTATAATTACCCAGCAGCTCTGTGTAGCACAGTCTTTCGCACGTCTCTGAGTTGTAGACTAGCACTGTTCCATAGAAACATAGTGGGAACCATGCGCAGACAATAAAAAAATAATAAACCACATTTTAAAGTTATTAATGTATTTGTGTGTGTGTGTGTGTGTGTGTGTAGGTGTGTATACCACATTCATGTCTGGTACCCATGAAGTCCAGAAGGAGCACTTGGATCCCCTGGGATTGGACTTAAAGATGGTTGTGTGTTACCATGTGAATGCTGGGAATTGAACCCCAGTGTTCTGGGTACCAAACAGCAGTGCTTTAACCACCAATCCAGCTTTCTAGCTCTATGACCAACATTTAAAAAACAAACAAAAAATAATAATTAAGAATGACTACAATGATATATTTAATCCAGTATTTCCAAAATGTTATCATTTCATTAACTGTGACTTTAGTAACAAACACTATTTTTTGGGGGGGGGACTCTTTAAAATGGGACACCCTTTTGTTTACAGCTTAACTGTCACACAAAGCAAGTCACACGTAGGTAGCGGTTCCTTCATTGGCAAGTGCAGCTAAACATTTGTTAAATAAGACTTGGGTTAATGCTAGCTTGCAGCATCGAAGATCCAAACAACCCAGCTGATGGGGTTTTAAGTAAGCTCCTAGAAGCATTAATTAAACATCCTTGACCTAGTAGCTTCAATTAGCTTTGACAGAGTACTTAGAAGCTTTTTCAGTTTTTCCCTTTTGCTGTACTGGGTACAAATTTGGTTCTTGTGCATGCTAGACAAGAACTCTACCACTGAAGCGTCTCCCCAGCCCCCTTTTCCCATTCTATCTTGAGACACTAAGTTTCCCAGGCTGGTCTTGAATATACTCTGAACCTTTGTCAGACTTGGAACTTGGTCTTTCTACCTTCCTGTCCTGAGTATCTGGGATTACAGACCTGACCCACTGGGTCCATCTTAGAAGCTTGCTGTGCGTGGATAAAAGTAAATTGGGGTTAGTGTTGACGAAGGTTTCTGTCCCACCTGGTCCCACAGTCATTCAATCCCAAAGAAACACACAGAGGTCTACATTAATTATAAACTGGTTGAGCCTATGAGCTCAGGCTTCTTATTAACTAATTCTTACATCTAAATTATCCCATTATTCTTGTCTTGTTAGTCGTGTGGCGTGGAACCTTTAATCAGCGAGGCGTTCTCATCTTGCTTCCTCTCTGACAGCTGCACACTCTGTCTTTCCTCTTCCCAGAATTCTCCTGTTCTCATTGCCCCACCTCTGCTTCCTGCCTGGTCGCCCTGCCCATACTTCCTGCCTAGCTACTGGCCAATCAGTGTTTTATTAAAACAAGACCATTGTCCCACAGCAGGTTGGGATATATATAGCTCAGGGGTAGAGCACTTGTGTAGCATGTGGAAAGCCCTGGGTTCAACCCCCCAGCACTGCAAAAACAAAACAGAACAAAATTATTAAAGTTGTGCTATGGCTACAAAACATCAGCTAAGTTAGAGGCTAGAATTTTAATGGTGTCAATTTTGGTAATGTTTGCTGGGCTAGGAATCTGGGGCTTCAGAATGTAGTTCTTGGCTATTTTAGTATTTAATGAATTAAAAGGAAACAAATTTAGAGTAGATTCGGATAATCTCTGAATCCCCTTTTGGGACCCAACATCTTCTATTTTATCCTAAGTTATAATATTTCTACACTATCAGCAGTCTTAAAAATATTGTTAGTTTTTGACTAGCCATTCCCGGGGAATGGTGGATTATATATATAGTATAGTATATATGTATAATATTATATATTATTATATGGATAGCTCTGACCAATTAGGTTGGGAGGCAAGCATTTTTTTAAGAAAATAAATATTATCTTTAATGGTAGTACTCAGCAGTAATTTAAAATCTCATTAGCATGTTATTAATTGAATCCAGTAAGAGCTTCACTGTGAATTATCACACGTGAAGAAAACACCCTCCATATTATTCTTTCCTGTCCTTGAGGCTAGCATTTCTAATAGCTGTATTCTATTTAGAATGGTTGGAAGATACAAAACAGGACATCAGTGGCACTAGGCATCCATATACCAGGGATGAAAGCAGACAAAACACACATATTAACAATGATATCTTGCTTAACAAGGGAAGCTTAGCACAATTTTGTGCTGTGGATGCAGAGACCCAGCCCCAGCAACTGCATTTGAGTCTATTGTGAAGCAGAGTTCAGCTGAGGTGTTCCCCACGTTTCTCCACATCGCGCTGCCCTCAATGAACCAAAACAAATGAAAGGGGAAATGGTTTCGCTGCAAACCACGAGAAACCCTGGGTGAAAGGGCAGCGTGTGAATTACACAGCGAGGGTGATATAAATGCAGGCGGAAATAAAATGCCTCGCGATTTCCTTCTCTCGCAGAGACGAGAGGAAAATGGAAGAACCATCAAACACAACGGTTCCCTGCAGAGATCATAAATATGTGGTTCTGCAGAAGGTGAAATCCTGAAGGAAGAGGGGAAAGTGGCAAAGCGGGAAGGAGGAGATGCATAGGTGTGTCAGATGAGGATGATGGAGGACAGAGGACAGGGCCATCACTGTGATGCAGGTGGCCATGAGGGGGGCCATACACCCATAGTCACAAACACACTATGCAGGGAGCCAGCCAGCAAACAGCGTGTGTGGCGTGGGTGTGTGTGTGGGCGTGTGTACACACCCACGCTAATATGTATTGCTGAAGCAAGTATAGTGTTCTGTGGAGAAAGTACAGTCTTTTACAAATGTTGCTAAACCTACATGCAAATTAAAAAAATGAACTGAAATCTGTGTCTCTCGTTACATGTAAAAAAATTACTTGAAATATGTCATATGCAAAAGAACCTATACATGAAACCTACAACTAAGCACAGGTGTGGGAACGTGCCTGCAAATTCCAGCACTCTGGATGTCAAGGCTAGAGAATCACAAGTTGGAGGTCAGCCTGGGCGACATAACTGCATCAAAAACTGAAAAACAACAACAAACATTAAACTCTAAAAGTGCGAAATTTCTAGGAGAAAATCTTTGTAACCTTGGGTTAGGTAAAGGTTTTTAAGATATAGCATCTAATATGGTTCATATTAAACATATTCACTCATTGGACTTGATAAAAATTACAACTTCTTGTCTTCATAAGAGAGAGTTAAAAGGAAGAAAATAAAGGTACAGACTAGAAGAAGCTGCCTCCAAAGTACCTGGTGAAAGTGCCGGAAAGATCTGTTAGGAGCTCTCAGAAATCTTGGTGGAGATGCTGTACCACAGTAGAACGCACCTTAGGGCCGCCCCACCTTAGCCTTCTTACTGCCCTGGAAATCAGCCAGGCTCCCCCTGCTGCGAGCACAGGAGGCAAAGTTGCCACAAAGAGACAAAATAAAGAGCAGCTCTGTAATCTCTCACTTGCTCTCTGCCCTTAGCTGCTCCTCAGTAACGCAGACAGCAGTCCGCCTGCTTCTCTTCCAGGGTACCTTTGGCCATTTACTTTGTTTGTTCCATAATTCAAAGGACTGAGAAACGCCGCTCACTGTCTAAATTGTCCTCTCTGATTGAAGTCACTTGCAGCCACTTAGGAGCTGACAAGCATTTCTTTCCACAGGCATTGTTTATCCTGAGACTCAAGGAGAGAATTGCCATATTTTCCCCCCAGGCTAATTAGTGCCATTTTAATAAATTACACTTTTAACTTGCCAGTGATCTTCTTTAGGTCAGAGCCTACATTGACAGAGGTAGATTTCTTTCTTCTGATGAAAGCCAAGCTAATGTTAGGTCAGCAATACTCTCGCGGCTCCAGGAGCACAGAGTGTCAAGCATCGAAGGTCGCCCTTAGGCACAGCCTGAGCCGTCTTCTCTTTGACTGGGTGGTAATTGCAGGTCTTACTCTGAGTGGGAAGGAGCATCACACACACGCTGTCTCCATGGTTTCCAGTTCTTATCTGATTATTTCCAATGGATAATTTGCCATATACCGCCTTTTATTTTTCATTTTTCCCCACTGGCAAATTTATCTCAAATTTGCATTTTCTCATTGGTCATATACACAGCTCTATTAAGAAAATGGAAAACAATGATCACAGAATCAATGAGAGACTGCTTGGGAGTTAAGAGCACACGCCACTCTGGCAGAGGACCCTAACTCAGTTCCTAGCTCCTCTACCAGCTGGCTCATAACCTCCTGCAAGTCCGGCTCCCTCTTCCGTCTTCCAAGGGCACCGGCACGCACACACATGTACTCCTTCACAGACACACATATGCATATAAATAAAAACAAAATAAATCTGCAGGGCACTGTGGTACACGTCTTTGATCCCACAATGCAGGAGGCAGAGGGAGAGGCAGAGGACGCGTCTCTGTGAGTTCAAGGTCAACCTGATCTATGTAGGGAGTTCCGGGACAGTCGGGGTTATGTAGAGAAACCCAGTCTCAAAATATAACCAAATAAATACAAACAAGCAACCAAAAAGATAGTAAATCTAAAACAAAACAAAGAAACAAAAAGCCTGCACACTCAAATGAGATGGGTCCTACCTTGAAAGCAAGGTAAACGACAGAAACCTTCTCCAGTCAGGCACCTCATTCTCATCAGTAGCTAAGTGAAAAATGCGGTCTTCAGCTAGCTATGGAGCACCATGGTAGAATGAGTTCTCAGCGGATGGCTGAGGCTTAATCTTCATAACAACAGACAGCAAAAATGATTTAAAAATACAGATTTGTAAAAATGGACTCATTTGTCAAGTTGCAAAACTCTGCACGTAGGTGAAATCCCTATTTTCCCAGTGATAGAACTGACCAATTTAAAAATCTTGCTAACTGAAATACGCATAGAGGAGACGGGAAATAAAAGTAAACGAGACAAATCCTTTAGGTCAGAGGTTAGTGGATGGTGGCTTATGGGCCAAATCCACTGTTCGTTTCTGTATAGCTAAAGGTGATCTCTCGGCTCAGGGACTGTCGTAGAAGAAAGGACGGAAAGCAAGTAAGAGCCAGGGAAGATGGGGAGCGGTATGGGAATCCCACATCTGGGCATGATGGGACCATTGACCTCCTGAGCTCACAGCAGCTGTGACACCCGCTCAAGACCTGAATAAGATGAGGCCCATCGACATCCCACCAATGGGACTGAGGGATACATAAGGCGCCAGCCCTCCCTGAAGATGGTGGATAGGCAAAGAGAGGCATTT
Source organism: Microtus ochrogaster (assembly GCF_000317375.1). Classification (NCBI taxonomy): domain Eukaryota; kingdom Metazoa; phylum Chordata; class Mammalia; order Rodentia; family Cricetidae; genus Microtus; species Microtus ochrogaster. The sequence goes on from NC_022009.1 coordinate 120,726,385, forward strand.
TCTTGAGTGGTGTGGCCTCTGATAAGGTGGCCCTGCTCCTTAAGAAACCTCTCCCACATAGTCCTGGCAAGCACGCTAGTAGAACACACTGGATCACACGCGCACGCGCACACACACAGACACACACAAATCAAACAGTAAAAGTGGAAGGGGACTAGCTCAGAAGAAGGGGATTTGCAGGAGTGGGAGAGCAATGAGGGACAGGGAGAATATGATCCAAATTCATGATGCGTATATAAAATGACATGGGGAAACCATTATGATCGTCTTCGTTTGGGTGGCTATTGCTATAAGGAAACACTGTGACCAAAGCAACTTTATTCGGCTTATACTTCCATATCATTATTCACCATGGAAGGCAGTCAGGACAGAAACTCCCAGGATAGGAACCTGGATGCAGACACTGACGCAGAGGCCATGGAGGGCGCTGCTTACTGTCTCCCTTCCCCTGGCTTGCTTAGGCAGCTTTCTTACAACACCACCAGCCTAGGGATGCCCCCGCCCACAAGGGGCAGGGCTCTCCCCGATCAATCACTAATTAAGAACATGCTTACAGGCTTGCCTATAGCCTGAGCTAATGGGAACATTTTCTTATTGAGATCCCCTCCCCTCAAATGATTAGCTTGTGTCAAGTTGAGAGAATGCTGTCCAGCACAATGAGGTAGAAATGATATGTACTAATATAGACATTCTAGCATTAGTCTGAGGGACCACGTTCCCACCCTTGGCAGCGACTGCTGCTCCTGTAGACCCCAGCTGAGGTCAGAGAATTTCTCTTTACAGTGGAAAGTACTGAAAACAAGGGATGGACTAGTGAGACAGGTACATCACCCTCTCTCTCTCTGGCCCTACGGAAGAGGTGACAGAAACAAGGTAGGAACGAGAGCTGGGAAACGATGTCTTCCCGACGTGACACTGACATCACACGCGTGACTCACAAAAACTATGACTGCCTCACAGGACCTGCACAAGCCTGGGCTCTTCAGCATTCCCTCGTGGACGCCCTCTCCCTGAGGAGCTGCTGGCAGCTGACCGTTGCGGGAGGGGGAATGTTTTTTCCAGTGGTATTGCTGTGTCCGCTGTGTTGTGAGTCACATCTGTGCTCATGTGAGCAGTCTATAAAAGTCTCTCTCTCGATAGGAAAGGAGATGGACTAGCTGGGAAAAAAGGGGTTAAATGAAACAGACTGGAACAACAGTGACACAGTGTCTGAGGGGGATACAGTCAGTAAAATGCCTGTATTTGTACATGAATAAAATTGCTGAAGAATGCTCCCATTTTTGTAAGCGGTTTGAGAAACAAAAGAACAGTGATTCATAAAAGATGACCTGTGAGACACAGAGACAATTCTGGTTCAGGGCTGGGGGTGTGGCTCAGCGGCAAATTCTGTGCCCGACATGTGTGGAGTCCTGGTTCCCATTTCCAGCATCAGCGTGTGCGTGTTCGGATCACTCTTTCGAGTACATCTCCCCTGGACCTGTGGGTGCATGGGAGTGCTATGGCCTGCAAACCAGACATGGCTGCTATTAAAGCCTCACAGCAGACAGTGGATCTCTGCTTGAGACACACACTGTGCCCACTGAGGAACGCTGGGAGCAATTGCTCTCTCCCTTGCGTTTTGTTTTGTAAAAAGCGTTCCTTCTTAGTCTTTCAGTATAAATCTCTCTCCTATTGTATAATAGTACAACCAGCAACCTGATTACAACACACTAACAAAGAATCAGAGGGGAGCGGGACTGACTTCATCCAACTCTGCATTTGGAGAAGGTGGTAAAGGAGGCAGCGAGGCTGTTGTGTGCGTCTCTTAGCTGACCGTCTGGAGGTCAGTGCCCTCTCCCCCACTGTCAGATCACCTCATTGTAGTTGGGAGTCCGCCTTTACCTCACGGGCCTCAGGGTGAATCCTGAGTCACACCAGGCCTGTCATCAAGATTCACGCCTTCTTGCCTGGGCTTGATTTTAGAAAGAGATGCATAACTCAGCCGTGGAGAAGACAAAAGAGAGGAATTTATCTGGAATTTTCTAGAAAGGATTTCTTTGCTGATTAAGAACAGACACACAGGACTGGGGTCTGGCTCACTCACAGAGAGCATTTTATAATGAACCAGCCTGCCTCCGTTTTCAGCTTAGTAAAGAAAAACCAGGTTCATTCCTGTTTATAATTAAACCTCTGTTTCTCAAGGGCTGGGCTCTGCTTCACCTGTAACCTTAACTACAAACGGTTCTGTACTGCCTGTTTCAGGAATGGCAATCGTGTCTTTGTTTCAAGAGGCTATTAACTCTCTTGCAAATCCCTCTTTTGTTTCAAACGCTTAGATGGTCACCTTTGGCTACTTGGTTGCTACTATGACTACCTTGTTATGCCTACCTTGAAGCCATGTCTTTGTTTCAAGAGGTCATGAGGACTAACTTGTTTGTTCTGGTCCTGTAGCCCTGCCCCTTTTGCCTTCCAAAGCCCCCGTTTGGAAACCTCCTATGCCTGGGCTGAATGCCTCATATCCAATACTAACCCCTTGAACTCCACCTTAGGGGGAGATAGTCCATATACTCGAATAAAAAAGCTTGCTTTAAGTAATTAATTGCTTGTTTTGATTAATTTGGCCATGATGATTTGGGTCGGGGGTCTTTCTCCTCCCATCTTGGGGATTAGCAATTGTAGGAAACGTCCTTGCGATAGTGAGAGGCTCTGCCCTGAATGTAGCCTGGTATCAGGGGTACCTTCATCTGTTCTGAAGAGCAGAAAGCATGTCGGATAGGATGCAACATGGTCTTTTAAGGAAAGCCAGAAAAACAGTCACACTGTATCAAATTTTGCTCACATTGCCCCAGATCAAGCACATAGGAAGGCGTTCTCAATGCTACTTGAAAGAGGCAAAAGTGTCAGGCAGGTGGCATCTCTGATGCTTTGCAATCAGAGTTCAAACCTACAATTCTGTGCTTATCACATGGGCTCTGCTTCTAGCACACGAGGTTAACGAAGCACTTGGACTTTTGGCTGCTAAGGATCCTTGTAAAACATGCCTGCTTTACGTGTACCATGGTCTTGTACTGCCTGTACTATGTGTACTACGGTACTATACCTGTAGCGTACCACTACAGACCTAACCTTCAAGAGAAAGGGGTTGGAGATTGAAACACACAGAGAGAGAGAGGGACATGGGTCATCCTTGAAGCAAGAATGCCCCCTTTATTGAGTTCCAAGGCAGCTTGTATAGGGATCCTTAACTGATAGCCACGCCCCAGCCAAACCCACCAGAAACCACTTCCCTGCCATCAGGAACTCATGAGGGTCTCGTGCTCAGAGCAGCTGCAAACACAGGAAAACAAGCTGTTTTGCTCAGAGCAGCTGCAAGCATAACAAGTTCTTTACGGGAAATTCGGGGTCTGGGGGTCCATAGCCCCCAAAAGATCCTCAAAAAGGTTCATCATTTGAGAGAACTCCAGTGCACAGCACACATTTCTGCCTGACGTCGCCACTCTGCTGAGATCAGCTGGCCACTGTTAGCATCATCGCATCCATTAGGGTTCATTTCACATTTCCCCATCTTCTGCCCCTTGCTTTGCCTGGATACACATTTGTAATTCCAATTTATGCCCACACTGTCATTTGACTATCACAAAACTTATTAAAATTCTCATTTCCACATTCCTTTTCATTTATTTCTGTGGTGTGTTTCATTTTGGTCCTGAAGTAAAAGACTGGCCTCCTGAGGCAATATGATACAATGACAGGCATTTCCCCATGAGCTCTTGTCCTCTCTTCTTTTAAAACCAAATGTCGTCTTTGTAGCCACAGATTTTCTTCAGAACTCTTCCTTTCTGTTTCAGGACTTTCAATAACCAGTCTTTAGGAAGGCGGCTGCTACATGAATAATACTTTCATCTAGTTTTTCTTTTATGTGAAAATATCCTTTATTTTCCATAATCTGTTAAAAAGCAGTATAGCTGGGTATAGAATAGTTCATTCCTTTGGAAAATAAAAGTAAAAAATTGATCCACTTCCTTCTGGCTTGTGGTTGGAGATGAGAATCTTGTCATTTGAACTGCAGTTCCTCACATAAAGAACAGCATTAGAATAAAGTATGTCCATCCTCCACAGGAAGTCCCCCAACATTTTGGAAGAAGAGTCGTGGGCACAATAGGGGATGTTGCCTGCCTCCCTAAATGTAGCTTTGGTACGGAGAAGAACAAGTCACGTCTAGGACTCTGTCGTTAGCGACTGAAAAGGAGACTTTTACAGAACGCAATCTGATTTGTCTCCTTCATAGACCTCACACGGATCTGCAGTATGGGACTGTGAGATAGAGCTAAAGTACTCAGAATCCCAGAGGGTGTGGGGGGGGGGAGAGAGAGAGAGAGAGAGAGGAGGGAGAAGAGAGATATAGTTTAAGGACAGGCAGATTTTACAGCAGGAAATGTCCAGGACTTGGGCAGTCCAGCAGTGTAGATAAAATGCTTATTTGGGAAAAAAGAAAAGAAAAAGAAAAAACATCCATTTCTAATCATTAATATTAACTGTGATTTTCTTGAATACCAGCTACTGTTCTAAGACCTTAGAAAAATCTCCGCATTTAATATTTCTCAAAACACTTCTGGGACATTTCTGGTTGTGCATGCACATGTGTATGTGTGAGACAGAGACACAGAGAGAGAAAGAGAAAGAGAGAGAGAATATGTGTGTATGCAATACCTTTTTTTTTTCAGTGCTGAGGTTTGAAGCTGAGTCTCATACAGACTAGATAAAGACTATCTCTGAGCTACATTTCTGCAGGAGTTGTTTTTTTTTTATTTTATTTTTTTAATTTATTTATTTATTAAAGATTTCCGTCTTTTCCACCGCCTCCCATTTTCCTCCCCCTCCCCCAATCAAGTCCCCCTCCCTCCTCAGCCCGAAGAGCACTTAGGGTTCCCTGACCTGTGGGAAGTCCAAGGAACCCCCACCTCCATCCAGGTCTAGTAAGTTGAGCATCCAAACTGCCTAGGCTCCTACAAAGCCAGTATGTGCAGTAGGATCAGAAACCCATTGCCATTGTTCTTGAGTTCTCAGTAGTCCTCATTGTCCGCTATGTTCAGAGAGACCGGTTTTATCCCAGGCTTTTTCAGACCCAGGCCAGCTTATGCAGGAGTTGATTTTATACCTCACAGCCTAAGCTCGGACTTGTCAGAACTGGTCGGGTCGCATTCTTTGCTTCGATCTCCACAGCCAGTTCTCTGGATGTGCGTTAATGCTATGGCACCGTCTTCTTGCTTTGGAAAAACACAACCCACCACCAGTGGGGATAGAAGTGTCTCTCACTACCAACCTTCTCCTTGGATTTCACCTTGTGTTGCCTTGTGCCTTAGTTTCAGGCAGGAGTTCTCAGCTGTGGCTGCTGCTGCTTGGGGCCAGCTGATTCCCTGCTGGAGGAGGACGGCCCGTGCACCTTAGCACATTTTGCAGACTCCTGGTTTCAACCCACTGGGCCACAGCAGCAGCTCTGACTCACTGTACCAGCTCCAAATGTCTGCAGGTGTCACTGGGGCCCCTTGAAGGACTAATGCACTCCACTTGATAATCCTAAACCTGGAGTTATGGAAACCGTGTGTTTCATGTTTTAAAAATACCAATGTGTGGAATATTTAAAGATTGTAATACTTCAAAATAAACGTGTGTCATCTAGTGAACAGTCTGTGGTAGTTACTTGATGAAGCAAGATTGAGACAAGTGCAAGCAGCCTGTCTGGACGGTATGTGCCACCACTGCCACTCAGGAGGTACTTGACAAGGTGGCATTCCAAGAGTGTATGCAAGCTGACAGGTGCTTGTATTATTAATTCAACCATATAAATGAGCTTCATTGCATATAACTTGTTTTCGCACATCTCGGGACACAATTTCAATATCTAAAGCTCTGTGAGCTGGGCGTGGTGGCTCACGCCTGTAAACCCAGCACTTGAGAGGCAGGGGCAGGCCCATCTCTGTGAGTTCAAGGCCAGCCTGACCTACAAAGTGAGCTCCAGGACAGCTAGGACTGTTAGACAGAGAAACCCTGACTCAAAAAATAAAAACAAAAAAGAAAGAAAGAAAGGAAGGAAGGAAAGAAGGAAGGAAGGAAGGAAGGAAGGAAGGAAGGAAGGAAGGAAGGAAGGAAAAGAAAAAGGAAAGTTTCCTTCTGAATTCTTGAAAATTGAAAACTCCCAGACATGTGTTGTGGGTGGTGGTCCTTTGAACTGATAGCACCTGTCTTTCCTATGATTTATGCTGAGCCCTTACTGGACAAGTGCCAGCAGACAGAAGCGTTATTCTTAGTTGATGACGTCTGCCCCAGGCCACCAAGGAAAAGGCTACCTATTCCTATGCATTTCAGTGTTTGAGCTGAGCCTCCTGCTGCCCACACTTTGGAGCTTGGCAGCCTTGGGTCTTTCCCATCCTGCACAACTGCTCCTGCTGGACTGGCTTCTATCCTGGAGCTGTTGTTGGCTGAACACGGTTTCCCTGAGTTGTGACCGTTCCCTGCTCTCAGACTTTATGGTAGTCCAGGTTCCTTCTAAAGATGGCACCTGGCAACAACCATCTGAGCCTGGGGAATGTCTCTGCCGATGATCCATTCAACAGAGGAAGTCACTGTTTCTGTAAGACTTATGTCTTAGGGTTTCTATTGCTGTGAAGAGACACCATGGCCATGGCAACTCTTACAAAGGAAAACATTTAATGGAGGGGCTGGCTTATAGTTCAGAGGTTTAGCCTATTATCTCCACGGCGACATGCAGGCAGACATGGTGCTGGAGAAGGAGCTGAGAGTTCTACATCTTGATCCACAGGCATCAGGAGTCTGGGTGCCACACTGGGCATAGCTTGAGCATACAAGACCTCAAAGCCCGCCTCCACAGAGTGACACACTTCCTCCAACAAGGTCACACCTCCTCATAGTGCCACTTCCTATGGGCCAAGCATTCAAACACGTGAGTCGTTGGGAGCCATACCTATTCAAACCACCACAGTTTGTAACTGGGTTTGAGGCTGGGGGAAGCCAGGAGCTTGTCCTCTGGATAGAAGAACCAGCCTCGTTTCACGGGGCCACCCGGCTTATCTTTTACGTAAGCCTCAGCCTCCTCTTCCCCAGCAGCTGGTCTTTCTTCTCGGCAGCGCATCACGGCTTCTGTTGCTTTGCGGTTTCTAGCTGTCGTATTCCTTCCTTTTGGGACTGTCCCAAGCTCTCTCTCCTCCTCTGAAACACCGTCTATTTTTACCTAACTTGACACCCTTCCTTCACCATGTCATAGGAGCCAACTTCTAGTCTGAAATTTACCCAGAAGTCAAGAACAGTTTTGCTCTCTTTTAAGTGGTTCTGAGAAAATGAAAAACAATATTTCATAGTGAATGAAATTTATATACAGCTACAATCTTGTTGCCCTAAAAAAATTTTTTAGATCCCATGGTTTTTTTAGATCCCAGTGAGCCGAATTAATTTATTTAAATGACACCGAATTAATTTATTTAAATTTCTGCATGCCAACATGCTTTCTACAACAGCTTATCCAGGTGTTCATACCTAAACAATTTTTTTTTTTTGCATTCCTGTCCCAACCATGTTCTCCATAATCTGTTTGCAGTGGATGGATGTACAAGTTGTACATTGTGTTGCTCTGTTCACCTCCAGATTCTACTGTGAAAGCAGAGAGCACCATAACGTACGTGTGTGTGTGTGTGTGTGTGTGTGTGAGTGTTGTTACAGGGTCTTGCTCGTGTAGTGCAGGCCAACCTCCAATTCCCTATGTAGCCAGAGATGACTTGGAGCCTCTCTTCCTTCTGCCTCCACCTCTGATCCCTGGGATTTTATGTGCATTTCCCCCTCACACTCAGGTTTTGCCATGCTGAGTATGGAGCCCAGCATGATAGACAAGCACTCAACCAACTGAGCTCTCTCCTCAGCCCCTCCCATAGTGTTTTCTTGAAATATATGCATAGCTATTGTTTTCCTCTTTTCCCACGGCTGCTTTTGACCTACAAGGGCAGAACTGAGTTTGTGAAACAGATTTTAAGGGACAGCAAAACCAAAACAATTTCCTTTCTGGCCTTTACAATAAATATTTGATGACCTTTAATATCAAAGAATTCTGAAGGATTTGAAATTTGTTCACAGTAAGAAAAAAATCAAGTCGGGTGGTGGTGGCGCACGCTTTTAATCCCAGCACTCCAGAG
>NC_022009.1:120734664-120758475 GCF_000317375.1 Microtus ochrogaster
AAAAAAAAAAAAAAACACTAGCAAGTCCATTGGTTCCCAAGATACAAATTAAGACCTGCAGCAGATAAGAGAAGGCTCACGTCAAAAGGTCCACGAATCAGAGAGAAGATTGGGCACATGAACCAGATTTTGAAGTAAACACTCTGTGCTAAGTAAAACTCCTCTTTCTCCTGGGAGGTGGCAACACTGCAGAGGTGTTATCAGATGCGCAAGTAGGGTGACCTTCCCTGGCTCACACAGCCAGCTCTGGACAAAACCAGGATTAGGCTCAACACTGTGATCTTGACTGGGTGCCGCTTTATGGTAGAGTGTGGATGACCCTGGGTTCTACTCTAGGCAAAACAAAACCCCTCACAACCACACTCTTTTCTCTTACAGTGCTGGGGATGAGCCCTGGCCCTTGCGCATGCTCGCTAGGTAAGCACTCTGCCACTGAGCTCCACCTGCAGCCTCTTTATTAATCACGAATGAAGCTCGTGGAGGCTTCTTATCTCCCTAAACCTCTCAGTGACTGTGGGATACATGCAAGTGACCGCTATAAAACAAAAACAAGCACCAAGAGAACCAAAACCATAATTATAAACATTTTTGCTCGCCGTTGAGCTATGCAGAGTGCCGAGCCTACTTTTGTTGACTATCTGCAAGGCAAATGTTGCAGGCACTGTTCCCAAGAACATTTGAGCGCAGCCTCCATCTGGCACAACACACCTCACTGGTCCAGCTTAAGAACTCCACTCCTCCCATTGATTGTTAGGGTTCTCATTCCTGTGATCAAACACTTGACAAGAGCAACCTAAGGGAGGCGGGGATTTAAGAAGAGAGGTCACCCATCTTGGTGGGGTAGGCATGGCTACCAAAGCTGGATACTGTTGTAGAATATTGCTTTAAGGTGTGTTTCTCTTGTTTATGCTGGGCAACATTTGTTTTAATGATGTAAACTTGTGTTGCTTTTGTTTATGTTGCATTTGCTGAACTCTGTAAAGCTGGGATTCTTTGCCAGTCTAAAACACCTGGTGGTCTAATAAAGAGCTGACCGGTCAATATCGAGGCAGGATAGGCGGGGCTGGCAGGCAGGGAAGGAAAACTCTGAGGGTAGCAGAGCAAGGAGGTAAGGTTAGCTACTTGAGAGTGAGCCTCTCTGAATTTCACCTCAATCTTTGAATCCTGAGTTCTGTTAGAGGGGTAGAGATCTAGATAAAGTTCCCCTCAGTGGCTTTGAGAGAGCCACAGAATCCCGCGGGCTGCTATGGCCCTTGTGTCCTAACTGCTGCTGGTAGCAGCGGAGCTGCAGCTGGGGATCAGGACAGCAGTTGCTTAAGGGACAGCCACTGACTGACCTGGGTGAAAACCAGCAGCTTACAGTGTGTCCTCAGTAGTCTGGGGCAGACTGCAGGCTGCTAGTGTGGCAGGGCCATAAAACTTCCAGGCTCCACCTTTCGTGACCCACTTCCTCCCGTGAGGCTCCACCTCCCGAAAATTCCAGACTCTTCCAAAACAGCCTTTCTACCTGAGAACCAAGCGTTGAAACACTTCAGTCTGTGAGGGATGTAACAGACGCATCCGACCCGTGGCCTTGCCTTCCCTAGACTCCCCAAACACCAAGCTCTTGATGAGCTGAGCCGCAGTCTTAGGCTGCAGTGCCTCCCTCCCATAAACTGTTGCCGTGCTGATAGAAATGAAGTTCTTGGGGTCTCCAGACACATCATCAGCTTCCAAGTGTAGACCTGAGTGATCTCTGCCCAGATCTGAGATTCCTGTTTGTGTCTCTCATTTCATTGATTACTTTCATTGTTTTCCATTCTGAAGGCTGATGCTAGCTACCCCTGCCTTGAGTCATCATCCGCTAGAGCTGTCCCGTCTCGTCATTTTCTCGGTTTTCTAATAGCTTCGAACACATTTAGGGTATTTTCACTCTCATTTAAGAAGCAAATCCCCCAGGTCTGAAGGCTAGCCCTTGCCCGTGCGTCACGGATGAGGAACTGTAGAATTGAAATGTGTCTTTCTTGAATTAATTACAAACACAGCAGCTTCGTGGAAGCATTGAAGGTCCAGCGTGGAAGGCAGCCTGGGAGTGTGGAGAGTTGGTTTGCTTGGACTCTGAACAAAGAACCAATCTTTATGAGACTCCCTTTCCCCATCTTAAATGGGGTGGGGGGGCGGTTAGAGTCTACCTTTACCAGCCGTTAATAAGGATTCTTTGACTTAACCCATTTGAACAGCTGATAATCATACCTAGGAACATTAGAAAATGCCATAGTGTTTACTCCACAATTGAAATGAAGGCATCTCAGAGTTCAATCCCCAGGACCTTGCACACAGAGCTGAGATGCCTGAGACACCTCCCACACACATGCACATGAGAGGGGGAGAGAGAGAGAGAGACAGAGAGAGGAGAGAGAGAGAGAAGAGTAATGTGAAGGTTATAACAAGCTTTCTTTCTGTCTCTTTAAGGTCCAGACTACATCAAAGACCACTTGCCTAAAATCCACCAGCATACCGCCTACATAGGAGAAAAGCGTCCAGTGCTAGAGAAAACTGGAGATCTCAGATATTTATTGAGATCTGCCCCGGACCAAAGCCTGCCAGCAAAATATAAACACGAGTATGTTGGTGGAATTGGCTGGGGGATACCAGAGTACAGTTTCATCAACAGATCGAGACTGGGGAGCGGCTTTCACATCAAGGTACCGCTCTTAATTTCAGTCTTCAGAGGCTCCCGTGTTCTGATTTGAGCTGATTCACTGCGAGTTTGCCTCGTAGGTGACGTCAGGCCCTTAGTCACACTGAGAAGCATGTAAGCTCTGCAGGAAGAAACTGCTGGTGTTGGTGATAAACGTACTTATTAGCACCACGGCCTTTAGCCCAGTAGACGAGAGGGGAGGCACAAAGACAGTGCCACCGACAGAGCGCATCTCTGCGCAGAGATGGGAATGTCCCGGGGTCACATGCGTGCGGGGGCATCTGCACATGTTCCCTGTGCTGGCTCTGCTCGGTGAGTGGGCTGTGTCAGGGAAGAAGGTGGTGCTGAATCTCAATCTACAAAGCAAAAAGCCACCAAGTGTCAGATCTTGAATGTCACTGTGCTGTGCGTGCTGTGGCGGTGACCAGGGCTCTGCAGTCTAGAGGCCCTGTCTAGTTTCCTTTGGATGGTGTGGGCCAAGGCAGGTGCCCACACGGTCATCTCAAAATAGAAAGAAGTGGAAGTGGCTTTAGAAGCGGGGTCTGAGAAGGCCAGTGTATTTACAGACAGGCTTTAGCACCTTCTATACGCGGGCGATACAGATAGCATCACCCAGTGGGTACATTTCCAGATTTCCTCAAATTGTTTTTTGAAATTTGTGCGTGTGATGAGTGTGTGTGATGTGTGTATGTGGTGTATGTGTGTGTAGGGTGATGTGTGTGCAGTGTGATGTGTGATGTGTGTGTTACACAGAGGCTGGTCTTGGGAAGAGGCTTTAAGTCATGGTGCTGTTTACCCTTTCTTGGTCCTGCTGTCTTAACAATAATCCTTTTCATATAGGTCCACCTATCTCTCCAAACAATCTTAAACAGCTTTTTTTTTTGCCTTATCATATTTTTGTCTTCATAGTTTATTTTATTTTATTTTTTGATTGTTTGTTTTTCAAGACAGGGTTTCTCAGTAACTATGGAACCTGTCCTGGAACTCGCTCTGTAGACCAGACAGGCATTGAACTTACAGAGATCTGTCTGCCCCTGCGCAAGGAGTCCACAGGCATTGTTAGGAGGGTTTATGAGAAATGATCAAACAAGCAAAGCCCACCAATATCAAAATTATCCGACTAATAAGACTTTTTATAAGGATACATTATAGAAATAGTTAGCAAATATGCCTTGGAGCATAGTGAACAGTAACAAATACATTGTAACTGATAGAATGCCCCAGCCCCAGAGGACAATCTTACTGTGGCTATTCCTGTCAGCAGTGAGCCACGTCTGTCTCCCCACTCCTGTAAGAGGCCTGACCAGCTCCACCGCTTCACACATTTGCACCCCAAAGGAAGCTTGATGCCCCTCCCTGCTGCGCTATAAACAGTCTAGACAGGTGAGGCCAGCCTTTGCTCTCTTTCTAAGAGAAAAAGTTTAAGACCCGCCTTTATTTACGCAATGGATAAAAATTATAAAATGAATACTTAATAACAATTTTCATTCCCCCACCCACATTCTCCAGAACTCCTAACTAGAAAGCAATAATAATTTTAAAACCTCTTATTTTTACACAGCTTCTGTCAAAGTTTTCTTTCTTTTTAATTAAAATATAATTATGTCAAGTTTCTCCCTTCCCTTTCCTCCATCCAACTCCTCGTATGTGCCCACCCCCACTCCTGGCCTCCTCCTCTTTAATCTTCGACACCTCCTTAAAGAACTTAGAGCTATATAGGAAGGGGAGCGCCTGAGAGTGATGGCATGTGGTTACTGGAGAGGCTGCACCTACCCACGAAGCCCTTTGCTGGGGCTGCCATTCTTCCCCTCCAAATCCCAGCCCTGATTTCCTGTGCATCCAAGGTCAAACCTTAAGTCGAGACTTGGTTTCAATTCCTCGTAACCCATTTACTTCCACCACTCAGATCATGAATTTGCATTTGGAGATATACACATCAGTTCCACGTACGCAAACCTGCTACAAAGTTTGTGAGGTGTAAGGAATCAGATTCAGTGGACAGGCCTGAAATCCTGGGAGGGATTACAGCTTGGGAGGCTGAGGCAGGGGAATCATTCAAGGCCAACCTGGGCCATGTAGAGAGAAAAAAAGAGGGGATGGAGAGAGGGAGAGGCAAGGATAGGAGGGGAGGGAATATAGGGAGAGGAGGAAAGAAGGAGGAAAAAGGGGGAGAGAGAGAGGCAACAGAGGTACAGAGAGAGGTCTAGGGACGAGGAATGAGAGGAGTGGTGATGTCAACTGAGGTCACCTTAGAAAGTACAAAAGGTGCCACTTCCATGATGTCTCGGTCCACCGCCTGTTATTTCTCCAATGCCTTTTTCCCCCTGAGACTTCTCCCCCATCTATAGCCATTCTTTTCCCATCCTATTTCACATCAAAATGGCCACTTTTCAAGTCTGGCTGTGGACACTCCTCAGAGTATAGCGTATGATAGCTCCTCAGAGTGTAGCATGTGATAGCTCAGAACTGCAGTTTTTTACATAGACCTTGGCTGAATGTTTTTTATAGCTCCAACAGCTGTGCTTCCTAATTTGAGCTCCAGGTCTGTCTGAAATCAGCAGCTAGGATTCTCAGGCACCTGAAGGGACTCCTGCAAAAGTGCCCTGGGAAGCTGCCTTCTACCTGGAACCTCTTATTTAGAGCAAAAAGGGGTTCCACAGATCATGTGACAAATTATCTGGCTTGAGCACTGAGATAATAACCTCCGTGCCAAATGACAACCTGAATACTTAAACACTTGCCACACTGTAGAGGTCAGTGCAATAAACTCATAAGAAACCCCAGTCTCGTGTATGTGTGTGTGTTTGTGTGCGCGTGCTCACGCACACACGTGTGTATGCATGTGTGTGTTTGTGTGTAGCTATTTCTAGTTTATGTGTTACAGTACCATGGTAATGAATGCATATTATCAGCCAGGAAAAACCCATTACTTTTGCTGTTATATCAGATTTAAGAGCAGTGCATTCTTCTTGTTTAAATGGATTTGGCCTCTGTCAAACTATGCATGTCATTTCTACAATATGGAGCCAAATGAAACAATGTCTATGGCATTCTAATGGCCTCTCCAGCGGTCTGCCTCCTCACCCCGGCCTTGCTTTAACCCAGACCTCAGCAAGGTCAGCTGACTTCCTGATGCCCGTTTTTCTGCTCCTGCACTCTGACCTCATTGCGAATTGATTTAAGTCAGTTGCTTTCCCCACAGAAATGATGTCATGTTGGACTTGGTCAGCCATTCTTCATTGGTACAATCCCCAGGACAACATTAAATCAGTTCACCACGAGATATATTGCAACCATGGTGTTTTAAATATAGTAATCTACCTGTATATGCATATGTGAGGTAGTTAATACATTTTTTCCAGGCTTTGATAATTCTGCCCATTTTAACCACCACAAATTCTATCAGCATGCTCTAGGTGGGGCTTCTTTTGACAGTTTAATGACATTTGAACAGACACACAGTCACCCAGTCACATAACCACACAACCACACAGTCACATAACCACACAACCATGTAGTCACACAACCACACAGCCACACAGTCACACAGCCACACAGTCACCCAACCACACAGCCACCCAGCCAGTCACGGAGTAAGAGTGAAAGTAAGATACACAAGTAAGAAAAGGAAAAAGCCCAGAGGCCAAGGGTAGTCAGGACAATTTAAGAAAAGCTGATCAGACACAAGCCAAGCTAAGGCTGGGCAATTATAAGTAAGAATAAGCCTCCATGTGGGATTTATTTGGGAGCTGGGTGGCGGGCCCTCCAAAAGAGCAGAAAATAACCCACAACAGGTTGAGGTGGGTTGACCCGTGGATACTGCGCTGGAGTTAAGTGGCAGTGAGCAACTGACCTAAGTCCTCTATGTAGTACATCATTGCACTGTGTGCAATCTCTGCATCTTCAAATTTCAGTAAGACGAAAATACAACTGGTAGTTTACAAAAGTAATCCATTTGGAAACAAGCATGGCTCTCTGGCTGTCATAGCAGCCAGAGGCCTGGTCTCTTGGCTAAACTGGCACATTTCCTCACTTAAGGATGTGACTTTTGCAGACAGTGGTTGGTCAATCAAAAAATACATACCTGTTTTCTACCATTTTTTTATTATGATGTGGAAATATGGAAAGAAAAAAGAAAAGGAAAAGAACCCTATGAACCTGTAAGGAGATTTTATTCCTCAATTATAAGGATAGCTTAAAGTACCTGGATTATTACAGGGCCTGATATAAAATCTTGAGTGTATTTCTAATGTAAGCATTAACTTTTCCACCAATAAAATTAAGCTTCTTAAAGTCAGAATTACGCGCACTCCACGGACTTTCAGCCGACATTAGTGGATAATGACAAGAACACCAGAAGCTGAGAACGAACTGATGAGCTGGACTACGCTCTAGCAGAAGTGGTCTGACTCCACAGTTAAGTTTTTGGTTTATTGTTGAAGAATTCTGCAGTTTGTACATGATCTAATATCGCAAGCACAGATGGATCAAATGCTGGGACATCTGTTTTCTAAATCTGGCTTTGATCCTCTCTTAAGGTCACTGGAGGGAAGTCCTTTAAAGCATGGTAAACTTGCAGTGATGGCTCCCTCCACGTGCAACACTAGCAGAGCCCTGCGCTATGGCGACAAAAATGCAGAGAATGTGGAGTGAACGAGACCACATTCTCTGTGCTTTCCACATTTGATCCTGCAGGCCGTGGAGCCTCAGCCAAGCAGGTTAGAAAGAATTCACTAAAGCAGAGGGGCCTTATGCATGTGCCCCCCTCTGTGTTTAGATACAAAGAAAATAGTGCTGCAAATGAGTGTTTCAGAACCCCTCTGAGGAGGAAGAATTCACTGGGGAGGGGGCTTTGCTCTGTGGTGTTGTGTGAGAGCCAAAATTACGTTTTAGTTACTGTTTAGTTACTGTTTCTTCTTAAGAGAAACAAAAATGCCTCTAACCTGTAAGCCCCTTGTCCAAGGAGAGATACTTTCTGAAATGCTGGAGGCTGATACTACCGTGCAAGAGGGACCGCAGATATACAATGAAACCCGCTTTAAGAATTTTCATTAATGAAGAGAAAGGAAAGTGAGGGGTGCACAGGCGTCGAACGAGACCGTGGGGCGGGCATGTCCGCTTCCTTAAGGTGGCTCAGCACTGGCCTACAGAGGCTTACATGGCCACAGCATGCATACATATAGATTACGTGGCCAAGATGCACATGTCCATAGATTATGTAGGGCGTAAGGCCCTAGGGTAACTAGGCAGTTTGCCTAATTGCCAATGGTGCATGCAGGGCCGTGGGACCCAGGAAATGCTAGCACCTAGGGTGACTGGGCATTTTGCCTGAATGCTGACGACTGTGGGACCCAGATGTGATGGAAATGACAATATTATTGTTTATATTTTCATTCCCCTAAAACAAGTTTGTTTGGCACAACTGTACTGCGTGTGTTTGATCACATGTAGGCAGGAAATGTCAGGAGTACGCTTGCCCCTGATTGGATGTAGGAGAGAGGTATACAGGCAGGAAGTAGGCCAGGATATATGCTCACCCGTGATGGGAGATGCAGAGGCCTGATGGGTTTGCCTTTATTAGTTGGCCTTCAAAATGTGACTCGTTGCCTTTTCCTGGGCACCTCGGAATGGCCCTAACCAGAACCCATCATCCTGCCCAGTATGTAATAAACGCTTGCTGCCAGTTTGGCTCAAAAATTGTGGAACTGGTTTTCTCTCGCAAATCTCAGGTTTAATAGTTGTTATTGCTGAAGTTTATAAAGTGATTACTGCCAGGCACTGTGGTCCCAAGCCGCACTCCACAGAGCTGCGAGTAGCTTCTTTGGGTTTGACTTTCTACCGAGAATATCAATAGCATACAATACTCCATCCTAGTGTTTAGCACGGGGTAGATGCTGATCCAGAAATGATGAGACATGAAAACCATTTTTGTTCTCATGCAGAGTCTTTGATATTCACAGAGAGAAAAGAATTTTTAAGTGTGCGTTAGATTAGTAGCCATTCTGCTCCCAGCTAGTTGAATACAATTGTTTGAAAACCTTTTATTTTTTTTTTCCTACCTTGGAAAATACTTTTCACAATGAGGGAGTCTCTGCTCCTAGCTGTAGAGCTAATTGGACAATTATATGAAGGGAAAACTCACTTTTAACTTCAGAATCAACAGCAGTAGCAATATAATCAGCACATCACAGAAATCCAAACGAGAATACAATTGCAAATGAGGCGCTTGGTTATATTTCAGAAACTACAGCAATTGCCCTTGGAGATTTGGGAAGCTCCCGGTAGCTTCAAGTGTAGAGTCTGCTCAAGTTCAAGCCCTGATGGGAATCAACAGCGGAATAGGCTACAGAGCTGACATTAGAAGCCCAGTTATCAGAACTACTCCAACAAAGATGGGTCTGGTTTTTCTCTAAAAGAAAGTTCTAGTGTGTTTAAATTGGGGGAGGGGAACAATGCCTCATCTAGACACCAAAAGCTGAGTTGTTTATTAAGTGGGGTCCCACAGACCTCAAAATGTTACAGGCTATTGCTATTGCTCTTGGTCACCCTCCAGAACCTGACCATGAGATCCTATTGCTAAAGACAACACAAACTTGGGTCATAGAACATGAAGAAATCAAGCTGGTCCTGATGAGGACGCTTCATACCCACTGGAGAGCATTCACAGTGCTGAACGGTGCCGTACATGCTACTGAAAGAGAAAAGTAGTCAGCAGTCTTACCCAGCTGTAAAACCTGCAAGCCTCCATAACAACCAAGCTGGCAGGTGATGTGGCAGGCGCAATAGTAGCACGAACGTTATGAGAGCAACCAACCAGTTTCTGACTGGATTTCAGGCCAGTTACACAAGGTGGAAATCATGTGTGGCACTGCTGTGGAGACCAAGACCCTGTGTCTAGGTAGGTCATAGCCCCTAGGGCAGAGCCTACGACTGTGAATCTGCTAAATGGCCAGAGAGGAAGGATTTTTATCTTCCCTCTTTTCTGTCAGCTTTATTTACTCGTATTTTCATAACACCTTACATTTCTTGCCTATAAAATGGAGATTATATTGGTTTTCTACTGCTACATAGCAAATAGTCACAAGTTCAGAAATGTAATGGCGTACCATATATCTGCTTCCAGATCTACAGGTCTGAAGTCTGGGGAGAAGGCATGGCTGCCTTGCTGCTCAGGCCTCCCAAAGCTGACATCAGAGTATCTCTGTCATCTCTTTCATGTTCATGTGGTTGTGGCAGAGTCTGCTTCATTGTGGTTGTAGGGATGGGTGTTAGCCAGGAGCCATTCTCCCAGAAAATGCCCAAATTCCTAACCACATGACTCTTTCACGCTAAGGCTACTAAGGAAATCTCCCTCAGGTCTCATGTCCTTCAGCACTGCAGCCTTTCTGTCAAGAACTTTAGGGTCTTCTAAAAACTCTGTTAGGTTTTTCTAACTAACACTAAGGCTAAATCTCTCTCTCTCTCTCTCTCTCTCTCTCTCTCTCTCTCTCTCTCACTCACTCTCTCTTTCTCTCTCTCTGTGTATGTGTGTGTGTGAGTGTGTGTGCGTGTGTGTAATACAGCCTTGTGCACAATGCTAGGCAAGTTCTCCACAAGACAGCTATGAGGCTTTGCTAAGTTGATTAGACTGTCCTTGAACTCACCCTGCAGCCTAACCACTACAAGCCTATGCCCACCACACTGGGCAAATCCTTCTTAAATTCAAAGGATTTAGGGTCTTGATTATGTTTACAAAATCCCTCATCAGTGATACCCTGTGTGTAGATATTTGATGGATTATCTGGAAGAAAACACGTTTACCAGGAAATGAGAATTCAGGGGGCCATTGGAGCTCTGCCTACCACAGGGTTAATAGGAAACCCTCAGAGTTTTGTTCTCTGGATTACGTGAGGTATGTGTGCATAGTGCTGGCATGGTGTTTCACACAGCAGGGCTCAACAAATGCCATCCAGGGGCTTTCATGTTTCTATCTGCCCATCTTTTCCAACCGCAGGGCTATAGGCAGGGTAGAGCCGTGATAGAATTTGCACACCACTTGGATACACACCAGGAAGCAGCAATACCGGCTCTAAAGCTAACATACTCACAAAGCCCAGTGTTTACTGCGTGCTTAAAGTTGATTAATTGGTTCAAATTATTTGAAACATTGCAGTCAAACAACAATGGCAGAAACATTCAGGTTCATCTGTAACGGGGCATAGAATGCAATGTGGGTCTCTGCATTGCTCTTTCTCTTTACAAGAATAGTGCATCGCAGAGGCTAAGCCTTAACCGCTGACATTTTCCAGAAAGAACTGTTTTGTTTCAGCCCTTGCATTGAATATATAATGAATACTTCAGATGCCCCATTCTTGCAAAGGCCTTTATGCCCTACTTGATTCAATAATTCCAGTCTAAAATAGGCAACATTATGCAGTTTGGTGGCTCAGTCACAACAATGCGGGTGCTTATCACAGGCTGTGGGAAGAAAGGGGTTAACAGTAATATTTTGCAAATTGAGGCAAGTAGAGAACAAACACATTAGCATAACAAAAGATCGCCTGAGGGGGTGCTGTGGGGGACTGAGAGCCCAGTGTTACCAAGAAGGAGGCTGGGGAAGAAAACCTTAGTGTGCACACATTCTCAAAATACATTGCATTGCATCCGGTCTACTGGTAAGAAAGCCCCTAGCGACAGAAATGGGTAACATCGGCCCTTCCAGTAAGGAAAGCTCCATCAGATACCCTGGAAAAAGCATTGTGGAATATCCTAACAAAGCCAAGTATTTCTCTGAAAAACAGTCCCCAGGTCACCTCAACATGGCAGGGCTGCACTAGAGGTGGGTGGGAAATAAAGGGGAAGTGGCCTTGTCACTAGAACTAGCCCCAGACGTACACAATTAATTTAACTCAGTCTTCGCCAAAACATGCCTTTCGCTCACAGTGGCTAGCTTGCATTTCCTTTTTACTAATCCCTAGACTTGTTGAAACATGGTTTCATAGGAAATGTTTAATTTTGACCTATAGTTATATTTGTTAACTGAAAATTTTATATATAAAAATTTCCCCAAAACATATATTTGTGGGTTGTATGAAAATGTTAGAATTTTGTTTATTTATCTGTAGTTCTAAAATAAAATGTAGGACCTTGTGTCTATCAGGCAAGTGCTCTACCCTTGAGTGACATACCCAGGGGACTAATCTCTAGATCAATATTTTCCTTATTATGAATAATGGGCCAATATAAATGTTTATATGATTGTGAATTCATTAGGTTTAGCACTTTGGTGAGCATGGCTACTCAAATATGTCACAGTGTGTTTGTTAATAAATTAAAACACAAAAGGGTGAGTGTATTTAAGATGACAAGTTTTTGTTTGTGTGTGTGTGTGTTTTGTTTTTTGAGACAGGGTTTCACTGTAGCTTTGGAACCTGTCCTGGAACTAGCTCTTGTAGATCCGCCTGCCTCTGCCTCCTGAGTGCTCGGATTAAAAGCACGTGCCACCACCGCCTGGCAGTAACAAGGTTTTTTTTTTTTTTTGGTTTTTTCGAGACAGGGTTTCTCTGTGGCTTTGGAGCCTGTCCTGGCACTAGCTCTGTAGACCAGGCTGGTCTCGAACTCACAGAGATCTGCCTGCCTCTGCCTCCCGAGTGCTGGGATTAAAGGCGTGCGCCACCATCGCCCGGCTCAGTAACAAGGTTTTTGTCATGAACCCTGTAAGAGAAGCAAAGACTTCTTAGCATTTCTGACAAGAAGGTGTCATGCTTTTGTTATTAAATCTTGAGTAGCAAAAGATCAAAGAAGAGCATCCAAAGAAAATAGTAAACTTACTTTTGAATTAATGTGTCAACTGGTTTTTAGGGAATTGTATGCCAGGGATCAAACAATACCATGACCTTTCCATTGTTCAGAGATCACTACTTCCGCATTGCCTGTTGACTAATGGCCAGTTCTGCATTAAACTCTTAACCGACCCCTTCCTTTGTACTGTTGCTTTCTGTATGGGGGTCAAGACTGCCATATTGGGTCACCTGAGCAAGCAGGTAGATTAAGGAGGTAGAACAGAAACAACTATTAGGCAGGCTGGCAGCAAAGCCGTTCTGAGCAAAGCCTGGGCAAGAGGGGAGGATGTGAGAACAGCCAATTGCTGCTGAACGTTCATGGTTATTGCTATTTTTTGAGCTGTTACGAATCTGGCACCTCCTGTCAATATAAATTTTTAAAATGCATTCCGAAGCAGAAGTGAAATACTTTTTTTCTGTTTTCATGTTGTAATTTTCATGTTGTAACCTAGCCCAGAAAACTGAGAAGTGATTGTAGTCCTCAAGCCCTCTGAATATGAACATGACACCCCTGTTTCCCAGCTTCTTTCTAAGACGGGGAAAGGGACTGGGACACAGAGAGCGTTCATTCAGGAATAATCCAACATTCAAGCGTACACGAGAGGGTATGGGATTTCACTCTCTCTCTCTCTTTAAATGTGAAACTGATATTTAGCTACCACATAGATTCTCAACTATTTGAGAGCTTTCAGATCTGCTACAGGCCCCTAATGCCAGCTTTTCCCTACTCCACTGACGCATTGGCTAACTCTGCAGAGCTCGCAAGTGCCCACTTAAATGATGATTGACAGCCCACAGTGCTGCTCCCTTACAGAGTCAGACACGGAGCAGCCAGGCAGCCTGGCCCGTCCCCCAGTCTTTGTCAGTCCTTTTCATTCACACAGAGGGAGTGGAGCTCGTGGTGACTGTTTCCTCTCAGGCCAGGAAGCAACAGTGATCATCTCCACTGATTTTCTTTTTTAAATTTTTAAAACATACCTTTTTTTTTATTCTCTGGGAATTTCATACCATGCACCCAAATCGCACTCATTTCCCCGTCGCTCAGTATCCGCCCTTCACTCTTGCACCCCACCCACCCCACGCCAAGGGAAACTTGAAAGAATAAACATTTAAAAATACAAATAAGAATATTAAACAAACAAAAAACAAAAACCACTCCGCTCCTCCGTCTTCCCCACCTCCATCACCTCTTCATTCATCTCAGTAGCCCTGTGTATCATCCCCTATTCCCTTTTTGTCCAAACAGCTTTACTTGCAAATGTTCGTTGTATAATGTGTCAGGTTCAAGGCCTCTGGCTTCTGGTGTACCGATAATCCTAGACCCTCACTGAATCGCCTGAGTTATCCGTCTGCTGCCCCAGTCACGGAGATCCTGCAGCTATGATCCCCAGGACCAGTCCCTTCATGGGCTGCAGCAGGACGTAGAGAGATGTTGGAGAGTGCCAACACCAAGTCCTGGATGTGTGTCTGGACGGTAGCTGAGCTGCTCAGTTGGGTATTGGGACCACTGCCCTCTGAGGGGCAGAGCCAGCTCTCTCTTCCATGGTGGGGAGCCAGACCAGCTCAGCATGGCCCTAGTATATCGAGACATTGTTCAACACTTGGTTTGCATGAGCCCTGAAGGCAACATGGACAATAGACATCAACAGATCCCAGCTGCCCAGCTGCATCAGGACCATGACATGGTCACCAGCAGCAGCTTGAGCCTACTTGTCTCCATGGCCCTGGATGGCACCTCAGGCCTCACAGATCCAAATGGCCTCAGCAGCAATGTTATCCCTGAACTCCAAATTGGCCCTGGGTGTTGGCCCAGACCCTGGGCAGCTGCACAAGCCCTCAATGGTAACAGGAGCTGAGCCATGGACATCAATACAGATGCTGGCGGTGGCAGGACTATGGACACAGACACAACCTGGCTGCAGCATGGGCCCCAGGTGGCAGCCCAGACCCCGGGCATCCGAACAGCCTTTTGTTCTAACAGGAGCCATGGACATCATCCCATGCCCTGGCTGCAATAGAGGCACAGGCCCAGACATGGCCCTCCGCTGCAGCTCAGGCCCAGATACTTCCATGGCCCTGGGTGGCAGCACTGGTCACTCAGATCAGCATGGCCCTTCAGCAGCACATCCCTCGGACCCCAAGAGGATCAAATGGTGGCCCAGAACCCCAGCATCCTTGCGGCCTTTGGTGGTAACACAGACCCCGGCTGCAGAGGGGCCACAGACCCATGTCTAGGCCTGGATGTCACCATGGCCCAGGGTGGCAAGCAGGCCTCCTACATTAGCCTGTTCCTCACCCCCTTCACCTCTTCAGATCTGCCTCTTCTCACAGGACATGAACCATTCTGCCCCCCCTCCCACACCCCAACATATATTGGCTCACCATAATGGTTTGTCTTCCTCGCTCCAGGGCAAGCGACCCCGGTGAGTGGCACCTACTGATTTTCTTTCATCTGAATTTAGCATCCCTACTCTGTTTTCTAGCCTGACTCCCCTTAGAGGAGGAATATAGATGCTCAGACTTCAGACACATGGGTCCCTATCTACCAAAGAATAACCCTGAATTACTTTTTCTCCTTTTGCAGCTTGGAGAGCTAAGTCTTTATGCGAATGACAAAGTAACCCACCGTTATCAAAACCCATGGTAAGTACATGGGGATGTATTTTAAATGGGTAATGGGATTCTTTCCTAAGTTAGGGACGGCTTATTTTCCCAGTCTTGAAAATCACGTTATCATTGTATTTTTATTACTTCATGTAGATTTGTGTGACAGAAAAAAAAACCCACAAATTTGTATTTCCAATGAACAACATAAATTTTACTTTCTGCCAGCCTAGTTAGGGGAAGGGACAAAGCAAAGTAACATAGTAAAGAATGTGCTAGATTACAGAGTAGGAAAGAGATGCCAGTCTGTACGTATGCTTTCTGTGGGAAAACACAGACCTGTAGTTGAAAAGACCTTAGTTCATGCTGTTGGCCTAGAAACCACAATAATATGTAGCCTTGGTTAATAAGCATAATTTTACTAAAGTCACATAATGGCTTGAATTCATGTTGCCTTAAAGTAGCCGCTAACAAAAATTAAACATGTGTAGCCCCAGGTGTATTAAATTACGGGGAAAGAGTAAAGATACTGGGCTCTTGTCTAAACGGAGCCCAATCCAGATGCCAGAAGAAAAGGCCACACTAGAGATATAATAGTGTCATCTCTATGGATTTATGGGGGAAGGGTTTCTCCAGCTTTCATTCTTGAAGGATATAGTTATTGGCATGTACAAAAACAGGTTTTGTCTCTTCCATTAACGTAAGATATATAACATAGAAAGAGACTTCAAGCCCTCTTGTCAAAAGACTATTGGACGGCAGCTGGAAAGACAGCTTCGTAGTTATGAGTACTTCCGGCTCTTGTAGAGGACCTGGGTTTGGTTCCCAGCACCAACACGGTGGCTCACAACCATCTGTAGCACTGGTTCCAGAAGACTTGATGCCCTGTTCTGATCTCTGGGCACCAAGCATGAACATGGGTCTCATACGTACATGCAGGCAAAGCACTCGTGAACAGAAAATAGAATCAAATCAATACTTTAGAAAGTCGATCAGGTGCTGTCCAGAAGATCTTCCGGTACAACATCTGTGACTGGCTGGGCACAGCTGCTGCTCCCATCTCAAGCCACATAGGAGGAGTCACACCGTAGTGCATGAAAAGCACGTGTTCTATGTGAGAAATTCCTTTAAACAGCATTGCTTGTGTCAACTGTTTCTCCGCTAAGAAAACTAGCAGAGAGAGGCTATCGGACACCAAGGACGCCTTCAACAACTCCTGGTGAGGAAGGTGTGAATGTACTAATAGAAACACCTTCTTAGCGTCTGAGAAACACTGCAGCTGTGAACAATATTCCTAGAGAGGAAAGGCTACCTTTACTTCTAGGGACGAATCCGTGCATAGCACCAAGTCATAAGGATGCAAACTGTTTATGAAAGAAAAAATTCTTGTCCTTAGAAGATTGTGAAAGAAGTTGGGAAAGCGAGCATAAACAGAAGAAGGAAAAGACAAAGCTCAGTCTGCCTGTGTGGCGACTGTGTTAGTGTCCATTACTATGACAAAGACCTGAGAGACAGTCACCTGTCATCCTGGCTCAGAATTGTAAAGGCTCCGGTAATGATCAGTTAGAGTTGTTGATTGAGGCAAAGCTGTATATCATGGTGTAAGTCTCATGGTAGGGCAAAGTCATTTCTCCATAAAAGAGAGAAGAAAGAACCAATGTCCCAAGATCCAGTTTAGGGCATACACCCAATGGCCAGAAGACCTTTTAGGAGGTTCTAGGTATTATCTTTTTTTCTTCCTTTCCCACGCTCTTTCTTCTTACCTCTTTTTCTCTTTCTTCCTTCTCTTCCTCCTCCTTCTGCTTCATTTTTGGGATCCTAGGGACCAAGTCCGGGGTGTTCACCATGACCTCCCTTTATACCACATTATCATTATATTTTTATTGCTTCATGTAGATTTGTAGGAGCCAGGGGGGTCAGGGACATCACATGAACCCACAGGAATGGTTAGCCTGCCTACCATTAGCCAGTCTCAGAACTCAGAGAGTCTGAGCCAACAACCAGGGAGCCTGCATGGACTGACCTAGGCCCTCTGCAGATATGTGACAATTGTGTAACTTGTTCTATTTGGGCAACCCCTGGCAATGGGAGCAGGGGCTGTCCCTGGTGCTACAGTTTAGGAAAAGCGCATCCAACTAGAATCCACGCCTGGATCCCAGGAAGTCCCAGGCGAGTGGGAAGACAGGGGATAGACTTGCTGGAAACACGTGGGCCTGTCTGGAGCATTTGAATTTTGATCTGCAAACAGCGTGAGCTCACTGGGAGGGGTTAAGTCGGCAGGAACGTGATCCGTATCCTCTTGCTAAGGTCACTCTTAGAAAGGTGGAATGCTGTGTGGGAAATGGGTGGGAGGTGACAGGAACAGTCGTGATAAGATCAGCTAGGAGACATTTCACTTTTACAGACCCATCTTGGGTCTCCAGACAAGGCAAAATTAAGTGTGGTTAGAAAGGGCTGGGACTCAGCTGAGCTTTTCAAGAAGGTAGACTGTGGGTAATGAAGAGAAGAGCCAGTGAGCACATACATACCTTAATTCCATAAAGCATAGTTCATGGTACCAGAAGGCTCCTGGTAAAGAAGCTGAATCACCAAACTAATATTTCAGTCTACGTTGGCTGATCCCACGGATTTACGCTGGTATCTGGGCTTGGGTGTTTAAAATAAAAATCTTCCTTACTGTCTATGTTGTGCAGCCAGAACTAAGAACCCCGAGATTAGACAGAGGGAAGAAAGTCTGAGCCTTGGGAGCAGGGTTTCTCACACAAGGGCCAACTACATGGAAGACACTGATGCAAGCCAGGGAGCCTTCTAGCAGGTACTTGAGACCATGGAGGGGGGAACAGTGAGCTAGGAATCCAAGAGAGAGCAAGGAGGGCACAGCCGAGGCACCCTTGCAGCCACCAGGGCCGCAGCAGTGTGGGTAGTAGCATGGTTTGGATCAGTGTCACTGCACTGCATGCTTGCCCATCGGCATCATGGAGACAAGAGTCTGCTCTGCTTCTGAGATGGGCTCCGTTTCGTTGCATGTTTGCCCTCCCTGTTAGACATAGAAGCATTTCTATTTTTTGCTACTTCCCGTACACTTAACTGTAGAAGGAGCTGTGGGCTGTGTTCCTGCCACCCAGCTCCCAGCTGCCTGGCTAGCTTGTGCCCCGAAATAATTACACAGAAACTGTATTCTTTTAAACACTGCTTGGCCCATTAGTTCTAGACTCTTAATGGCTAATTCTCACATCTTGCCTAACCCATATTTAGTAATCTGTGTAACACCAGTCTTACCCCACCCACCTATGTTGGTGAGTTACAAATCAAAATAAAAAGAGTAGGGCATGAAAATGGATGGGAAGGAGATGTCTGGGGGTCTTGAGGAAGCGTGAGAGGGATCAGACTACACTGTGTGCATGTATGAAATTGTCACGTGACATGGGTAGGCTATTCCTCAGGATTAGATGAAAGCAATCAGTACAAAGATTAGATGCAGTATAAAAAAATTCACAATATGTGGCTAGCAGAGCTGATTCCCCCAAAAGGTATAACAAAAAACTTCAAGATATGAAAGAGAAATGAGGAAAACATATAGATATTAAAGTTTCTAATACTTGATGAATCAAAGGTCCAGAAAGAGACCAGGGGGAACAGGAATGACAAAAACAGTAATTCAAGAAAATGTCCCACAAGGGCATGAAATGACTTCCAGACTCAAAGCATTCATCAAATGTTACTAAAAACGAACGCATGGCACTGAGGTGTCACCGAGAAACTTCGTGAGGGTGGGGAGAGTTCAGGAAGCAACAGAGGAAAGCAGGTATGTCCAGGAGACCAGGAGACAGCAGCAGCACCTTAGCCGCCCCATCTGCTGCAGTGCGGCCCCCAGAAGTAGACAAGACCTGCCACGTAGAATTCCATGTTCAGCCAGAGAGCACGTGAGGAGAGAAAAAAAATGGGTATTTTCAAAATCGTAAAACTAAAGGCTGTACCATCAAGTATTTCTCTCAGAAAGTGGGGGGACGGTATTGTACAGCCAACAAGAGACACAAGGACAAAGCAAGGACACAATTTGGGAGACAAGGTACCAACAAACAGGGCAGCCGAAGTGTTTACTCAGATGCTAATGAAAAGAGCCTGGAACGCAGCCAGCCCAGGACCTGGAGAAGCACCGGTGCAGACAGTGCAGGCAAAGTGGGGTCCTGCAGACAAGGGGCTCATAGCTGCTTTGGGGGGAAGAATGCTGGAAAGAGTAGTAGAGAAAGGAGGGGGTGTTTTAGTGTGATTTATAGGCATTCTGTTATTATTTAATTATTTAAATTCCTTTGTAAAAAATGATTAAAAGGACCATTTTAAGTGCATGTACAAATATTGTACTTGACAAAAATAATAATCAGTATAGGGAAATGAGCCATAGAACTGTATTCATTGGAACTCCTAAGTTGAAGAAAATTTCCAGCTCAAACCACGACTTTTGGTGCCAAGGAAACATTCTCAGGCCTGAAGAAGGAAGGCTGTCTGTGTCTTCAGACAGGTGTGCGGTATTCCTTATTTAGCATTAGCTGGGTGCCATTAGGACAGCGCCTGTGATTCCGAAGAAACCCTGCCAAAACCAGTTGTGAAGCTAGCAGACTTAATGACAGCCACTATTTAAAAACGTATTGGGAGATAAATGTGCGCTTGTTTCGTGGAGTTATTTTCTTCAAAACATCCATGAATTTTGGCAGCTTTCTATTTTTAATATTTTTAAGACTGTCAGTGTCTGGAGCATCGAAGAGATTTTCAGAAACAAAGCAGCAAAATTCTGCCATTTTTTTCTTATACAACACCTTATTTCCTTTTTCCTTTAAAAGTGTTTCTACTTCTGAGAATTACATACATGTATGCAATGAAATGTGATCCTACTGACTCTGAATTTTCACCCTCCAGCTCTTCCTATAGCCTCGCCAACACATCCCTTCTCAACGGGGCTGCCCATATGCGCATGGGTGTGGGACCATCCAGTGTAGCACGGGAAACCTACTAGGGGGAGCACCCTCAAAAAGGAATGACTTTTCCCTCCCCCAGCAGCTGCCCCCCATAGCTCCTCAGTGAGGGGTGGGGCCTGGAGCTCATCCACCCTTCAGGGCTGGGATTTCGGCTGGCTTTCCTGTGTGTAAGTAACCACAGCTGCTATGAGCTCCTGATTGCTAATCACAGAAGACAGCACCCAACGCTTTCCCACCCTGCGGCTGGTCCATTCTTCCCAGCTCCTTTTCTGTGATGTACCCCGAGCCTGGGTGGTGGTGGAGGGGTTAATGTAGGCTATAGATGTCCCTTTCAGGGCTGAGCTCTGGGTCTCTTTCTCTCAGCACGGTGGCCAGCTCTGCATCTCCTTGACTGTTGTCCCCTGCTAAGAGGCTTCACTGAACAGTGGGCATCAATGCAGACATCTGGAAAGCCCTTTGACAGCATGCTAATTTCCTAAAATAAGTTCAGCAGTTGTCTTGAGAAACCATTATCCATTCTTATGCTGTCTCTTTGGGTCTCTCTCACCTAAAACCTTTCTCCCTGTTCTTCTGCGCCCCCTTCTCCCATTCTTGCTTCTGTCCAGGGAAGTGCTGGGGAAGGATTTCCCTGGAAGCTTATCTGGTAGCAGGCCCATCCCAGTCTCCTGTGGACAGGAGTCCACATGAACAAGGTTTTCCACTTGCTCTAAGAAAAGATAAGCTACCTTGATGGAGAACCCATGAAAACCTGAACCGGGAGCCATGGAGTATAATATTTTAGTGCACATAGCCCACAAAGCTCCAGCTGGCCTAAACAGTGAACAGCTTTCAAAGCGAGATTAATAAAACATCTACACAGATGTTTACAGAGTCTGAGGAGACGAAAGTGAGACTGTGGAATTATGGTAGGGGTTTGTATGCCACTCAGCACCTTGTCTGTAGGTGCCGGCTCTTGTGCATGCAAGATTCTCAACAGCATCCTGTCCGCGACCGCTATCATCCAGATTCAGTTTCGTCCTGCATCTCTTGTGTTTTTTTCTATTCTATCCCAAGAACGAACACACAGAGAACCAAGGGATCTGTGCCTTGAAGAGCTTACCTAGGAGGGGACCGGTTAGGGACAGTCGATGAACAGCTTGCAGCAATAGGGATATTTGAAGCAACCAGTATTTGTGGGCAGATAGTGTACTTGGTGCTGGTTCAGATAGTAACAACCTAACAGTTCAGTATCAGCTACAACAGGACTTTGAAAGACAGTGAGAGCTCACATCGGAAAGTTTAACTTTGGGCAGGAACCAGTGAGTCTAGACACAGCTCCCAGAATTGAAGGACAGGTAGGGTCAGCTTGGGAGCAGCTGGATTTAAAGTCCAAAGGACTGCTATTTATATGGGCAATTTGCATGTTCAGACAAACTCCCTTTGAGCACAATTATCATGTATTTGACAATAAAACCAGGATGTCTCTAGTCTCAGAGGCAGCCCGAGAAGCCGGCAGGGTTGATGTAGGATGCCGTGACTTGTTTTCTGTCTCACAGCCCAAAGGCTAACTCATTAAAATTCAAGGATGGATTACATGGTGGGTGGCAGAACAAATGTCTTCTTCACCCAGCAGAGCTGAGGCCTTGGAGACATTTCTCCCAGAAGCTAAGTTGCTCTTTGCAGCTGTTCGGTAAGACTCTGCCGAGGTGGTGCCTCCCGCTCAGTCCCACCTCAACACATATGGTCATGACAACATCAAGAACAAAAACAGGAAGTCCGCATGGCTCGCGGCCATGGTTAGATCATTCCTTATACCAAAATAAGTCATTTTAAACATAATTTTTTTTAAACCTAAGGTATTTCCAGTTCATGGTTTAACCCAAGGACAAGAACTATTCCAAGGGATTGCTTTTTCAGTGCTGGGGATCAACCCAAGGCCTTGCGTGCTCTAAGTAAGCGCTCCCCATCCCTCCAAGGGATTTTCAGCACTACAAGGGCACTGGGGCATCTGGACTGGACTTACAGATGGTTTTGTCATCTCTACTGGGTGGTACTATTAGAACAAAAAGAGCATCACAAAGCTCGCTGGAAATCATGGTATTTTTACTCTGATCCTGTTGTGGATGTATCACGGGTTAGGGCCGATGAACAACCACATGAGATTCTCTTTCGAGCATTCCTGTTTTGAAAGAGTACCAGGATTCTTGGAGGAGAGGGGACATTACAGTTGGGAGAAGAGATGAAAATCCCTGATTTTGATTGAAACATTACTCATCATACATGCACAGGACCGTGTGCACTCACGCATACACACACACTACTACTACTACGTGGATGGTGTATGCTTATATTCCCCCCACATTCTCTTCACTATAGAGACCTAGACAGAGGGGGCCAATTCAGTAGCTGTGAGCTCCCTTGGAACTCAGACATTTTTAGTTTGTTTGCTTGTTTGTTTGTGGAACTGGATGCACTAAGTAGCTTAAGCTAGCCTTGAACTCACTTTCGTTCCCCTAGTTGGTCTCAGACTTGATAAACTCTCGCCTCAATCTCGTGAGCGCTGAGATAACAAGCAGTCACCCTCCACCGGGATTAGTACATAGATTATTTAAATATCTTTGCACCAAAGAGAATCGGTGCATTCTGGAGAAGCGGCTAACTACGACTCTGGAGAAGGAAACAAAAAAAGATGATCCTGAAGCATCTCAACAGGCCATGCAGCAAGAGCTGACAGACAGCAAGAAAGCCGTCCAAACCCACTGTAGAGCTAGTGAGGTGGCACCACAGGTAAGGGTGACAGCCGTGTAAGCATCACTACCCGAGTGTGCGCTCCACGCCTGCCTAAAGATGGAAGGAGAGGGCTGGAGAGATGGCTCAGAGGTTAAGAGCATTGCCTGCTCTTCCAAAGATCCTGAGTTCAATTCCCAGCAACCACATGGTGGCTCACAATCATCTGTAATGGGGTCTGGTGCCCTCTTCTGGCCTGCAGGCATACACACAGACAGACTATTGTATGTATAATAAATAAATAAATATCTTAAAAAAAAAAAGATGGAAGGAGAGACCAGGTTTCACAAGGTAGCCCCATGACCTCTGAAAATGTACACCTACATCTATTTAAAAAAAAAAAAGCAACAAAAACTCTCAAGTCCCAAGGGAATGGAGGAGACATACTTGAAGAGATTTTTATGGACCAGGGATAGAGCAGTTAGTTGCCTAGCAACCAGGAGGCCTTGGGTTCCATCCCTAACAGCATTACAAATAAATGAAACAGTATAGAGGCACCATTGGAGCACTCCAATGAGCCAACTTTTAAAATGGTAAACAAGGGGAAATAAGTATGAGTTCCACTTCTGCAATAAAAGCACACCACTATCTCACCGCACAGAAATGCCAGGTGACTTTTCAAAAGGAAGCCTAAAGCATCCAGCCAATGAATGACAAAGGAACAAAGAAATGAAGCCGCCATCACCTTGCAAAGCCTAAAAGGTTTCTGCATGTAAACGCTGGTGCTCAGAGGCTGCCGGGATCATGGCAAGCTGGGTCCTCGGTATGTGCCTTGTGAAGGGAGTCCTTCTCTGGATTTCTTTTAGTGACTCTGAGGGTGCTCGTACACTATCACTGAACTCCTCCCCGCTCTCCTTTCCAGATTTATACAGTAAAGAGATTACTTTAGTACATTAGAATATGACTGTCTATGGAGGTAGACATTCAATCCAAATGTCATCGAGAGTACTAACTAACCCCACCCTAT
>NC_022009.1:120758740-120799986 GCF_000317375.1 Microtus ochrogaster
TCTCTCTGTGTCTTCCTCTCCACCCCCAGTCTCTCCCCTCCACTCTCTCTCCCCTTAGGGGATGGGCAGAGGTTGATGACAGACAGCCTTTGATGAAACATGAACTAACTGTTTTGTGTGTGGTCTGCTTGTTCATTTCCCTGCCACCCAGACCTGAACAATCACACAGAAACTATAAAATTCCAACACTTATTGATCTATTAACTCAAACTTCTTTTTTTTTATTTAAATTTTATTTATTTATTTTTTATATTTCTTTATTATATATACAACTTCTGCCTCCATGCATGCCAGAAAGAGGGCACCAGATCTCATTACAGATGGCTGTGAGCCACCATGTGGTTGCTGGGAATTGAACTCAGGACCTCCGGAAGTGTAGCCAGTGCTCTTAACCTCTGAGCCATCTCTCCAGCCCTAACTCAGACTTCTTATTAACTAATGTTTACATCTTAAATTAATCCATAGTTCTTGTCTGTGTTAGCCACATGGCTTGGTACCTTTTATCAGTGAAGCATTCTCATCTTGCTTCCTCTGAGTCTGGCTGGCAACTACAGACTGAGCCTTTCCTTTCCCCAGAATTCTCCTAGTCTGGTTGCCCTGCCTATGCATCCTGTCTGGCTACTGGCCAATCAGCACTTTATTAAACCAATGTGAATGACAAGTCTTTACAGAGTGCAAGAGCATTATCCCACAGCAATGAACCACAACCACCATCAGTAAAGCACCGTGACTCTAAGGGTACAATAATGCCATGAATACCTTGGTGGTAGCCATCATCTCTCTAATTGGTTTTATGGCCCATGCAACAAGAGGAAAACTATGCCTGGTATTGGAAATCTAGCAAACTACAGGGCACTAATGAAGGTATGATACTGAAGAAGAATCTACAGCTGCCACTTTACCAAACTCTTTACTAAGGTAGCAGAATCCCTAACTAGAATGTAAATTGATGTGGGATTTCCCTCTGTATGCTGTGATTACCACTGGTTAATAAAGGAACTGCTTTGGGCCTATAGCAGGGAGGAGTCAGAGAGAAGCCATGTAGCCCCGCTGGAGCCAGATGGAACTTTACCGGGTAAGCCACAGCCACGTGGCAATACACAGATTACTAGAAATGGGTTAGATTCAAATGTAAGAGTTAGCCAATAAGAAGCTAGAGCTAATGGGAAGTTGTCAAATGGCCTCGGAAAAGAGTAGCAGAAGATGTGGTATGGACTTTTCTAGGACAAATATCCCAGTTTCTTTTCTTTTTTCAAGATTTATGTATTTTATGTGCATTGGTGTTTTGCCTGTGTGTATGTCTATGTGGGGGTGTCAGATCCTCTGGGACTGGAGTTACAGACAGTTGTGAGATTCCACGTGGGTGCTGGGAATTGAACCCAGGCCCTCTGGAAGAGCAGTCATTGCTTTTGACCACGGAGCCACCTCTCCAGCTCACAACCCAATTTCTTTCATGAAAGGTAAATTAGGCATTAATAAAAAGCTCCCGAGATCATCACTCAAAGAGGTGTGAGACTAATTTGGACTTCTTGACAGTTCAAAAGTTAGGAGACAGCTAGACTTTTGGATGGTGATTATTTGGTGAATATTGTTAAGGAGGAGGTGTGTATAAAGTATATGATGTCATGTATTTTCTATCAGTGAGATAGCATGTCCTGGAGGGGACTGGTAACGAAGAGAGAGGGGAAATAAGAGAGCTTGGCAGTCGATGCTTGCGGGGTTGAAGCATGAGAACTGGGCTACTGTCATTTTGTCCATTGTGCGCACTTCTGCTTCATAAAGAAGTAAAACAAAGTGCACTGCCTTCCATTGCAGTTAACCCAGGCACAGATCTCCTATCTGCAGAGAGGAACATTCTCACAAACCAACACAGAGAAGCTACAACAAACATGCTTTTCCTTTCTTCCCCTGCCACTCACAAAGAAGCAAGGGATGGCCAGGAAGTACTAGCATAAATAGAGGAAGCCTGGGCTGCTGAAGCTGGCAGAAGCCTTGGACATCCTATGTGCCAATGTTAGGAGTGACACAGCATTCCTAATAGGGGACCCCAGACAACCTAGCATGGTGAATTTTATTAGGTATTGGGACACCTCTCATGAGGCCACATGCATGAGAATTCTTGATGCGATGGTCACTTCCTGTAAGTCACTTTAAGATGCTGAATGAAAAGCAATCAGCGCCTCTGTGTGTCTCTACGTAGTAAGTGAGTTCTTGGCAATGGTCGTTTCTGCAGCATGTTGTTGTTCTGCGCCAGAGGACTGGTTGGAGGAGATTGCATAGCTTGCGTAGGGGAAGCCCAGCTGGAGTCCAGAAGGGCGACCAGCAATGTGCTGGTGACATCATTACTCACATTCTGGAGCTTGGGGAAGGAAGCCAACCTGGGAAATTAATGAAGACGTGTTCACGCAGGGCATAGAGACGATTCTTGTTTCAGTGCTTTATTTCAGTCTAGTGGAAGAATGTTTAACAAGCCTTTAAAGTAAACTGGTCATGCTTCCTGGGAAATAAAAGCAATCAATCAAACTCAAATAATCACAACCCTAGATTTGACGCTTACACGCTCAGGACTGAACAATCTCTTCAAGGAAGCAGAGTCCAAGAGAGTGGGTGCTTTGTTCCGAGAGGGAAAATGAAATCTGTACATCCACTGCCTCTTTCTGTTAAGAGATGCATTCTAGTCATTTGGATGTTTGCTGTAGTCAGATGGGCAACTTGGGGAACCCTCTTGTACTTGTTTGAGGGAACAATTTGATTTTGATCTTTTCAACAGGATAGATTTTTGTGCTACATGGGATTACACAATTTTGTTTATATTTAAATAATCTCTGCTCTACCTGCCTCTTCAAGATGATTTCTGCAAGCCGTTTCATAAATCTGTCTTTTGAACTATTAATGATATGAAAACCGCAGCCTTTTTTTTTTTATGTGGGATGGAGAAAACTTCTAAGAAAGAACAAAGAGTCACAGGTGAGAAGATGGCTCAGGAAATAACATGCTTGCTCAGCAAACAGGAGAGCTAAACTGAGTGCAGATCCACGCACAAGCCGGATGTGGCAGTGAGACACGTAACCACAGCACAGGGGAGGGTCAGACATGGCAGGATCCCCAGGGCTCGCTAGCAAGCTAGTGTCGGAGTTCAGAGACCCTGACTAAAAACAATTGAGGTGGAGAACAACTGAGGAAAACACTCCACACCGATCTCTGGTCTCCACGCAACATGTGTGCACGCGTGAACACATACATGCATAATAACATAAGCACAGATCCTCCATGCTTCATAGGAATGACTATGTTGAAGGGTTAACATTCACATCATCTCTTAGTGCCCATTTCACTTGCTTCTAGGTACAGAAGAAAAACATGCTTATTCCTATCCCTGTGCGTATCTTTGTCTACACGACAGGGACATCTGGATGCATGCTCATACTGTCAAATCTGGCTAAGGCATTTAGCATTTAATGACAGAAACAAGACATTGCTGACATTGAGGGGAAACAGCAACAATAAAACAAAACCTGAAGGAATAGCTTGCCAAGAAAGCAGGTCCTCACACCCAAGGGTCGCAGTATAGATGCATGCCACCCTTTGCAGAAGCTACAGATACATGAGGGAACAGCTTCTGGGGCCTTGGGGCTACCAACTGTCTCATCTTGTCTTAATTTTTGATTCAATATTACTTTTTTGGCCTTATATTAACTCAAAGATAGACCCTTGGTTTTTCTGCCATCCCGAAGCCCAATCATAAAAACAAGTACAGCACATGCCTTCCAGAGAACTCTGTAAGTCACTCAGGATTTTGCCTGTTAAGTACAACTTAGCAGGGTGGGTAGTAGAGCTGGAACTATTGCTCATCAGTTAAAAGCATTTGCTGCACCTACAGAGGACCTGGTCCAGGTCCCAGCACCCATATGGATGCCCTCACAATCATCTTTAACTCCAGCTCCTGACAACCTCTTCTGGCTCCTTGTGTACATGGCATGCACATGGTACATGCACACACATAGGAAGAGGAAGGAAGAGGGAGAAGGAGACGCTTCTTGGGACTGGAGAGATGGCTCAATGGTTAAGAGCATTTGCTGTTCTTGCAAAGGACCAGCGTTCAGTTTGAATCATGTCATGAAGTCCACAATTGCCCATAACTCTAGCTGCAGTATCCTCTTCTGGCTTCCATGGGCAACATTAGTCACATGCACATAGTCACAGACACACATAGACACCTAAATAAAAATAAATTACCTTTAAAAGGAGGATAGCTTCTTTCTATAAGCCCTTTTCTCTTCCCACCAGGATAACCCCTTTGCATTTAAAAGTTTCCCTTCTAGTAACTGTCAAATATGTATATTCTTTTGGTCTGGTTATCTATATATGTGTGTGTAAAATACATATATATATATGCATATATACATATATGTATACACACACATACATATGCCCTTCATGTTTTTAAATGATGTCTATGATAGGCCCCTGATCAAGGGTCAAATAAGTGTTCTCCAAAAGATGAAATGTTTCGGGAGTCGAGTACAGCATAATCACAAGTGATTTCAGGGTGGTGAGTGAAGATGGAGAGTCAACTAGAATAAAAAGGTCGGACTCAACTGTCTTACACTATGGCCGGCACTTATTTGGAACATCCTAGAGTCCTGCTTCATCCTTCAAAGCCCCCGCTCCTGAGGGCTGAGTGGTGATGTCTGGCTGTATTCAAGCCCAGCCTGGTCTCTGGTGCTGGGATGAATAGCATCCACACTAAGGGCAGGGAGGATCTTCTCGAGCAGCCAGCACCTCTGAAATCTTACCCCATCTGTTGCTGGTCATCACGGCAACCCCCCATCTCTGCCCCATCCTCCTATGCAGGAGGCTAGGTTGAAAGAGGTAAAGATGAAGGAACGTATCTTAAAGCTCTCCCTGAGGGGATGGTAAGTGTGGGCTGTACCATAGATGCTAAAAGATCTGAAGAAATAAAGGTTTCCCTCTAAGTGTTCCAAGCAGAGAACAGAGGAAAAGGCCTGTTTCTGCATGCGTATCCCACAACCTCCCATCTGCCAGTTGGGTTTTTATTACCTCCAGAAGCAGAAAGTGGAAGCATTCATGATTCCTGAGGAAGCAACCACTGAAGGAGTCAACAACCCAAGAAACCAGGTCCTTAGGGTCCTCAGCAGAAGCTAGGAGTTCACACACACATAAGTACATCACTTCATGGCGGCGTGGAGAACGCAAAGCCCCGAAGGGGAGTGTCTCTATTTGAAACTCAAGCGAGTAACTTACAGCGCTATGCTCAGGTGGGAGGCTGACTCACTGGAACTTCAAAGAGCCACGTTGTAAATTTAACCTCAGAACCCAAAAGACAGCCTTTTAAGAATTTAGTAGAAGTATTTTTAGGTCACCAGACAGAACTCACAAGATGTGGGTCGGGGCAGCAGACAGAAGAGAATGGGTGACTTCAGGCACCGTGGGTGCTGGGCACTCTGCTCCAGAATAACCAGCTGTTTCAGTCATTTGACGAAAACGTTCATTCAAGACAGCTATTTGACTAACATACCAAGGGGTCACCGAAATGTTTGCTCATGAATCAGAGCAGCCACGGAGTCCACAGTGGCCCCGGCTCACCCCAGGCGGCTAGACGCCTAGAGTAAGCTCAGCCCATCCTCAAGGCCCGACTTCAACACCTGGAGTGTTTTCTTTGACAGAAGTGTCCCCATGAAA
Source organism: Microtus ochrogaster (assembly GCF_000317375.1). Lineage (NCBI taxonomy): Eukaryota > Metazoa > Chordata > Mammalia > Rodentia > Cricetidae > Microtus > Microtus ochrogaster. The sequence goes on from NC_022009.1 coordinate 120,764,444, forward strand.
ACCAAGTTTGTCCTGTCAGTTTTAGACGCCTACGTAAGCAAGGGCCAGCCAGTCTTCCCTCAGCACGGAGGCCTGTTTTCTCTCCTCAGCCCATTTCTTGATATTCAGGCTGCTAGGAAAAAGTTGGTCATCGCTGAACTGGCAGTTACAGAGGAAAACCCAAACATTGTTGTGTGATAAAAATAATTTAAATAGCAAAAGAAACAGTCGATCTAAAATCAGTTCTAGTGTTTTCGTCAAATTCCTCCTGGAGTGCAGGTCAGCTGACCTGGCACCTGTAGAAGCAAACAGGAAGAAACTGTTGCGGTACCAGGTAGGGACTGACACCCAAGGGTGTCCTCTGACTGACACACCAATGACAAGGGACATGCATGCTGACACACACATACACACACATACACATACACACACATACACACATACACATACACACACATACACACACATACACACACATACATACACACACATACACACACATACACATACACACACATACACACATACACATACACACACATACACACACATACACACACATACACACACACACACATACACACACATACACACACACACACACACACACAGTGTTAAAGTGTGGCTCAGCAGTTAAGAGCACTTGGTGCTTTCGCAGAGGACCTGAGTTTGGCTCTCAGAACCCACAGGGCAGCTCACAACCATCTGTAACTCTTCTGGCTTCTGCAGGTCTTGCATGCACGTCAGCACACCTCTAGATACTGAGGAGGATGGTGTTCAGGTCAGAAAGGACTGAGTTCACCCTGGCCTCTCACTCGGCTGGTCTTAAAGCACACGCAGAGGAAAGAAAGGCTGACTTTCATAGCAACCCGCCTGCCGGGACACAGCCACAGACCTCCCCGCATCGGGCCAGAAGCCCCACTCATTCGGTGAGTTTCAGAAACTCTGGCCATCAGAGGCTGACCCCTGAACTAAGCGAGCAGAAACTTCAGGGGGCACATACAGCAACTGAGATACAATCAGAGTCATCGCTGGACAACAGCATTGCCGTGGCCAAAAGCAGTAGATAGAGTAAGATGTTCTGGAAGCTCAGCAGAATCCATGATAAACAAATCCATAGCCATACACACCAGGTCAAAGTTGAATGGCAAACGCAAAGACAGAATACGGAAAACATCTAAGGATAGGGACACAATGCATAGAGACCCAAAGCTGCCTTCTCAGCAGAAACTGGAGATCAAGGCCAAGGAAAGGTGTGGGACTCTTCCTCTGTGCTGCTCAGTAGGGAGGTCCCAGAGGCACCCCAAAACTGCACAGGCCGCAGGCCCAGTGCTCTTGGTTGTCCACCAGAACTGGATGAGAAGATCCTATTTCTGAAGAGACTGTCATTTGGGTTGCAGGACACCGAGAAGTCAAGTTGTAACTGGGTCGATGCTTCCTCCCTGCTGGCTAGGTTTCAAGTGCTGGAAGGCGCTAGGCAGGATGCTGGGGAGAAGAACAATTAATAATCTACCCAGTTGTGGAACCTACAAGTTACACCACCAGCCTGCCAGGCAAGCTATACCACTGGCATTAAAGGGTGACGGTTAGGGAGATAACCGTCTACTGGTTGGATTGAAGCCCACTCTACAGACCGATACTGTAAACCTGACCCAAAGACCATGGCTGGGAGATTTGCTTGCTAAAGTATCTGAAGCTGGACTTTACAGCCCTGCACTTTCTGGATGTCCAGGAAACCTTCTTAGCCATCACACACCCAGCAAGCAGTCTCACTAGGTCTCGGCTTCCTTTTGCTTTGCAGCATCTTGCACACGGGTTGACTGGGCTCTAGGGGCAATGGGGAGCTGGGCGTGTTCAGGTCAGGCGTTCCTGTGGTGGGATCTTCCTGGTATGTCCAGCAGCTGGACATCTGGAGATGCAGAGTGGAGAAACAGGCAGGACCTTCTTGGTGAGGGGCACGCAGGCCAGGTTTTCAGATCTCCTTGGCCCTATGGCTAGAAGTTGCCTCGAACAGTGAGAAATAAACTAATGTGGCCCATGAGGACTGGCAGCTGTTTCTAGATTTTTTTCCCATATGACCCAACTAACTTGTTCCTCTCGCAGGCAACCGAAGCCTTCAGTCTTGGACATGCAAGGAGGAAATAGTCGTGCTTTTCTTGCCTGGAATATGAGTGATTATGAAGATTCCCAACAGAGAGACTCCCAAAGGGCTATTCTCGTTAAACAGAGTAAATCGCCAAGGCCTTCCCTGCCCTCCAGGCTGCCCAAGCTGCCAAGGAAGGAAGAGAAGGTAAGCTGCCATTTTTCTGATCCATCCTAGAAAAGTCACACTGTGGACTCAAGAGCCATTTGATTCTAATAGTTTCATAGTTCCCCTTCACTTATAAAACCAGATTGTAGTCTAGATTTCCTCTCTAAGTGTCCCGATGTGGAGAGCTGGGCATGAGTCTCACCGTGTAAGAAAACAGGAGGGTGTGTGGTCCCATTCCTAGCAGTGTTTATCCACCACATGGCTTGACCTGGAGAGGACGGTCAGGCCCCTAATTCCCACAAGCTGAGAAAAGAGCCTGTAGGATGGAGGCAGACCTGTACCTCCCCTGAGAACCCTGCACATGCTCAGAACGTTTAGAACCAGCTCACGCTCCTGGCTCTCCCCTTAGGATCTGAAGCATCTTAGCAAGTTGAGTAATTTCCTTACATGATTTTAAGAATAAATAAGATGGGGACAGCAGGTAGCTTTCCTGGGAAATCTGGAGCGTGAACAATGAGGAGCAAGGAAGTGCAATCATCCATCCCACCATCGTTTTCAGAGGGCAGTCTCCTGCCTTGGCCTCCTGGACCATCCCACAGCACGGTGCATTTGTCATTGCTCAATGTTTAAGACGAGGTTTGACAAAGTTTCTATGATAGAAAGGAAAATAGAACAGCTCACACCCAGTCAGATGCCTGTTTTGTACACGGGGTGCTGTCTTGCTTCCTTGAAGAGTCCTTGGAAGGTTCTAGCACAGAACTTACCCTGTGCCCAGAGAGCCCGCTCATCAGCCATCACCCATCACCCTTTGAAGCTTTCTGCCAGGGAGCTGGACATATCCTCTGGGAAGGTCCTGGCCCAGGGACACTGTGTGAAAAATGGGAGTTCAAGGGCTACCGTCCCAGGGGGGCTGACTTTTGGGCAGGCAGTGACTGAGGCAGTGATTGACATCTGTGTAATGGAGAGTTGGACCAGCTAGATTATCAAACTCATTTTGAGCATGGTCACACATTAGTTCCAAATGCCTTCTATCACCACTAAATCTAAACAAAGATTTTACATTTTGCTTTAAAATTTTTTGCTTAAAAGATTTTTTTTTTACTTTCAAATGGTTTAAAATTTAGAGAAAATTTTGCAAGAACAGCAGAAAGCCCTTCTTTTATACTCTTCAGATCCATCAATTAATTTTAATTGCTTTGATGTATTTTCTCCCTCACTACGAATTTAAGTATATGTGTATAGACCCCGCCCCATGTACTATTTGAAAGCAATTGCAGACACACACATACACACACATACAGAATTTAAGTATATGTGTATAGACCCCGCCCCATGTACTATTTGAAAGCAATTGCAGGCCCAATGTAATTTTATTTCTAGACACTTCAGGGCGTATTTCCTAATAACAAAAATGTTCTCTCATATCACCATGGTTACTGTTTAAAGATTTAGGTCTACAATTCACAATCAAATTTCACTGAGCTAAGACAGCATGCTGGGGTCACACATCACAATTAGTTACGTGCTAAGTTTCTCTCCATTTGCATCTTCGTCTTCATCTTTCGTGGCACTTGTATCTTCCAAGGGTGTGGGCAAACTCAGGCTGTTTTCTCCAGGTGGGTTTGTCTGCTGTCTCTATGCAGGCTGACTCAGACTGTGTGGCATGTGTAGGGAACCCTGACAAACAGCCTGCCAACAGATGTGGGTTGAATTCATCTCCGCTGAACACAAGCACATCCCTTCTTTAAAAGAAAATAAATACTGTGTCGTTCAAAATAAGCTTCTCATCAGGCAGGCTTACGCTTTAAAATTTCAGGATACATTAGAAACTCATTATCCTCATCTGTGTTTTTGGAGGATCTCAGAGTTGTGGACATTTGAGAAAACTCCCATCTTCTTCATGGTAACCCCTCTTCGTGGACTTAACGCCAAGCAATCGTTCTTACATATTCAAAAGCCAATAATGAATACAACATGGGAAAAGCACCGACAGGGCACCGCCCACTCGGGCAGTGCTGAATGCTGGCAGTCATTACTGTTCTAGAGAGGTTGAGAGTGTGCCGAGTCTCCCAGGCTGGCCTCAAACTCACTACGTAGTTGAGGATGACCTTGAACTCCTGATCCCTGTGCCTTCACCTCCAGAGTGATGGAATTACAGCTCGTGCATCCACGCCTTTCCCATTCTTACACCGTAAGAATCATAATTGTACCCAGAGCCACTGAGAAGTGAAAACTGTCCTTGCGGTGATGCCCAACTTACCTTACCTGGAGGGAGGAGGAAACGGGATGTTTACTTGTGCTATAGGATGTATTTCTCTATTTATAAACTTGAGGGCTCAATGACATTATTTGTAAAAAAGTACAATTTAGGGTGCTTAACAGTATGAAGTATTCTTGTACACATTTACATAGAATGCACTAGCAAATGTTTTTGGAATTCAATTGGGCAAATATGTTTCTCCAGTTAAATTCCTTTCTTTCCAAAAATTACAAACATCTCTCAAGTTCTCTCTTCTCTTCCATTTGTAATTCCTCCATCTTGATTTTTTTTTCTTCTCAATAGGTAGTGACCTAAATGTTGGAAAATTTACAGGCACAGACCCCTTGAACACCATTCATTTCTATTTCATTCTCAGCTTGCCGGTATTCTTGTGGTCTTTGAAATTCCAATGTACCAACGCCCAATGCATTCTTTTTAAAGAAATTCTTTCACTTGATGCATTCTTCCTGTCACTCCCTCAATGCCTTTGAGCTCAAGATTAGATTCTCAGATGTTAATGTGCAACAAACCCCGTGGAGACCAAATTCAGATGCAGATTATGCATGGGTCAGCAGCAGGTCTGCAGTGGGTTGGCCATTCTGCATTTCTGTCCAGTTCCCGGGCAACACGCCTTGTGGATGATCTGGGGGCCAGAGGATTTGACCATGAATTGAATTTGGAGACAGAACAGAGGGAAGTGGTCGGACAAGGGGAGGGAGACTGGGAAGGCAAAGCCAACAGCACTGGACTGTCTTCAGGAAGATGTAAGTGCTTCAATATGGCTGCATATTGGAGCGAAATGAAGCTGGGCCCTGTGGAGTGTGCTGTGTGGTTTCACCTACTCACTCAGGAGGCTGATTAGGGAGAATCACTGAGTCAGAGAAACTGGGCTCAGGTTTGGTGACACAGTGAGATCCTGTTTCTTAAAAGAAAGTGAGCCAGTGGAGGAGGCTTGGTAAACTGTTACTTAAAGGAGGAGTCTGAGGCAGGAACCTGCTTGGTTTATACTGAGTTCAGGGCCAGCTTGAGAAACTTGGTAAAACCCTGTTTCAAAATTAAAAAAAACAAACGAGGCTGGGGATTTGGGTTAGCAGTGCCTAGCATGCCTGATGCCCTAGGTTCAATCCCCAGTAACAGAGTGTGTGCACCTGTACAAAGAGTACCTGCTGATGAGGCTGGGGGGGGGGAGGCGGCTAACTCATGTGAGTCCCATAATGCTAAAGCCCTTGGGGTTTACTGGGCTGCTGCCGTTTTAAAGAGAGAGGGGCAGGATTAGCACTGTAGAAAGGTTTGGAAGTCAGCACTGATGAGAACTGATGAGACTCTGTGCCATGAAATGGAGAGTCCGGAGGGCATGACACCACCCAACTGAAAACAGGGGAGGACTGAACGACGAGGGGGAGAGGTGATGGTTTGAGACAGAATCAGACCAGCACACTCCAGGGACGGGGAAACGGGCTGTTGGCGGAATGAGGGGGGTATAGGTCGCACCCCCAGAGCTCAGTGTGAGAGAGGACTGGAGGAGCCGGGTAGAATTTCACAGTATGGAGTTAATTGTGCTTTTTATGTTAAAGATATTCAAAAGTCTAATCTAAGCCAGGCCTGGTGATTCATGCTTGTAATCCAAGCACTTGTGAGGTCAGAGATAGGAGGGTAGTCACAAGTTCAATGCTAGTCTGGTCTACATAGCTAATTCTAGGCCAATAAGGGACCACACAGTAAGGTCATCAGGAAGAGAGAGTGGGGAAAGAGACAGAAGAGGCTACTTCCTATCAATCACAGCTGTATCTGGCTCCCTCCCAAGACCATTTGAATTGTAAGTACCACTGGGTTGAACTCTTCAGTACCTGGATCAATCATGGACCTATGCGCACATTTGGAGAGAAAGAGACAGTAGTGTTCATCATGAGGAACTGGTTTGTGTCATGGTAGGGTCTAGAAAATCCATAGTTTATACGGTTGGCTCTAGGGCTGGCTGGCAGGCTGGGGCCAGCAAAGACCAATGTGCAGTTGGATCTGGAGGTGATCTGGATGCTGACTCCTCTTCCCAAAGGTTGGAGAGAAGGTCTGCTCTTTCCAAGTCTAAGTCCTTCTATCTTCTGATTGAAATATGAATCTCATCTAAAAAAAAAATACCCTTACAGCATGTCCTACACTGGTGTTTGACCAAGAGTCTGAGAAGAACGGCCTTGCTAACTTGACACATGAACCTCACCATCAAGGCACCCATCTCATCCAGTTGTGAGGATTAAATGATATAAGAAAAATACATCAACCATCCAACAGAAGAGTCCAGGCAGGAGGAGACCATGGCGGAATTCAGACTGTGGTGTGCATATACAGCCTTTGTAGAGGGCTTATAAACAGAAGCTGGGACCTTCCTTCTTTAACGCAGCGTCAGAGGTCCACTGAGAGAGAGCTGAGAAGGGACACTAGGAAGATACTGCAGCCCAGAGGGCTGGGGCTCCATGCATGGCTACAAGGGGGAACCCCAAAGTTACAAAATATGAGAAGGGGAAGCCCCACTGTAGTCCATGCCTGTCCTGTAGAAAGGACCCGGCAGATGCTTCTCATCCGCCCTGTGTGCAAGGAGAGGGTTCATTCAGCTACCGAAGACTAAAACCAGCAGGCGACAAGCACGCTGGTGCTCGTGTGGGTAAACTTCACACAGTTGCCAGGGTCTTGTCCTACTGAAGATATGCTATGGGGCTCTCAAGCTGTGGCAACACGCCCTCCCACTCCCTCCGCCCCAGATCGTGAAAAAGTTGCTTGCTGGTCATTTACCACCATTTGGGTTCTGGGGCTCTAACACCATAAGGCTTAGCAGCAAGCACCCTTACCTGCTGAGCCAGCCTCTGGCCCCTGGACGCGCTATTTAAACATGCAGGGTTTGGAGTAGAGGCTTAGATGTAAAGAGATGCCTATGTGCAGCGCTCCGTGCAGGCAGCGGCTACAGCTGCCGCCTGACAGGGAGGCACTGTATCGGTGTCCTGATCTATGAGAGACACAGCTGTTGATGGCGGAAGTTCCATAACACCATGAGTTCTGGGTGAAGACCAAGCGGACACTTGTTACAATCTTTACAGAGGAAATCTACAACCCCAGGATAGACAACCGTTACATTCCTGGAAAATTCACCATGAGCCAATGTCAGGTAAAAACCACAAATTCTCAGCTTAGACCATTAAAAACAGGTTTATCATTCCAATGAATGTCAGGTTGGGCAATGAAAGGTCACACAGACTGGCCCTGGGGCATTCCCACAGGCTCCAGGAAGCCGCTGATGCGTGCTTGGCCAGTGTGCTCACCTACCAGGGTGCTAACCAAGTCTCCACTCACAAGTCATTTCAAGGCTGGAGTTGATTAAATGCAACAAACCAATCACGCAGTGCCAGGAAAATTTGCAAGATAATTTCAAAAAGTTTATTGCACCAAGTGTCACAGAAAAAAATGGATTAAAATAATACATGAATGTTGCTTTAAGGGAAAAAAAATTCCACACTGACACGGGTATCCATTCAACTGATTTAAAAAAAGTCCTATAAATTTCTCTTAATGAAAGTTCAATAATAATTTATCTCAGAATTTTTCCTTTTCAAAACACTGAAATTTAAACATAATGCAAACGCACATTCCAGATGTTCAACAAATTTTAACATTTTAAAAATTAACATTCAGAGGGGCTGCTTTAAGTAAAAATTGTATTAAAATGTCCTTTCTGCCAAGCACAATAAAAAAAAATCAAACAAACCATTTCACATTGACTAAGAGACGCTATGGACCTTTTTGCTTTCACGATGAAGTCCGTGTGAACACAATCCAGTGTGCACTGATGGAGAAAAACCCCAGACATCTGAAAGAATTTGAGGGTCATTTTATATTCCTTATGTACATCCAACTAACCAAGAACCTAGAAAGCTAGTTTATTAAATCCGAAGACCTGATTTTTAAAAGCCCAGACAACAATTTAAGATCATTTAGCAAGTGGGGAATTTCCTCCCTCCAAAAAAGCGAATTCTGAAAAACATGGTTAAGTTAAAAAGTTGTGATGTGTAAACAGCAAACTCCGTGAGCCGTGAGAAGATGAGCTCCTGTCCGTAAAAAACAGCACACTTCTGAAACATGGGCTGAAGCTGTACAAACACCATGTAACACTGATGAAACAAGATACTTTGGAATTATGAACGAGTTTGGAAGCTACATTTTCAATTTTCATTGTCATCTTTTAAAACATACACAACTGCCTATACATTCATATCACTTATCGACTTATCGCATATAAACCGCAACATGCTAGAAAGAGGTCATCACAGGAACACTGACACACTTCCGCCCCGATCGTCCTGCCTCACCTGCTGCTCAGTCCCACAAGCAGTGACACAGCAGGTAAGACTTCCGAGCCGAAGAGACCTGAAGGGCAGGCGGAATCCTGTCAACTGAGGTAGATTTATTTCAACGTTTAAAAAAAAAAAGTTTTTTTATTTTTTCCCTTGAGTTGGGTCTAGGAGAAGGTGAGGTCCCTTTTGGACTCTCCAGCTATGACGAAACAAAGCCATCTGTGATGCAGGGTGTGGCGTGTCTCCAGGAGATACTTCGTTGCTGCTGCGCTTCTGAGAATAGGCTGACGTTTAAGACAAAATGTGGCCGCTCCACACCTTGGGAGCCAGGAGAGGAGCAGCGTGTCCTCTGCAGCAGCAAGAGAGGCCACGAAGGGCGCTGAGATAACCCCACGTGACCGCCCAGCTTTTCTGAAATTTGGAACGTTAGAGGAAGAGGCAGGCTAAATATTTATGCATGAGGCTGAGAAGTAACTTGCCGACAGCGCAGCTCCTCGGGTCTGGCTGTCAACATGAGAACTGAGCGATCGATCGTGTACTGAGTTCTTCTCTCTAGAACCTTAGAAGATGGTGGTGAGGCAGTATCCACGTGTAAACGAGAGAGAAGCCGGGAGAAAGGAGGGGAGCGGGGAGCACTGTGGGAGCACTGTGAGCTGGCGAGGGTGGAAGGCTGACCTCGGCTTTGACGGTTCCTCCACGGCGAGGAAAAACACTCGGAGAGCTGAGACCAGGTGGGATTCCCAGCAAAGGATGACACCGTGGAGCCAGTAAATGGGAATCAGTAACTCAAATGCCAACTCACAGAACATGGAAAGATTTCAAAGGGAACACAAAATATGCAAATTAAAGATCTTAAGTGCCTTGAGGCCCCTTTTGCAAATCACAAAAGGTAAACAGAGGAGTGGGAGCAGGAAGGGAAGGGAGGGGCAGAGAGGTAGCGTCCATTCTCCGGCCTACTAAGAGATGACGTAGGCATTTGTCCACAGGAGCACATGCTCTCAACGAATAGACAAATGTCACAAGGATTAGGATTTTATCAGATATAAACTAGGAAGTCGTCTGAGCCCCTGGACGCTATCCCACATTCTCAAGCACCAAAGGCCAGGCCTAAGGACCTGACAGGGTTTGACTTGACCTGACTGGCTCCTGGCTTTTAAACATCAGATTTTGTTTTTAAAGTCCTAGACACAGACTGTTTTACGCTCAGTAGTCTAAGGTTCTTTGGGTTTTTACAGTTCACCATGGGCAAGGTTTATACATGGACAGTTTCTGGAAAGATGTTTTTAAAAGTGCAGAGCTGATCGTGTAAAAACAGACCACGCATGGATCGCTTCTACATGTCCAAACTGCCTGCGTCCTTCCTCCAAGCCGCTGCAGGGCTCACTTCCCAGTGGACAGATGCACTTTTCAGCACAGGCAGGCATCTGCAAGGACTCGCAGGAGGAAAGAGGCTCGGTCTGGGAGGGCTCAGCCAGAGGAGCTCGCCTGAGCACACAGGAGCAACTTTGGTAGAAGGTCTTTCTGGAGAAGGCTGTGGACGCTAAAGCTGAAGATGATTACCCAGTGTTAGACTGCATGGGCCGATGCGGACCGCTGCACCCGATACGAGCACCGGGTGCTTGCTACACAGAGTCATGCATGGGCTTTATTGCACCAGCAGTCCCTCAGATCGGTGTGTGGCTGCACTGGGGCCACAGCAAACTGAGTGACAATGCACTCTCCCCTTCCACATCCTGTGTAACGCAGCACAGCGCAGACAGCCTGCGGCACAATGTGGCTTTCTTCACGGCACCATCTGTAAAAGAGAGCTCCGACCTAGAATCCTGCTTGTTCTTAGAATGATACTTCATGCTCTCTCATGCTTACATAGGAAACATTTTCCTGACGGAATGCTCTATTCGCTGGCTACCCCCACTCCAAAGTCAGCCCTCAATATTCTGCCCAACAGCACCAGAGTCGTCTGCTTGGTCTGACTGTAGTGCTGATGTTTTCCTCCCACCAGGAAGGTCACTTTCTCCCGATGAGAGAGCCATTCCGTCGTGGCTCCGTGTCTGCTTCGTGCTCCCACACCTTTGCTGTCACCGAGAGCTCACTCTTCTGACTCAGTTTCCAAGAACGGTCCCACGGTCGGCTATAAGAGGATCTGAGCCACGTAGGGAGAATGAGTACTGGCGATCGCAGTCAGCAGAGGCAGGTCGTTAGATTCAATCCTGAGTGGTGAAAAATTCAAGGACAGTATTATAAAACTGCATCATTTCATAGGAAAGAATCCCTTCTAGGCACCAGCCTAGAAGTCCAGGTCAGCTTTTAAAACTCACGAGAACGTAAAACAGTCCAGCAACATGGCTTGGGCTGGTAAAAGCACTCACTTTCAAGGCTGATGACCCGGGTTTCATCCCTAGGACCTACGTGATGGAGAGCACTGACTTCTGTAAGTTGTTCTGACCCCACCCCCAACACACACCCTGGTACATGCAAGCTCCTACACACATATGCCCATAGATTAAATCAATAAAAAGGATGTAAGGGAAAAAGTGTGAGTAAAAAAGATGAGAGAATAAAAAGCCCTCCCAGGAGACACTGCTTCAAAAGGAAGTGGTGCTGGAGAGAGGGTAGAAGGCTGGTCTTCCCACAGCAGGGACATCCAGCCCTTTATTCCTTGCATGGCCATGTCACGATGTGTGTTCGTCAGCATCCTTCCTCTTGAAGGCACGCTGCTTTTGAACCTATACTCAGATCGGTAGGGAAATGACAAGGCAGGTTCTTCACACAACAGTTCTGTGACTTACTGAGGAAACTAGGGGAGGTGCCATCGCTTCAGACGGACACTGGGTGGCTGCCTCTTACAGCACTCAGGGCGCAATATGGTTTACGGCAAAGTGCTGTCATGTGTTGTGGGATGGAAGGACGTGAGACTTTCAGACTGTGGAATAGTTCTAATTGTTTCTTTCAAAATTAAAACTTTTTCTAAGACTATGAATGGCCCTTTGTCCCAGTCAGAGAAGGACCGGACCTAACGGGAAATCTGAGGCAGGGTAAGAAGGGAAAACAGTCGAAGTACCTTGCAAGGTAAGAGCAAAAGCTCAATCCCTCCAAATGGGAAAATATTTTTAAATAAATTACCAAAAACATATGACGGGAGTGTGGCGGGAATAAGAACGGTTCCCACAGGCTCGTATATTTGATGCCTGTCACAAGAGAGCGGCACCCTTGAAAAGATTGGAAGGACTAGGAGGAGATGCCTTGGGAACCCACGCCAGGCCCAGTCTCTCTGTCCGTGGATCAGGATGTAGAACTCTCCGTTACTGCTCCAGCATCCTGCCTGCCTGTGTGCCCCGTGCTCCCTGCCACGGTAACAGACTAAACCTCTGGAACTGTGAGGGAGTCCTCTTAAATATCTCCTTCATAGGAGTCGCCTTGGTCATGGTGTTCACTCACAGTGACAGCTTTTTCTATTGTCTTAGTCACCGATCTGTCACATTGACCTGTCCTAACTCCAATGCCGTCAGAACTGGGGATGGCTCAGCAGTGAGAGTCCACGTGGCTGTTCCAGTGGCTGAGTTCAGTGCCAGCACCCAGGTCAGGAGTCTCATAAGAGCCTGGAACTCTAGCTTCAGGGAACCGAGTATCTCTTTCTTCTAGCCTCCGAGTGCACCTGCATACATGTGGCGTGCAAGTGTACATGCATATAAAATAAAAACATTTAATGATAACGATGATGATGATGATGATGATGATGATGATATATTACTTTGGGAGTCAGGCATGGTGGCACATGCTTGTAATCCTAGCAGTAAAGAGACTGAAGCCAGAGGACCCTGAATTTAAAGCCAGCAATCCTAAGACCACAAAATGATATCCCATCTTCAAAACAAACAGATCATCCAAAAAGCAAAACTAAACAAATAAAACAAAACTTTACCAGGCCTAGTAGAAAATTAAGGGTGACATTATAGACACAGCATATTTTTATTCCAAATTAGGAGAATCACCATTAGTGATATGGCAGAAAAATTCTTTATAGGTAGAGTCTTTTCTGTTACTTCTCTACCGGAAATGAAAATGAAGAAGTCAGAATTTCTTGTAGGGAAAGTGGGGCCAGTGCTCTTGGAAGATGGTGGACATCCTTAGCAAAGAGCAAGTCTAATCCTGGGTGCGGTGAACCCAGGAGGTACGCAGGAAGTGCCTCTCACCTCCTCCACAATGTGAGACAAGCTGCCGCTGACCCTGACAGCTTGTGATTTTTGCATCACGACTGTGTCACTAGAGATGAAGAGGCAGAGTGAGATCAAATGTTGCTGCAGCCGACATCCTGCAGCTCTCTGGGGAGCAGCATGGGCACACCTCTGAGTGAGGTTACTGATCCGGTAGGTATAGAATGGCACAGGCCAGTGTGTGTGTGTGTGTGTGTGTGTGTGTGTGTGTGTTTGTGTGTGTACAGAACTCACCCCAGCACCACACTCAGTTCTTTCACGTGCACACGCGTGTGTCCCCGGAGATACTCGGAAAGCATTTTGCTCTTAAGGTACATCTCCTGTAGTCTGTCTTCCAGATGCATGACGCACTGCAACCAATAGCATTGACAATGAGGGCTGCGTCTTCAGCATCTGCCAGGAACTGTAAGAGCTGGGCTTTTCCTTATCCATTTCTATATACACAGCTGTAACCGCTCCCTTTCAAATAAACCCCCAGAACCACCAGCTTACATTTTTCATAAAATGGTTATTAACATTTGCATATAATATCATTCTAGTATGTTTTAAAAAAGAGAACCTTTTACAGAGTTGAAATTTTTCCCTTAGCATGAACAACCCGTCTTTCTGGCTTTTAAATAGTTAACTTTGTTCTTGGAACCGATGTGGGAGTGAGGACCATCATCATCTTGGCTCTCTGGAGAGACACACTCTTCCTATGTATCAGAACCTTACAGAACAGCGAGTTCTGGGTTGCAGAAGTGGATTTATTTTTGTACTTGTCTTTACATCTTTGTTCACAAGATTTCTTGTTGAGAAACTTACCAATAATCTCGTATTTAAGAATTCCTTACTAGGCCATTTTCATGGCTAGTGCTTTAGGAAAATGTTACCTTACTACTATTTACTTAACCATAGGGCACTCTACATTGGGGCTATAATTTTGTAAAGAATGTTTTAGCTCTTGTGTTCTTTCTGGACCTCAGACATTTCTGGCATAATACATTCCTAGAAGCAGAGTGATGGGAACAAGGTCACTTCAGACTTGCTTTTTAGAGGATCCTTTAATTAGGTCTTTAATAACAAAAGGAGAGAACAATTATCTTGGGGATATCTTTTCACTTGGAACTGTGTTTAGCTCCAGTCGTCAGGGAACCACAGCCCTCCATTTGCGTCTCCCGCCAGCAGCAAAGGCTTTTTTGCATTTGGCAGGCAGTCGCCCCAGTGTCTCTGAGAGATGGCACCTGACAGCATTGGCAAGACAATCCCATCATCCACAATTTCCTTCTAGACCATTAGGCCTCCTATTTTCAGGGTAAAAAGATGAACAGATGCATCCGAAGACATTAACCCTGTTCATCTGGGCTGATCAAATGATAGGGGAGAAGTGTCTGTGAGACACAGGGGCTTTTGAGTCTGTCACTGGCGAGCATCTTAGGTGCAGGATGCTCAGGATGAACCATAGCTGTAAGTACTACTCAAGGCAGGGGGATGGCACCAATCTCAGAGGTAAACAGCAGAGAGATTTCCTACCAAGTTTTGGCTCATTATGAAGGGAAATACATAGTATTTAAATAAGAGTTACAAGATAGCAAGAAACATTCAAATCAGACTGAATTCTTTATGTCTTAAAGTGGTTTTTATGTGTGATGTTTTCAGTCCGCAGTAACAATGTATGACAAGATGCTGGGTCTAGAAATATATGCTAAATGTGGGAAAAACACATTTACAAAAAAGTGGCTTTTTAAAGCTTCATACTCAAATAGAATTACATTGAGTGGTTACCCCTCTTTGTCGGATCTTTCTCCTGAGAGGAATAGCATTTAACTTCTAAAATTTTAGTTATTTCCTTCCATATACAAGTCCCATGTGTATTTTCTCAAAAGCAACACTTAGACAGAATTCTCTTGGATCTTGGTTCTGCCAGGTTAAGTAGGTCATTCGTGTCTTATTATGTGGTTATGTATACTTCCACCAGATGAAGCAGAAAAATTTTTCTATAATGTATTGCTTTGATAGTTAGGATGTCAGACAATGGGAACAATGTCTTGAGACAATCCAATGTAGGCAACTGTAAAGACAGCAGCAAGCCGCCATGGGCTCTAATATCTCCTTTCCCTTACAGAAAAGGAAACCCAAGCCTCAAAGGACAGACAAATCAGTCTGCTTCTAGGAGAAAGAAGCCGCTTGCTTCTCCTGCTAACCCTGGAAGAGACGTCCTGCAAGAGCATGCTTCAGTTACGAGCCAAATAAAGATTTTTATGGAAGATGTTGCCAGTTGTTACACCACCAATATTGTCTATCACATACCAGTAATGACTGTTTATTGATGGATTGGAATACCTACCACCATTCCAAGTCCTTCGCTTGAATTAACTCGTTTTCCTAAGCATATGAAACAGATTTTTTTTTCTTCCCCAAGATAGGGTTTCTCTGTGTAGCCCTTGCAGTCCTGGAACTCACTCTGTAGACCAGGCTGGCCTTGAACTCACAGAGATCCGCCTGCCTCTGCCTCCTTAGTGCAGGTATTAAAGGTGTGCGCCACCACCGCCCGGCCTGATGCAGGTTCTGTTTTCCCTCTAGATGTACAGACAGGAACATGTGCCTCTGAGAGGTCACAAGGCTCCTAACACAGAACTCAGAAATGGTTCTGATGCCCAGTCATTGACTGTGAAACGACACACACGGTGGCCTCTGCAGCCTCCTGCGCCGGTGTGGCACTTGGCCAGTCTGAAAAGCACTGTCTCCTCTCTGGTTTGTGGAGCAATCTCACAACTGGTTCAAACTATCTTCACGCTGCAAACAAGGAACCCGGGCTCCAAGGATTCGCCATCGTCCACCACACAAGGAGTAGTGGCCACATGTCCCAGGGATGTTTCAAGGTTTTCCTCTCCTTCTACACTGCCCCAGCTTTCACAACCATCCCTCTGAATACCGACATCAGAGTCCTGACCTGGCTGTAAGAAGAAGACAGACAGACGACCAGCGTGTATTATCTGATGCTTCCTGTCGGGCTGTTAAACAGTTCTGTGCTCTCTCTGGAGACCAGGAGGGGGACAGGAATTTGAACTAAGGCTTGGCTGCAAATGGCCACCCTGCACAGAAGGGAAGGAAGCAGAAAAGGCAGGCACTTCAGCGTCGTGTGTGTCCCTAAGGCCACACAGCGAGGCTGCTCAGCTATGCGCCTTCCGTCTCTCTCTCTCCTTGTCCAGCCTTCCTTGCTCATTTTCTGAATACATTTCCTCTATACCGCTCTCTGCACTCAACATGAATCAGGAGTTTGCTAGTCCACTGACTAGGGGAGAGCTGGTAACCCTTTCCTAGGATTTTCTAGGCTGTTCTTAGTTTCTAGTTAAAATGTCACAAGAGTGATCCTAAAAATCCCACTTGGAAAGGAACAACCGAACACCATGTGATAAGTTATTACAAAGTCCTTTCAAATGTGAACCGAGTCCATTCACCCCTCACGGACTGTGAGGATGCTCACAGAAAAAAACCGCCCTGCCTTGGATCATCTACAAGTTCTCCAATGAAGACACTGCCCTCTGCGCCAGCAAAGCTCCTCCCTGTCTGAGGCTTTGAAACTGCATGTTCCATTTTTCTTTAATGTACACCTTCAGTACATTAAAAACAATGTGTCTGAATTTGTGATATTTATAATCAAAGCAATGAATAAAAGTTATCTTTTAATCACATATTTTTTTGATGATGAAAGGCCAAATACTTACAAAGTCGGCAGGAAGGTGCAGCTTATAGAGCTGTCGAATGGACTGAAGTAAACAGGACACTTGGTTGGAGACCAAGACATCCTGGCCCAGCTTCATGGTGTCCACCACCTTCCTCTGACTCGTGGCCACCTGGACGGTCCATTTCTCCGTGTCGGCGATGATGCAGACGGCTTCGGCTATGGGCTCGTCAAGCACGGGATGCTGAAAGAGATGCAGTGGGTCAGGGTTCCCCAGCTCAGGACAGACGGAGTGTTCAGTGTGGCATCAGAAGACAAGGGTGTGGGCTGCACAAGTGTGGAGCTTCGCCGGTCCCCAGAAAGGGGTGCCATTGAACCAGCTTGAGACTAGTTAGAAGGTCTGAGATGGCTCAGAGGGCTGAGTTCAGTCCCTGGGATCCACACGGAAGGACAGACTAGTCTCAAACTGTCCTCTTATCTCCAAATGTGCTGTGGTCTGTGTGGGCACGCCCCCACACACATAATACACACCAAGTTAGTTAATAAAGACTGCGAAAAGCTGGTTAAAATGGCATTCTTCTTAAAATCATTTTGATAAAAACCAGAAGGTACTAAGGAGTTCATAGATAAACAAAAGGACTTTGCTTTCTCCATGTTTCCAATCAGTATGAAAGACTGTCCTCCCATTCAGAATGAGGAAAACCAGAATAAGCTAGAGGATCCCATTGACATTTTTCAATTGACAAGGTCAAGGTATCATTATATCCTCCCTAAGCTGTACCAGCAATTGCTGGGGAGAGATGACCCATCAGTCCAGTCTGTGTCCCGCACAACCCAATGCTGCCACTTTTACAGGCCATCAGCTCCTCAATTTGTATACCGGGATGGTTGACAAACCTAGCTTTTGGGAACTGCCAAGACCAAGGCTTATACCCTAAAACTTCAATAACAATGCCATCCCCACATGTTGGGGGGGAAGAGGTGTGGCCATGAAGCTGGTACAACACGTTGCTGGGCTCCTACTCTTGGGCTCCAGTGGGATAAGAGTACATATGCTTAACACATAAAAGGCATTCAAGCGTGTTCCAACACTGCCTCGGTGTAACACTCCTCTAGCCTGTTTCAATCACTGGAAAGACGGAGCCAGCCAGGCTACCTGAGAGGCTGCCACCATACTGCTAGTGCATCCAACAGAGTCAGCAGACAGAGACTCAGGGCACACAGCGTTATACAGCTATCTGCATGTATTCAGCAGTGTCTTGTTCCTGGAAACGGGGTCAGTATTAGTCACTGGAGACTGAAGAGTGGTCACATGATGAACAGGAAGGGTCACATGATGCTGTATGACTGTGATCCCATGAAAGAACACACGTTGAAGACTAGCCTGGGTGACAAAGCGAGATCCCATCTTAAACTGAGAGGAAGGAGGGGCAGCAACAGCAGCAAGCACCGTGGACCGTGGGAAGATGACGAAGGCCTCTGAGAACCATAAGACAACATGAGGACTATGGGCACAGGGAAGGAAGCGGGCACTCTGAGCAGAGCAAGGCGATCTAGAGTGGTGAAAAGCCCGGCTTCTGTGTGCTGTGGCTGTGGCTATAGTCACTGTGCCCACTACGCTGATCCCCACATTCAGCCTGTGGCCACCAGCTCAACTGCTGGGCTGAGATCAGATTCGATGCGAAGGGACAAAAAGGTGCACCAAGTCAGAGTTCCAGAACCACATCATGTGATGGAGTGTGTGACCACAATGCAAGAGGAGGCTTGCAGCTTTTGTGGAGACACACATAAATGTTAAATATCTCATTAAAAAGGAAATGGGAAAATGATTGAACTATGATACAACGTACACAAGAGACAGGTCTGAAAGACTTTAGCCTCCTGTAAGAACACGAATACAGGGAACTGTATGAATGGCTCAGAGGGTTAGGACACTCTCCCAGAGAACCTGGGTTCAATGCCAGCACCCACACTGTGCCTCACAGCCATCTGTAACTCCAGGTCTTTCTTACAGCCTCTGCAGGTAAAACTCCCATATCCATAAGGATAAAATACATTTAAGAAAAAGTGAATGCAACAAGCTACAGGCACCGTGTCAAACACATCACTCTTACTCTGTTATTTTAAAGAAAGATGATTCATGTTTCTCTTTACTCCAGAGGAAGGCATATTCATTCCCATCAATTCCAGTTCCAACCATAAACACACAATGTTCTAAACTCAGTTTTGTGAAGTCACCTATAATGAAGATGCACTTCTTATGCACCATGCACCAGGTGGCACACTAGGAATACAAAGGAACCCCGATGGGGTTGCATCCGGGGCTACAGCCGCAGAAGCCAGAGCTGCTCCAAGTTACCAGTGTGTTTATCATCAACCTGAAGAGATGGAAAAGTCCGGGGCTCCTCCAGAGCTGCTTCGTTTCTAACCTGTTGATTCTGAGGCGGCTGCTGACCTGATGCCCTGAGTACTGCGCGCTACTTAAGTAATGCTTTCTTGTCTGATGGGACAGGCTGTTCCTTTGTAGTCTAGCTGGTTGGCTGCCCACATGAATTAATTAGCATTCATGAGCATGCACCATGGCCAGGCGCTCAGCAAAGCTCCTTATCTGAGCTACTGACTCTGGAGTCAATCTGTTGCTACTCTTAAAATTAAATGGAGCAGCCTGCTATAGCCAACTGTTATTTATAGACTGGTCTGCAAAATGCCTGAAACCTAGATCACTATTTTGTTTTGTTTTTGTAAGCTAAAATATGATGTTAGTTTTGGTCTGGTGACCTTACACAGTGAGAGATACCAGCCTGCTCCCTGTGACATGACGGAGGGCGAATCTGTGTACACGCTCTGTTCAGTCAAGTCTGGCAGGTGTTTTCAGGAACAAGAGTGTGTGGGACACCTGCACATCTTCCTAACCTCTGATAGCAATTTAAGGGTATCTCCCTGTGAGCGATGCCTCTACTGCTTTACTCTTGAGGCACTTTCTCATTTCCTGTTTGTCTGTTGTTGTTTATTCGAGACAGGGTTTCTCTGTGTAGCCCTGGCTGTCCTCGAACTCACTCTGTAGACCAGGCTGGCCTTGAACTCACAGAGATCTGCCGGCCTCTGCGTCCTGAGTGCTGGGACTAAAAGCGTACACCACCACTGCCCAACCCACATTTCCTGTTTTAATAGCTAACTTTTCCTGGGCACTGTACTTTAGTCGTGCGCCGGGCGCTGTGCTCAACACTTGATGTGGATTATAGAATTTTCAAATTCAAATGACATTGGCACAGTTTATTTTATAGAATGGAAATTTCCCCCAAAGGCCAAAAAGGCATTAGGAACCAAGCTATGATTCAAACCTAGGGTGCTTCTTCGGAGGCCCAACTTCTCACAGGCAGGCGGGAGGTCAAATTTAGGGGTACATCCATCTTGTATTTTGAGACACGTGCTCTCAAAAGGACCTTATTAATGAGGCTGGGCTTGACCAGGAGTGAGCCTCAGCAATCTTCCTGCCTCCTGTAAAGCCACTGCACCCAGCTTTTCTGCCTGGGTCCTGGAGACTGCACAACTCCTCATGCTCACGTAGCAAGCACTTTCCTACTGAGCTATCACCCCAACCTGGAAAGCAAACTCGGAACCACTGCATCGTCCTTTCCCTGTTCCTGTGTCCTCCAACATCCCCCTCAGTGGGATGGTGCTGCTGGCCTCACTTGAAGGTCGCAATGAGTAACGCCAGGACTCAGACCCCAGCCAGTGCTGCTGACGTCTCTGAGGCCCACCTCTGACCCCGGTTTAGTCACTAATGCTGCCGAGCTGGCAGTGCTCACTGGCAGACAGGATGCAGAAGAGAGACAAGGCTGCGAGCATTGCCGGCCTATGTATGCGTCCTCTGCCCATTCACAGTGAAAGGAAAGCAAAGAGAAGAGCACATGTCGTTATAGTTGATAGGAAAAAGAAGCAAAGCTGAGTAACATGTATTAGGAGGCACGAGTTCCAATGACAGACTGAAAAGGGGCACAACTTAAAACAGCCAGAGAGAACCTGAATCTTAGTGCATGAAAGTGAAGAAAGCCACGAAAAGGAATGGCAAAAAGCCTCTTTCAGAGGGACTAGTGGTAGGTTTTCTGTTCCCCGACACAACAAGGGTAACAAAAAGAGAAAAAAAGACACCCTTGATGTTGAATATTCTAGAAAGAAATCCCCTCATGCTCCAAAGAAAACGACTGTGGCTACACAGTGTGCATTGACGAGGCCAGACTTCATCATCTCAGCCACGCTAAGCCTAGAAAACGGATCAATAACCTCCATCAACTGCTTTCAAAAAGTTATTCAGAGTCTTTCTTTAAAAGGAATTATGAGGTTTTTTTAATATTTATTTATTTATTATGTATACAATATTCTGTCTGTGTGTGTCTGCAGGCCAGAAGAGTACACTAAATCTCATTACAGATGGTTGTGAGCCACCATGTGGTTGCTGGGAATTGAACTCATGACCTTTGGAAGAGCAGGCAATGCTCTTAACCACTGAGCCATCTCTCCAGCCCCGAATTATGAGTTTTTAAAGCCTGGCAGGAAACTGAAACTATTTAGACTCCTCCAAACAGGTTGTGAAAGCGGGAGGCGCCAAGTGATTCCCCCTTCTCTCCCACAGGTCCTCAGCCTCCACATGGCGCTCGCAGCTACAACCGCCTCAGCTCTGACAGTCACTGTCCCTTACGGATGGACAATCACCAGGGTTCTTACAAATACCCTGTTTCCCACAGATCTCTGTAGATGGAAGTGAAATCCCTTCTACAGTAAAAGCAGAGCACTGTCATACACCAGAGTACGAGTCTGAGAGGCAGTCCACGTGCAAGTCCACCTCAAAATCAAACTCAGCAGCAGCATGGTGGCACACATGGGAGGCAGAGGCAGGGGGATCTCTGTGAGTTTAGGACAGCCTGATCTACAGAGTGAGTTCCAGGCCAGCCAAGGTGAGCCCCTGTAACTAACAAACAAACAAAAGCAAAGACTCATGAACGTGTCAAGTGAGACTGGAAGCCCACTAATGTTAACTAGACATATTATGAAGTTATTAGATTTTGAAGGTATTCTCACGAGCCCTTCAGAGTTTCCTATCAACACCATGCACACGGCTGCATTTGGTATATGCCCACATCACACGATTCAGGTTATTATACCTAATAACATTCAACTACAAGAGGACCTTATAATTTAAAGAAACACGAGCCGATAAGAGTGTAAAAATGCTATTTTTAAAAGGAAGACAATGAAACATGGAAAAGCTTTCAGAGGAATGACAGTGCAGACATGGTTATTTTCTCAAATGTAGGAATTACAGAGCCAGACAGTTATAATGAAAAATCTATTATTCAGAAGTTAGAACTTGATGGCCCATAAAAATGCCAAAATTTCCTGAGTTGTGTCACGGGTAAGTCAGAGGTGATTATCAACCAGGAGGTTACTTTTCCATGGTGGTAAGAGAACCTGGGCCCATCTGGGCAAAGTGTGCAGCAGCTGATACACTCAATGTCACAGAGGACAATCCCACCAGCTCCCAGAGTCTCGCCGTGCCTCTGGCAGAAGCAGAACTCAGGCTTGGTGGAGAACAGGCGCAAGGAGCAAAACCCAAGTCCTTAAGAATCAAACCAACAGCACGACAGACAGCAAACACCCCAGGGCTCTGCACAGGCGGATGCGAGCAGGAGGTAATGATGCATAAGGCAACAGGGTCCTTTCGGTCCCCAAGACCAAGATAACGTATGTTTCTAAGTGCAAAACATCTATGCTTGCACATCTGCTGAGTAGCAGCTCAATTAAAAACAGGTCCATCAGACTGACATAGTTTCCAGACTCCTGGAATAGTGTTCAGCTCCTGTCACGCCCTGTCACGCTGTAGATAACAGAAAAGCACTCACCAGGAGCTAAGGACAATTTCCCAGTCATACCTGTAAATCTCTCTACAGCTTTCTCCTCCCAGCTATCAAAGTGAGCTCAATAGCAAAGCAGTTAAAAAACTGCTTTTTAGAAACTTGCAAGGTTTGAATAATAAACGAGCGTCTCTCTGGTCTTCCTTCTGAAGGCATGCCACCGTCACTCACCATTTGTGCCATTTATCTGTTTGCCAGGACAGCCCATGGCCACTCACCCCTTCTTTGTTCTAGCCCCAGGAGGCTGACCTCTGTGGACAATGGAAAGGATCTATATGGCAGCTGTGCCCTTGCTCTCTGGCCTCTTGCAGAAGAAACTAGAACCAGCAGTCGGATGCCCCACCTTCCTTACTGTCCCCAGAAAGGCAGTTCCTCTTCCTGCTCCAATACCCTGCCGTTCTGCTACTACCTGATTTCCCTCTGCTGAGTCTAGCCTGGTCATGCTCACAGTCCCAGGACTCTTAACTATGTCTCACTGGCTGTCGTGTTACTCTGTGTCTTACAAGCTGTATACGGAAGTTTCTGTTCTGCCTGGTCCTGCAGTCGTTCAGTCCCAAAGAAACATACAGAGGCTTATACTCATTATAAACTGTTTCACCTATTAGCTCAGGCTTATTATTAACTAGCTCTTACAACTTAAATTAACCCATAATTCTTGTCTATGTTTAGCCACGAGACTTGGTACCTTTTCCCAGTGCAGCATTTTCATCTGGCTTCCTCTGTGTCTGAGTCTTTCCTCTTCCCAGAATTCTCCTAGTCTGGTTGCCTCGCCTATACTTCCTGCCTGGCTACTGGCCAATTAGCATTTTATCAAAACAATACGAGTGATGAATTGTTACAGGGTACAAGAGCATTATCCCACAGCAACAAGTAATCCTCTGCACTGATGCTTTCAGTGTAACCGAAAAGCCCGCTGCTGGCCATCCAGCGGTTCTATTCCGGGGTCACTTACATGCACCGTGTGAACCAGATCAGCTGCCAGGCACTGCTTCAGCTTCTCATCGCTGCCGGTTCCATGCAGCACCAAATCCGGCATGTATGTAGCGCAGTAACCCGCCAGAAGTGAGCGGCCAAAATTTCTAATGCTTGGTTTGCTGGTGCTCTGAGAACTGAGACAACATGAGAATGATTAAATACTTAGTTAGAAGCACTCACTTTTGTATTACAGTGGGAACAAAGCCCCCAATGATAGAGAAAATATCATAGTCTCCTATAGCCCATATCAGAATCTAGAAGGAGATCATGAATGTGAGCAAAGAGGGGATTTTTTTGGAGGAAAGAAAGTATGTTAGTTAAAATGGAAGCCTGGAAAAAAACATATACTTTTTCTATGGCTCTTAAAAACTTCATTTTTAAGCCAGATGTCAGTGTAAGGTCAGCCTATGCTACACAGTGAGACCTTGTCTGAAAAAACCAAGGGATCTGATCTTATTCCTCACACTGAGCACCATGATGTTCAGTATGTCAGTATCAGAAGTATGAAAGAGGAGGCTGCAGATCACGGTGCCCAAAGCAAGGCTTCATGAATCTGACCTCATCTGCAGAGGGAGGAGTTCCACCACAGTGGGGAAGAACAGAGGGAACTTTTATTTGCAACTTTCAGTCACCACAGACCAAAGGGCCAAGCTGATGGAGTGTTAATGAGAATATGAAGTCATGGTGGGTGTGACACCAGGTAGAGCTCTCCCCTCCCTGCTACCGTGGCTGCTGTGACCCTTCATGCCCCCCAAATGTCAAGAGCTACAAAGACAACCAGTCACCAGTCCTCTGTCAAAGAACACAGCTCCACCGAGACTGTGAGCATCCTTGGAGACCACACAGGCTGGGACCCCCTGGAAAGTAACTGGCGACCCCTCTAATATTTAAGAAAAAACATGTATGGCGTGTAAAGTGGTCGTTGACAGCTACCGTGGTCATAGAGTCAGGCTGGGGACAGACTCTAATTCCCCGGGCAGTGTTACCTTGGCAGAGGCAGCTCCACTTCCAAGGACCCTTCAGTCCTGTCACAAGTGTGACCTGGGTCTAGCGGGGTTAATGCGCACACCTCATCGTCACTGTCTCCGAGAGCACTATCCAAGCTTTCATTCCTGGGAATGTCTCCTTGCATTCTGAAGTGGGCCTTACCACTGGCATCCCCACAGGGGACATGTGAAGCACCCAGCAGGCCACCCTGCTGTCTACATGTGTTTACAGGCTGTGATGAAGGTCTTTTCCTGCCTTTTAATTGCACATCTCCAGTGTGTTCCAGTGGTTTCTGGCCACTGGCTGCTGCACAGCTAGAAGGTTCGAGGGGGCCTTGAGCTTGGCCAAGCTGTCCCACAGCACCTGCCACGAAGTTGGCCTGGAGGTGTCTATCCTCAGGGACACCTTCTCCCCCTGAGAACTGGTCCTGAGGAAGGGCGATGTCCCTTTGAAAGTCAGCTTTGGAGGAACACCTAGAGCAATGCTGGTCTTGAGCCAGGCCAGTGTCCATGGTAGGCCTGGCAGAGGCACTAGTCCCATGGAATGGTCCACAGGTCTTTAGCCGCTCCTCCATTTTTTTGGTGCGGCTTTCAAAGTCGGACTCTGGAGAGACGGAGCTTCCAATGTGGAAAGTGACCTTTTCAACAGAAGGCTCCTCCTGGGGACGTCTGTCAGGGCAGGGCCAGGCTGATGATCTATCAGTTGCTTTCTGTAGCATCTCCCCGTGCAGCTCCTCATGGACAGCTCTACAATCCATCCTTATTCTTACTCTGGGAACCTCACAGCTGGGAGGTCTTGAAGAGCCATCTTGGGGTGCCTCTTGATCATCCTGGCTGTCCTCATAGAATACATCTTGAGGTGTCCAGGAACTGTCAGGTTCTGCCTCTCGGAATCCCACACTACTGGCCTCAGAACTCTGCTCTGGCCTCTTGTATTTGTTTTTCTCAGGACTGTGACCCAGTTCATGAGTATGCGCGCCCTCTGGGGTCTCGGCGACTCCTGTAGGTTCCGGGCTCCTCCTCTCCGTGGTCACTGGCGGTAGGACCGGCGGCACAAGAGCAGGCTCGTCTCTCACCGTGACGACCACGTACTCAGACTCTTCCACCTCTCCCTTTTCCAAGGCAGTTACAATCTTGCTCCCATTTATAACCTGGTCATCCTCACTAGGAGTCCCATTCCAGGTCAGCTGATTCTCTTGTAGTTCCGAACAGCGGAGAAAGTAGGTCAGGACATAGAGGATGCGCTGGACCAAATCCTTCTGCTTTCCAATCACCACTGTGCGGGTCAGTCTCACCGGAGAGCCTATCGCTCCATAAAGGTCACCTACAGGGCAAAGACGGACAGAAGACAAAGTCCTCTGGTGTTAGCATATATGGAATATCTGCCCTCTACAAGAACAAAACTAGTTACTTGATTTCTCTTAGTATGTCCTGGTATAAGTCCATTGTATTTCAGGGGTAGACTGCACACCCAAGAATACCTGAGCCACACAAATTGGTCTTGATAGCTTTATGCTCACTAATAAGGTAGACAGCCAACATCTACTGAGTGGGTAGGTACTCACAGATTATATTTGCACAACCAAGCAAATCAACCAGAAGGCTGGAAGCCATTAACACTGGAAGCAGTGTCCCATAAATAGAGATGCTCCTTAGTGGCAGTTACAAAGAAGACTGGGGGACATCAGGACTCGGCTGGGGAATGCGTTCCTAGTGAGGCAGGAAGCCACAGGCTAGAGCAAACTAAAATTAGTAGACCGAGGTTGAGAGAAACATTGTGAGAATGGGCAGGAAGCTCTCTCTAGGGAACCATAAGGAAGTCTGTCCTTGGGAGTGTTTGCCCCAGTGCACAGCTTCCAAGAACATTTAAAGGGCAGGACAGAAATAATAATAAACAACTTTTCTATAAAAAGACAAGACTGAAGGCTTAGAGAGCTCAGAAGTACAGGGAGATGCTATGGTTTGATCTGAGAGAACTGCCCTGACCACGAGCTCATGCCGTGCCCTCCTTCTGATCCTGTGTCCCCACATTTCAGGACATCACAGTCACTTCAGGACTCAGAGGTGTTTCTGTGGCCTCAGTACTACATCCAAGCTGGTCCTGGTCACGTGGGCCCATGATCCCAGTTACTAGAGAGGCGGAGGCACGAGGATCATGAGTTCCAGGCCAGCCTGGTCTACACAGTACGAAACAAGCAGGCAATTATTTCCCATCTCTCCATAAATACACAGATCTAAAAAATGTTACCAGATTGTTTGAACCTGTTTTAAATTAATTTTCTAAGTGTTGGAGCAGCATGGTCTATGATTTCTCACAGACCACAAAGGGTTACTCCTATAGCTGGTACACAGCAGCAAAACTAGAAAAGAAGCACAAAGCCCTGTCCTCGGGGGAAGGGTTCAAAATCCTCCATTAAAAAAAATGGAAAAAAATTGGGGTCTTTTGAAAGAAATGGATAAAGAGGTAAGACATATTGCTAAGTAAGGGTTGGTACTGTGGGATAATGTTTTTGTACACTGTAAAGATTTTTTCACTTATATTAGTTTAATAAAATGCTGATTGGCCAGTAGCCAGGCAGGAAGTCTGGTGAGGCAACCAGACTAGGAGAATTCTGGGAAGAGGAAAGACAAAGTCAGTTACCAGCCAGACACAGAGGAATCAAGATGAGAATGCCTTACTGAGAAAAGATACCAAGCCACATGGCTAAACATAGACAAGAATTATGGGTTAATTCAAGTTGTAAGAGCTAGTTAACAATAAGCCTGAGCTATAAATAAATAAACAGGTAGATAGGTAGGTAGGTAGATAGACAGACAGACAGATAAGCAGGCCTTCTGTGTGTTTCTTTGGGACTGAACAGTCGCAGGGGACCAGGTGGAACAGAAACTTCTGTCTACAGGTTAGGAAGTAAGTGCTGAGCTAGAGTATTCAGAAAGTGTCTGAGGGCCTAGGTTCATTTCCCAGCATCCACATAAGAAGCCAGGTATAGATACACTTGTCTGTACCCAAACTGCTGGGCAACAGAGAGCTCCAGATTCAGTGAGAAAATCCTTCTCAAGGGAACAAGGCAGAGTAACAGAAGAGAACACCCGACCTGACATGGTTACATGCACCTGCACCATCTATACGGATATACACATGCACATAGACACACGCATGCCCACATTCTGCTGAATAAAAAATGATGAGCAGCAAAACTAGATGATAGTTAGCATCAAAATCAAGGTGAGCAACCTCTTCTGCAGAGAGGAGGAGAAACAGAAGATGTACACTTTCTTATTGTTAGACTAGATTTACAAGTGTTTATTACTTTTGCTTTTTTGGTCAGAAAATAACTATTTGCTGCAAACAAAAGATAATGCTCTAAAACACAGAGATAAGTTTCACTTCAACCCTCCCAAAGACTTAGTTTCCTTGTCTATAAAATGGAAAGTCTTACAGGTATCTTGATATCTTGTGATAGTCAAGGGTCAAGCCTAATAGTCATTCAATCCCCATGAAGAGCAGATCTCACCAGGGTGAAGAAAAGAGATGGCATGTTTGAAAACAGGTCAGGTAGGATTACCCATTCTGCAAGGAGAAATAGAAATGAAGAAAGATACACACAGTTCTGCTGTCTGGGGGCCTCATCAAGCACAGCGAGATGCACACAGTAGTGATTCTGGGAGAGGGGCGGGGAGACTGGAGCAGAAATAGATTTTAAAACAAGGGTTCCCAAAAATCTAAATGTCATGTCATTCATGCAGTTTAAGTTTGTGCATCCGGGAAGATCAATGAACTCCGAGCAGGAGAACACAAGTAAGAGTAGATAGACCAGCTGCAGCAGAACTGTCCAAACCTTGAAGGCAGCAGGCGAAAGCCCACTCAGCTCAAGGGCAGGTTTCTCTCCTACAGCAAATTCTATATTGATGTGGGAGTGTCATATATCAATCTGTTGATTTCATTGGTTAAGCAATAAAGAAACTGCTTGGCCCTGATAGGTTAAAACATAGGTGGGAGGAGTAAATAGAACAGAATGTTGGGAGGAAGAGGAAGGGAGCTCAGAGACGCCATGCTCCCCTCTCCTGGGCAGACGCATGAAGCTCAGACCCAGGATGGACATAGGCTAGAATCTTCCAGGTAAGCGCACCTAGCGGTGCTACACAGATGATTAGAAATGGGCTAAATTAATATGTGAGAATTAGCCTAGAAGAGGCTAGATAGAAATGGGCCAAGCAGTGTTTAAATGAATACAGTTTGTGTGTTGTTATTTCAGGCATAAGCTAGCAGGCGGCCAGGGTGCTGGGGACGCAGCCCCACCGCTCCTATTACAAACACTATATTGAGACACCACATCCTAAAACTCACATTTTACAGAACGTCTGCTATCCTGTTTAAATGCTTTTCTGCCCACCAATGGCTCCCACAGGCCACTGGTGGGTATTATCTCTAATGTGGAAACCCCGTGCATGGTGCCCATGGGAACAAAGTCACCAGCTCACCGCCTTAGAGTATGGAGAGACCGTGGCTAAGAAATGGCACAGGAGAGACGAGAGGTGTGGGCTGTCCTGATGAGCTCTCAGCAAGAAGCTGAAATCATTCAAGATAGAGCTGGTTTTATTCCTGAGGAAACTAGATTAAAATTACACCTGCACTGTTGTGTAGGCCGCAGAGCTTGCATTTTCCTGCCTACCATGGCACACAGAAAGAACTGTCTACATCCTCGAATCATGGAAACGCCTTCAAGGCTGTCAGATGCCTTCCTGGTGCAAGGCTTCATTCATTCCCTCCTCAACCAGCTCCGAACAACACCTGGACCTTGGAGGGCGTCTTCTCAAGAAGAGAGAACTGAAGACCTTCGGTGGTGTCTATCTCCAAAGAAAAGCAATGAACAAGCCCACAAGAAGGGATTTCTGCCTTGTTACACTGAACACATGAAATCAGTGGCTCCAGGGAGCTCAATCCCATAGGAGAAGCATGCCCAAGTCTAAATACATTTATCTAATTAAATGCACGTGGCTTCATTACCATTGTTTGAAAATCGACTCTACACCAGGACACACTATTTCCTTAACATCCAGCCCATTCCCCTTCAGGGGGAAACAA
This sequence comes from Microtus ochrogaster, assembly GCF_000317375.1. Classification (NCBI taxonomy): domain Eukaryota; kingdom Metazoa; phylum Chordata; class Mammalia; order Rodentia; family Cricetidae; genus Microtus; species Microtus ochrogaster. The sequence goes on from NC_022009.1 coordinate 120,794,108, forward strand.
TACACTTTGGAAAGGCTGTCTTCCCGTTGAGGAAGACAACATAAGACCCTCAAGAAGAGCTTCTCATCCCCCCGAACAAGGTGGAAAGTTTTGAACAGTTCCTTGTATCAAGCATCAAAATATTAAGCACTGCACTTTATTTTTTATTTATTTTTTTTTTTGAGACAACGCCTTGGTTAAATAGCCCAGACTAGCCTACAACTCACAATAATCTTCTACCTCAGTCTCCCAAACCCTGGGGTAACAAGTCAGGTAACTTGTTACTCTCCATGACTTCTTTAGTTAGTTCATTAAAAGCACACCTATTACTTACCCTATGAGACTTGTATCTCCTTTTGTGTCTCACAGGCATAAGGACAAGAAAGTAATTTACGCTATCAAAGAAGGACACCTGTGACAGGCAGGGTGAGAATCTCATCAATTAGCATGTGTATACAGCACTAGCAACATTGTGTGTTTGTTATGGTTTCTGAAACACCCTGCTTGCTAGGACTAGAGTGCTTCCCCCAGCCCACTGCTGTTCCTACCAATTACCATTTGGAGATTCCCTCAACTAAGCCTTCCGGGAAAACCTCATCCACCCTCTTTCTCCCTCTGTAAATGCCCCACAATGGACTTCTCAGGTAACAGCAACAGAGCAAAAGTGTTTGTACACCGATTGCATCTCACAGTAAACACAAGTCCTGACCCCACCCCGTCTGATGTGTGCTTGCTTATCTACACATGAGGCCCCAGCCAGGTTCCATCCTTAACACACAGAAGGAAGAGGCCCAGGAAGGCTAGCTAAGTGCCTGCCTGCAGAAAGGAACCAAGTGCAAGGCTTGGGGGCCCATATCATCCACTTGCCCACCCTTCTCCACCGGCTACAGTGTTCTCAAACGATCTGGTCATGGATCTGCCTTGTCCAGCAGCCGGCAGACTACTGCATCCGAGAGGCTGAGCTCCAGCACACAGGCAGAATGTCGTGTAAAGTCACTTTGACGCTCGCTGAGAATGAGTCCAGGCACGCAACCCCAGTCTCGCCTATGAAGCGCTAGGTTCCTAGGTGCAGCTTTCCCCTGGTTTTCTGTTTCCCCAGCCACTCTATCCTACAGGCAATGGTTCTCACTTGAGTTCCTTTGGTTGCCCCTCCCCCCAGGGAAGCTTGGCAATGTTGGGAGACATTTGGATGGTTATAACTTTGGGCAGAGAGGAACTGTACTAAGATCTAACGAATGGACGTCAAGAGTTTGCTGAGCAACCTATGAGAAGTGAGGGAGCCCTCCTCTGCCCCATCACAACTCAGCCATAGAGAATCATCTGGCCCAGTCGGTCAGTAGCTAAGGAAACCAAGACAGGATGAACAGCCTCTGCGAAGTGGAGAACTTAGTTGACCAATACTGCCTCAAAACAAAGCTACCGGTGAGGGAGAGGGATGTGGAGCAGTCTCAATCCTGCAAGAGACAATCCTTGAATGACTGGGCTGGAAAGCCAGTACAAGCCATAATTTCCAGCACCCCGCCTTGCCCAGCCCATTTCATCAGATATATCCTCTGAGCAGTCAGATTAGTACTAACCCAGCTGGGCCCAGAGAGGATTGTACGGATGTGTTTTGGCCAGCATGTTCACCGACTGAGAGGTACGCTTCTCCGAGAAGGCTTTAATTGGGGGGTGATCAACAGGCATGACAGTTGGTACCCAGGCCAAGTGGTAGGTTAACACTGCAGTCAGTAAGGCGGCAAAAAACCTTGGAAAGACGGACAAAAGCACACCAAAATTAGTCAAATACAGAACACAGCCACGTCCTGTGCAGAGCACACACTGGCTTGGGATCTGCCCACCAGTTATGCTTACTGGTTTTTGTTGACCTGCTCTATCAGAAGTATAAATTCCTTGAGGAAGCGCTGGCAGAGCTGGGTTTTTTCCAACGTACTCGACATCATGGTGAGCCACACTGGTTCGGCTATCCTCGGAACAGAATACAAGTTCCAGATAGTCCCTCTACAGGAAGAGAGAAGGGACAAGAACAGTTGTTTTGGGTATCTTAGTATCAAAGAATAAAGCTGATCACTGTAATTTGGATATGTGTTCGCCTTAAGGAATTAAAAAATAAATTAACACAGGTTGGCAAGACAGAAGAATCATACTTGGATTAGACTATGTAGCCATGTGCCTAAAGCAATCAGGACAGAACACGAATCTACCTCGGCAAAAAATAGAAAACAGAAAACAAACAAAAAAACTTCACACCTCAAAAAACAGTATTTACTGAGTGAAGAAGCTGTGACCACAAACTGTACATAACAATAACCATCAAAGGGTGTCCACTTAAGAGTGCGGGGGTGGGGAAGACATGGGAGGATCCTGAGAGGGGTAGTAAGTAGCAAGGTCGAGGATTTACCTACGAAACTCACGTCTCAGCTGGGCATGGTAGCACACACTCTTAAATCTCAGCACTTGGGAGGCAGAGGCAGGTGGATCCCTGTGAGTTCAAGGCCAGCCTGGCCTACACAGAGTGAGTTCCAGGACAGATAGGGTCTCACTATATAGCGCTATTTCAAAAAACCAAACCAAAACAAAACAAAAACAACAACAAAAAAACCCCAAAAATCAAAAAACAAAATGAAACAAACAAAAAAGTCTCTAAATATTAGTACATTATTTTGTCTGATTCTGGAGGGCTCACGGTCAAAATAAGTAAACGACTTCTATGTACACAACCTTAGCTTTTTGATTTCCGGTTTTCACCCCTGAAAGACTAGTGTTCAGAACAGCATCCAGACCCTCAAGCACAAGCCAGCGCTGAGTGTGACCCCTGCAAGGCCGTCTGCAAACCTAGAGCTGCCCCAAGGAGACGGCTCACCCATCATCTCCACAGTACTTCTCAAAACGAAACAACCTAAGCAGTTCTGTTTCCACAGCCAGTGCTCAGGAAAAGTGGTTACACTGCTTCAAGCAGCACTGAGCCCATCAGCGAAAGAATGGTCTAATATTCTAGGAAATGTAATTTTTTTCACCTCTCAGCTATTCGGCTCATTCACTCCCAACGGCTTTGCCGTGAGATTCCATTCCCGACTGAGAGACTGGCTCTGAGAAACTCGGATGAGCGCAGCGGGAGAAATCCCCATACCTGGAGCAGAGTACCTTGCCACCCACACTCTGAGGGCAAGGACTACAGAAAACCAGTGCCCGTAGGTGATTAGCGGAGGCAGAGGTCAGTTAGATTCGCTATCCAGATCAGGGCACGGACCTCAGGCATGGCATGTGCACCAGACCCACCCTGGCAGGTGAGAGCTAGGTCTCCACAAATGTACACACTATCCATGAGCTCTAGGGGATAAGACGCACCCCTGAACCCAAGCTTCTCCGTCTGTGAAAAGGGTAGAGGGGTTTCCCCTTCATCATTAATGAGACGATAGACGTAAGATCATGGAACTGACTTGTATGACATCCTTTAAAATTACTTTCTAGTTCTAATGAAAATAATACCCTTAATCTAGGTGAGGTGATGCACGCCTTAATCCCAGAACTCGGGAGGCAGAGGCCAGTGCATCTCTGAATTTAAAGCCAGCTCAGCCTAGTATGCAGTTAGTTCTAGGTTAGCCAGGACAGCACAGTGAGACTATCTCAAAATAAACACAAAACAACGAGAAAACCTAACAACACAACAAAGAAGAAAACTATTTCAATTAAGAGCCACCAGGCACAGTGAAGATTACTTGGGGCTGTGTTACTCAACCTGTCCTCACACAGGTGGAGACATTAAAATGACTACAAACCGCCAGTCCCCCAAATCTTCTGAGAGAGAGAGAGAGAAAGATAGAGAGAGAGAGAGAGAGAGAGAGAGAGAGAGAGAGAGAGAGAGAGAGAGAGAGAGAGAAGCTCACAGCAGTTGGCAATACAGTGGCTCATCATTTCCTGCTGGATTTTCAAACCTCGTACCTTACCTGAATTCTCCCAGAGCTTCCATCAGACGGCTCACATAAAACTGGACACGGAGACTTGATTCTGCGATCTTCCTACAGGAGATCATGGCCTTCATGGGAGAGAGTGAGGCAAATTACTCTCGGAGAAGAAATTCCTTTATAACTGACCAGCTAGTGCTCATTAATGAATGATGATTTTATAAGAAATTTAAACACACATAGCAATGGTGCATCCCCTCATCAAAAAGCAGTAATTTCCTTCCCTCCCTACAGCAACCAGTGTCGGATCTCCAGCCTTAAAAATCCCAAGGCCCATCATTCTAGGGCACATTTTGACTTCCTTATGCAGGCCATCTGACACACACAGACAAGTGCTGTCTTTGGCTGCAAATATCTCCCGTTTGCCAGTAGGTTGCAGTCTTAATACCTTTCATTTTCTTATTGAAGTGTTTGCTTGGAATGGATCCCAGGGCTTTGCACACGCTGCGTAGGTGCTCTAACCCTGCGCTGAGCTGCACCCCATCCCTTGTACACGCTGTACCCTTGAGCACGTACATCCCCCATCCCCTACCTTCTCAATGGCACTCTTCAGCCTGTTCATGTGAGATTCAAACAGGGGGAAGTGGGAGAAAAAGAAGTCCTGGAAGTTCTGCTGTGCTGCTTCTCTCTCGCACAGGGAAAAGATGATGCTGATGGCAATTTTCTTCCTTCTCACCATGGCTGGATTGGAGCTAGAGGCTTCGTCAGCCAAGCTAAACATCTCATCCGCTGACCTGGAGGAAAATTAAGTTTGAAATTGAAGTGGCCATGGATCAGTGAATCACTGAAGATAAGCTGTCTTGCTGTGTGATGATACCTCAGGAAGCAAGGCAGACACCGAGAACTGAGCTGGTCATTCACCTGCCTCAGATCATCATCTTCTCTCTCCTTTGTCATGGAGACTGAAGGACCACTTACCACACATCATCACCCTGCCATCAAGAGAAGTTCAAATGAAAGCCACTGCCCATTTGAAGGTTTACCTCTCATCCTTTCAACTGTATTTAGGAGGAGTGCCAGACACCAGCTCAACCAAAACACAGGTTCTAGCTGTGCTTGTTGTACAGGCCTGGTGACCCGAGTTCCGTCCCTGAGACTCACAGAAAAAGCTGGATGTGGCAGTGCACACCTGAAATCCTAGCATTTCCACTGTGAGATAGGAGGCAGGGGCAGAAGAGCTGGTGGAGGACACACTCACAGGCCCGCTAGCCTAGAACACGACACACACGAGAAACAAGAGAAACCCTGCCTCAATAAGCTAGAAGGCAGGAACCGACTCCTGAGAGCTGCCCTCTGACGTCTACACAAGCCCTCTGGCACACGTTGGTTTGTATCAAACAAAGAAACAAATGAAATCGGTCCTTGGTTTTTGTTGATAGGCAAGAATAGCTGATACACTGAAGACTGGTCCTGTGGTCCTGCGGAGTATTCTGTTTACAGGGGGACGCACACTTCAAGGCTTACTAGTGCCTTCCCCAGGGCTATTAAAGCCACCAGAGGAAGCTACTCCTTTAAACGCCCTGATGAAGCCAAGTGATTGGCTGACTGAGAACTCTGGGAAAGCCACTAAAGCAGCAAGGCTCAACACTCTTTGGGTACAGGCAAGTTCTCAAAGAACTTATGATCCTTCTGAGAGGCGGCTTCTGTAATAAAAGAACTACAGAGCCAATAAATTCTTGATACATATCTGATCTGTCTTAGGGATAATACAATTCTGGTTGAACCACAACTCTGATTTAAATGCTGTGAAAAGCCGGGCAAGCGACCACACAGCTACTAACACAGAGTGAAAGGGAGAGCGTTTGCTCTGTTCTCCAAAGGCACTGCAGCGAGAGTCAGCGGCTACTGCAGATGTGTGCAGCTAGCCTGCATGCAACACGACAGCATGCAACACATGCTCTCTTGGTGGCCAACTTTACCATCTTTTGGGCTCTA
>NC_022009.1:120800086-120808966 GCF_000317375.1 Microtus ochrogaster
GGCTACTGCAGATGTGTGCAGCTAGCCTGCATGCAACACGACAGCATGCAACACATGCTCTCTTGGTGGCCAACTTTACCATCTTTTGGGCTCTATTCCAAGTCTATAACACTCTGTTCGCTTTAAACTATATCTGAATCATACTAACATCTGCACACCCAAGCTGCACGGTTAGGAGATCTGTTTAAAGGAAAAAGCTCCTTGCTCTAGGCTCTGAGGGACATGTTTCTGCATTCCTTAGCATCCCTCAGATGTGGGAAGAGGAACATGGCAGCTCCTGCTCTGTGGGTGTCGTGTGAATGTACCAAGTGTCATACCAATCTACCAACTCAGAAATCTCCAGATCCCAATCACCAGAAAAAGCTCTGAGAATCACACAGAATGTCACATTTTCACAAGGGAAGAGATCGGGTATTTTAAAAGGCTCCTAGTCTTTGTTGTGAAGTCCTTGTATTAAAAGCTTGTTTCTGCGCACAAGTTGATTTCTGTCCAGGCATGGACACATCTATAAGTCCCATCCCAAGAGGCTGAGGTAAACTGAAGAGGTAGATTTAAACTCAAGTTCAAGGACAGGTTGGGATAGCGACACCCTGTTTCAAAAAAAAAAAAAAGGGAATAGCAACAAAATATTGTTCTGAGCTATAATGCAAAACTTGCCTCTTTGCTGACTGCTCTACTCTTTCTCAAAAGTAAACCACTTGTATCATCATTCCAATCCTCCTCAAGCCAAGGTGGTCTTTAATAGCCAAACTGTGATCAACACCGGGCTCTATTTACTCTTCATCTCCATCTCTACTGTCTCCACGCCTATAGGACAGTCAACTTGGCTATCGGTGTAAGCCCAGCAGAGAGTGCCACCTGCTGAACTGCTGTGACTCCTTCCTCGCTGAGCAGAAACTAGATCTTACTGGCTACAACTCTTAACTAAAATCTAAAGCTCCCCAGCTTCAGTCTGTAGTCCTGGGTCAATATCCAAACTGGAATAAATCATAGAGAACCTTAATTATCTTTTAGTATTATCCCACAATAAGGGATGTTTGAGCATGTGTCACAGAATTCAATCATATAACCAGACACTTCTCCAGAGTCTCTCTCCAGGTCACCAGGTAAGCTACACAAGCTCTTTTATAAATATAGAAACTGAAGCAGTGCTTGCCTGGGGAACAGATAGCTCTCTGGTAAGGATGCTAGCGTTATAACCTAGGGTATCTTTCTGCCATTCTTGGCTTGCTGGATGACCAGATGTCTACCCCGCCTGCCCCACCAGCTCTAGCTCATGCTGTTGGAGGCACTGTGATGGCTGCGGTTCCACGGGAAAGATGGAAGCACAGATCAGCCCACATGTTTCAAGACAGAAGAACCACGGCTGCACACTTAGGTCTTTTCCATATAGAGAAATCAAGTAGAGGGGGTTTAGTAGTTCACGCTTTTAACCCTATCACATGGAAGCAAGGCAGGAGGACCATGAGTTCAAGGCTACTGTGGGCTACAGAGTTAGATCCTACCTCAAATGAAACAAAGCTGTGTTTTGTTACAATTAAATATATTGATATATAAGTACTTAAAATCATAATCACTTAAAATAAAAACCATCATCATTTTAGTTGATATAGACAAACTACAACTATTATCAGGGCTATTTAGCACAATTATTGCTGAAGTCAGATTGAAACTACGAAACAGATAATATGCTAAGTCTAAGAACAGCCCACTGGAAACTTTGTTCAATTTACTAATCAAAAGGCTTCCAAGGGGCATGTCTCCATGTCTGGTTCCTTTGGGACTTGGGGCGGTTTTCTCCAAGAGATAAAATACCCGAGGTGCCTTTATCCTCGCAGATGGCAGAGCTATTACCAGCTGCAGGATGTGTAACACCCCCACCTAGGTGCCTAATACCACAGCTTGCCACCTGGCACAACAAGGTAGCCTGAAGCCAGAGTAGAACTATCCTAACTACCTATAACTCTCTTAGGAAGGATTTTTGATGTATCTTAAAATTAATTTTTTTTTTGCTTTTTTTAATACGGTCTCATGTAGCCCTGGCTTGCCTAAAATTTGCTACATATATACAGGCTAACCTTGAAGTCATAGAAATCCATGTGTCTCAACCCCCGAGAGTCAGAATCAAAGGTGTATACTGCCATGTAGGGCAGGAGGATGTTTTTAATTACTGTGCACTTCTCAAAGCCAGAAATGGTGAGATTCTGTCACTAGCGTAAGAAGCAATCCTCAGCCAAGAGTGGCTGGGTATCGATAGCCCCAACACTCAGGCTCCAGGTCAGTCAGTCTCGGAACACAGAGCGGGAATGGGGGGAAGGGAGGAAGTAACAGCAGAGGGACGCAGGCTACAGTACCCTCAACAGCATCTTCCTCCAGAAGGGGCTGAGATCTACAACAGAAGGGGCTGTGTAGTCTTTCCAGGTTAGTCACAGCAACAGAGAGGGATATAAATACTTAGAAAAAAAAAAACTAACAATGAATCAGGATACTGTTTGATACCCTATTAAAAATAACACAAAATGTTATTTTTATAATTTACATTTTATATATTATACTATGTAATATACTATTATATTTTAAGTTAGATTATTTTTAAATGCAAGCTTTGCACGCTAGCACTTACACTAACATTCTCCTTGCCTTATGAGAAGGGGCTTGGCAGTTTCGCTTTGCACTGGTCCCATAAATTACGTAGCCAGTCCTGACTACGTGATCAGGCTATCAGAAGGTAAGATACATTTTAAGGATAAGACTCCTATCCAGGAACTATCCACAGCTCCCAATGCCAGGTCTCCATTCAGTTTGTCTTCTGGGTTCAGACATGCTACAGATAGCTTCAGACCTAAATCTGAAGGAATTAAAAGTACTTGCAAGTAAAGAGAAGCCTCCGTGGATAGCCTTCTGCATCCATCTCTTCACACCACAGAAGCTACAGGGAGGATAAGTCACACTGGCCAATATCTTATCTACAATCATGCCAGGAATGGTGGCAGACACCTTTAATCCTAGCACTTGAGAGGCAGAGGCAGGTGGATCTATGCTGAGCTTGAGGGCAGCCTCGTCTACATAGTGAGTTCCAGGAAAGCCAGGACTATGTAGAGACCATGTCTCAAAGAAAATTATCATTTTTATTTTGTATGTGTAATATGGCTTGCGTAATTTGCCATGCACACATCTGGAAGTCAAAGGAGAACTTTGACTTTGGGAATTTGGCTCTCCTCTTCCACTGTTTGGATCCTGAGACTCAGACCTGGGATATTAAGCTTGGCTGCTGATGCCTTAACCACAGAGCCATCTTGAGAGCCAAAGTTTTGCTTTTTTGGGACAGGGTCTCTCTGTGTAGCCCAGGCTGTTCCTGAACGCAAGTTTTCACTGTGTCAACCCCCAAGGGCTCAGACTACAGGCACGCACTGCCAATGTTAATCTGTGGCCATATTCTAAGTCGTCTGGCCATTTGACTCGCTCATCCAGTTTCTCTCCTAACAACACCGAGGCTGAACCTCCAGTAACCTGATGCACAGAGGAAGACGCACCCGAGGCCTAGTTAATGTGCTCTGTCACGTGGCAGATGCCATGACCTCATCCATCACTCCACTTGAACTTCATGCAGCAAAGAGCAGCGGCTCAGTGAAGGATCAGCTGTGAGCTTTTTATGTAGCTCTCTAGGGATCTGAACAGGTGTCTCCAGCTCGCACTGCTCAGCTGATCTTTCTACAGGGCTCTCATCAGCCTTCACGAGGACCCGCCCACCATGTTTCTTATTCCCGAGTCCCAGTGTACCGCACACCTTCATGGTATTTATTTATCATGTGCCGATGCTTCCTGACACCTGTTTACTGTCCTCTTCCCCCCTGGTTATAAACCACTACAACACAAGCTCATGGCTGGACCACCTTCTCAGATTCTCCACACACAGTGATTACAAACTCAATTTGATTTTTATAAACTCAATTACTGACACAAATTATCTTAGTGACATGTTTGAAAATTACCTTTACACTTTTAGAGCTATAAAAAGAAGGGCCTGGACGCTACTGGTCTAGCATCATATCTATACACCGAACACAACTGAATAAACTTCAGATTCAAAACCACACTGACACAAAGGTAGGGAATAATACCTTGAGCCTATCTCTATGTACACTTGTTGGGAGCAGTGAGCCCCCAGATCCTGAATTTCATGTAAACAACTTGTTTTCCCCTGATCTGAGTGCCTACAGCTCTGAGCACGAGACCTTCAGGAGTTCCTGATGGCAGGGGAATGGTTTCTGGTGTGTTTGGCTTGGGCGTGGCTATCCCTATATAAGCTGCCCCTGGACACAATAAAGGGGGCATTTCTGGCATTAAGGATGACCTGTGTCTCTGTGTGTTTCAATCTCCAGCCCCTTGCCCGGTTCACAAACTGTATGGTGGTGCACAGAGCACAGACGGGGTGTGGTGAGCCGCATATACTCATTTTCATGCTGTTTAGTCTAAGAATGTAAGTGCCACAAAGGGATCATGCCTTAAATACCACATTGGAATCACTGTAACCAGGGGAAGAGATGTGTCCCATCTTTATTACTTATAGCCATATCTGGAAGGAATCTGGCTTAGAGAGAGAGAGAGAGAGAGAGAGAGAGAGAGAGAGAGAGAGAGAGAGAGAGAGAGGGCATTATTTAAATTATCACCAAATCTAGCATATACATTGTGTAGCTATCCAGGCATTTCCAGTAACTTCTAAATAAAAAGACCTTTTTCCCAGCTGGGTACAGTGTCAACATACTCCTAATCCTTACACTTCGGAAGCAGAGGCAAAGCAAGGCGTTTAAGCCCTGTCTGGGCTACATATTGTATTCCAGGCCAACTTGCTCAGCTTTAATTTACTATCTTCTCCCTAACAATTGAACTTGTAAACTTCCAGGCTAAGCTGTAGCTAATCACAAGGATTCAGGTCATCTTCTCCCGACAACAGCAAGGATAACCCTGCCAGGTTTCCTATGTTGTTTACAGTAGCGCTTTCCGTAGCCAGCGGAAACATGTAACTCACCTCCTTGGAAAGATGCCATTTTCCAAACTCGTCGTCTGACTTCGAAGCCAGCGACGCTGATAGCTGCTGGAAGAGGACGTGGAGGAGCTTGGGGACGGGAAGGGTGTGATCAAAAGGCTGCTCAGCGAAGCTGCAAGGAAGCAAATTCCAAACGTGAGCGTCCGGCTTGAGTTCTCGGAACACAACTGTGTTCGGTACCGCTGGGCTATCCATTTACAATGAGTTCCATAGAGGCTGGGGGACAGTCAGAACCCATATGAAACGTTAGGTTCCTAGTGTGCACTGGTAATCCTGGCACTGAGGAGGAAGAGACGGGAGAAGCCCTGGGGCTCACTGGCCAACTCAGAGAGATCCACGTCCCAGGGAAAGACCCTCTCTCAGGAAGCAAGCAACACCCAAGGCTGACTTCTGTCTGATACAAACTCACCCAGCACATGCTTGCACATCTGCACCCAGATGTTCACCCCCCTCTCCAGTGAGTAAATCAGTAAACAAACATGCCAGGCGTGGTGATGCATTCCCGTACCCTCCGTACTAGAGGTGCAGAGGCAGGAGGACCTTGAGTTCTAGGCCACCTTAACTATATAATTTCAAGTTCCAGGCTAGCCTGAGCTACATAATTGATCTATAGTCATCCCCCAAAGAGTTTAAGATGGCAAATTTATATGTAATATGTATTTCAACGCCATAAACGCATACATACACACTCTCAGCCTGAAACTTTGTATTCTACCAATCATATCCAGCAGGGGGAGACTAAAACTTCTCTCTTTTAAATATTTCTATATATAAGAGGAAAAGAAACAACAGGGGTTTTTTTGACACTATCTGTTGCTATGTAAACTAAATTGCCCTTGAACTCTCAATCCTCCTGCCTCAACACCCCTCTTTCGAATCACAGATGCACATCACCCCATTTCGATACTCTGCCCATACTCAGCCACCTCCTATTCTTAGCCACATGGATTCCTCCTAATCCACAAATCCGCAGACCCGATCAGTGCACACTCAACCAGGCTTTACATCACAAACGCAAAAGGAATTATTGCTCCTTCCATTGGAATACGCACTCCAGATTTCTAAGAACACAGCGCACATAACTTAACAACATCGCACTCCAAAGCTTGTTTACGGTTTGCACCGGCTGGTTTTGTGACACAAGCTAGAGTCATCAGAGAGGAAGGAGCCTCAGTTGAGGCAATGCCTCCATGAGATCCAGCTGTAAGGCATCTTCTCAATTAGTGATCAATGAGGAAGGGCCCAGCCCATGATGTGTGGTGCCATCCCTGGGCTGGTGGTCCTGGGCTCTCTAAGAAGGTGGGCTGACCAAGCCAGGCAAAGCAGCTCTCCTCCACGGCCTCTGCATCAGCTCCTGTGTCAGGATCCTGCCCTGTCCTGACTCCCTGTCCTGACTTACTTCAGTGATGACCAGCAATGCTGAAGTATAAGCAAAATACCCCCCGCCCCCCAACTTGCTTTTTGGTCATGGTGTTTAGTCGCAGCAACAGAAGCCCTAACTAAGACACGTGTCTTCTTTTGACAATTTCTTCACTCTTTATTTGGAGGTAAAATTTAGGCAAAGTAATCAATCCATCCACATAAGAGAGTTCCCGCTCCTGATCCTCATTTTTCTTCTTGTTTTTATTTTTGAGACAAGTTCTTTCCGTGTAGCCCTGGCTGTCCTGAAACTCACTATATAGACCAGGCTGGCCTCAAACATACAGAGACCAACCTGCTTCGGACCCTCAAATACAAAACTCTTACCCTCCTTTCTCTGGCCCCTTCTCATCTCCATATCTGAACAAACTATTTCTAGTCTTAAATAGTATTTTTTTTTTTTGTACAGAAGAGGTGAACTTTTTTTTTTTTTTTTTTGAGGTGAACTCTTTTGAACTGTTGTAACTATTTCTGAAAATAAATCACTAGGCATGGTGATCTGAATTAGAATGACTCCCTTAGGCTCACCTAAACAGCCTTCCCCGCCCCCCTTGCCTGCTGCCTGCTGATCAGGATATAAAGCCCTTAGCTCTTTCTCCAGCACCATGCCTGTGGCCACACCCCCTGCTATGGTGACCATAGATTAACCCTCTGAGACTGTAAGCATGCCACCAATTAAGTGTTCGGTCATGGTGTGTCTTCACAGCAGTAAAACATGAACTAAGACGCTAGGGTCTTAAGTAATGGATGACAGAAGTAAATTCTTTTCTCGGTGGTCAGAGAAAATCTTAGGAGACTCAGTTAAAATACCACCAAGAGGAGACTCAAGAAGGGCTCAAAGGGAATATATACCAGACACCTAATCTACAAGAAGAAAACTGAACAATATCATTAGAACAAAACACTACTGGAAGGGTCTGGAGAAGGCTCAGCATCTGAGAGTCCTTCCTGTCATGGAGGGTAGGGGGCGCCGGCAATCCCTGCCTTCTGCAGCCATCCAAACAGGCTCCTTCGAGATGATACACGTCATGGAGGGTAGGGGGCGCCGGCAATCCCTGCCTTCCGCAGCGATCCAAACAGGCTCCTTCGAGATGATACACGGTAAATACCACATATCCACCCAGCCACCTTCTATTCTGACCCACGGCTCTGCAAAGGCTGTTCCCACCGCAGCCTTTGGCTAGCCGTCCTCTCAATACCAAACTACCACTTGCTTTGGCATTCAGGGAGCAGGTCCCTCCTGGCATGTCTGTCTCCGCTGCACTTCTCCCTCTCAGGGCCTTTCCCTGAGCACCCGAATATTCTCCTCCCTTCGGTGATCAGGGGGCTGTAGTTCTTGCAGCACACACTCCTATCTGGTGTGTCCTTCCCCAACACAACAGCAACCTCTGTTTATCCCAGCAATACCGACAGGTCAGGCCTTTGCTCTCTTAGACATTTGGAAAGCTTTTAGAGTCCTTAAAATTTAGTATGTAGTCATTACTTTAAAACAAAGTAAAATGACAGCGATTAAAAAGCCAATGAGATAGGACGTGTTCCTGGTGTCTGCCAAAAGAAGGCTTATAATCTCCCTGGAACTGCAGTTACACACAGTTGTGAGCCATCACGTGGATGCCGAGAACTGAACCCCAGTCCTCTGGAGGACAGTCATGCTCTTAAGCACTGGGCCATCTCTCCAGCCTGGGCTCTTGGGCTCATAAGGTAGAGAATAAGGAAACATCTATTTTTTTTCCCCTTAAACTCACCTATAACCTAGGCTGGCCTAAAACATATGATCCCCCTGCCTCAGTCTACTGAGTGGTGGGATTACAGACACGCACGATTAGGTTTGGCATTAAGAGAAAAAAAAAAATCTTAGTGACTAGAATACTGTAAGACCTCGAAGAGTCTTTATGCTAAAACAACGCCAAGTCCCTCGACAGGTAAAGACATACACTCAACTGGGAGCTTTCAGAGTAGCTCCCAGCTGCGAGCAGACAGTACCTGCAGTTGGAGATAGATACACAGACACACACACACAGCCACTGTACAGGAGGGCACTGTCAGCCCTCACTCTTGGGGAACCCACTAGCTAAGAGATTTTTAAACCCCAAGGAGTCTTCCCTGACTCTCATAACTCCTACTTGACAGTCGCAAGTTCTCTTGACGGGCTTTGAGAAAACTCCTGGATCTAGCTGGCACAGATTCATGAATTTAATGTGAACATGGACCCTCAATTACCTGCTTCTCAAAATTAAGAAAAAGCAGTTACAGGAAACTGTAAAACCCGAGGACTATCAAACACACGAGCTGCTACCGACTTGCAAATGAACTAGGAAAACCATAGCAACGTTCCTGTCGACGTCAGTTCTCTCAAAATCTCAATCTCTATTTGGAACAAAAAGGGACACAAGTGGTGGTGGCATACACCTTTA
>NC_022009.1:120809066-120820381 GCF_000317375.1 Microtus ochrogaster
AACCCTGTCTCAAAAAACAAAAACAACAACAACAAAAAAAAAAAAAAGCAAAAAAGGGACATGGATAAAACAAGGCTGCATCCAGAAAGAACCGGAGCACTCTGGGGAGCCCAGCAGGGCAGCACTTGTCTGTCCAACACAGAGGGAAGTGGTGCCACGCAAAGCCATGTGGAACAGGTCCTATCTACCATGCAGGCAGCAGCACTGACTGTCATAGGGCAGACTGACCACCACAGGCCTGCTCCATCCTGAGTGAGCAGTCAGCAAGCCAATTCCTAGTACAACTGGTACAATGAGGCTTCCTGCTGGAAGAGATGTATCAGTCTCATATAAATTTGAGTATCAGATAAAACTAGTTCATGTGCACAGATCATTCCTAGAGGCTGAACATCCAAGTTTCAGATCCTCACATACAAGAGACATAGAATATAGAGAAAAGAAAGAACAAGGAAAAGAGAAAGGGCAGAGTGAGGACCACCTTTCTGCTTCCTACTTCCCACTGTAGATATCCCACCGGGTTACTTAAACCAGCAAAAGGAAGTACCTGATCGAGCAATGCCGCTGTCCCTGTCTTCATTCTGACCTCTGCTGGGCATGTCAACCGGTGTGCTGTGTGCTGAGACAGAGAGACAGACAAGGGAAGCGTTAATGACCAGGCTCGCCAAAGACAAGAGACATTCAAAAAAATGACTTCATATATGATTTCAGAGAGGGTTACTGGTATTGAGGAGTGGCCTAATATATAATAGAGATTAACTAGATAACAAATTAAATACATAAAAAGATAACAAGAAGCAAAACCAACAAGCCATTTGCCTTTATGCCGGAGCCTACAGGCTCCTCTGAGTGACATGAACAAACCATTCATGCAGTTAATACAGTCAGCGGTCTATTTTAGCCATTTCCTCATTATTTATAGTATCTAAACAGTACAATAGTTTCAAAATGCTTTATAATTAATTAGTCTCAGTGATAGCTGCAGTCAGCTTAGGAAGAGAAATAGTGAAAAATCATTTCATAAATCTAGACATGTTTATTTATAATCTACTCTTTTTTTCCTAACAGTTTTTTTTTCTCCAGTTCTTTTACCCAGACATGGTATTCGAGTTGTTCAGAAAAACTCATGTCCTGTCAAAAATTTGGGAAACACTCTTAAGTAGCACATGTATCTAGAAGGCTTCAGACTGGTTGGGCTGCAGATTTACTGGGCTGAAATGGATGTGGGAATGTGTCCTAGAAAAATCTTAGAAAGAACAAGAAGCCACTGTGTGCCTGGACATCAATCTTGCTAGCATTTATCTTCCAAGTTCTGAAGGAAGTATATAAACAAGCTATATGTGGTCTACTTAGCAGGGACAGTGGACCAGTCCCATTAGGCATCAGAGAAAACTGTGATGCTGTGTGTGTGTGTGAGGCTATAAAAAGGAACAGAATGAAAAAGCCCATTTGCGTTCCTCACAACTTTAAGTTGGTCCTGAAGATTAGCTCACAGTTGCTAATCATGCTACAACGGACACTGAACAGCCCTCTGCTGGCAAGGCCAGTTACATCTCAGAAAACACCCAGAATATCAAGATGACTACACCTGTAAGGAACCTGGACACTGCATTTAAATAATTTGAGTAAGTTAATATGAAAGAGAGAGACCTGATTGAGCCCTCCCATGCTTATAATAGAGTGACTTAGAAAGTCCATGCAGATGAGGGTGCAGGGGAATAGATGCCACAGCAAAGAGAACCAGCTCACAGCAGCAGAGGCGGCCTAGGAAAATCAGAAGAAATTAATTCTCCTAGAAACACAAAGGGCTCACTTCAGATCAAAACCAGCTCGCTCCCATTTGGACCATTAGCAACAAGGTGGAACTTCCAAACAGCAGGACTCTGGCTGCATTTGAAACTAGCATCTCCTGCCACAGAAGCCCTTTGGGTTTCTGGAGAAGAATAAATGGATTTCTGTTTTTCTAGAATCTGCATAGGAGTTTTAACGTGTGGGCCACACTGAGCTCAGCATTCCACACAAACCTGCAAAGAAAGAAGCGCTGCGGGTGAGCCGGAGCGGTCCTCCTTCGGACACCCCCTGCAGCAGCTTGCCGCTGCACGCCTGCAGCAGACCTAGAGCAGAACACACAGAGGACGCAGGGCACACACACAAATAAACACGGGTTAAAGATAACGCGAAACTAAACCCAAAACACAGCAAACTCAAATAAAGCAGAACACGCCCCCAACAGCGGCACTCGGGGAAGAGCCGTCGAGGGTCTCGTTTTACCTAGGTTACTTCCAGCGCGACAAGGACCCAAACTGTTCAGTTTTCCAACCTGGGGATCTTGGTTGATGTATTCAAAGCTGTCCTGCAGGCTAAATCAAGATGGGGATGGGGAGGGGACATCAAGATGTTAACACATTTGTTTTTTTAATAGATTCCTAACTACAGACAATAACTCGACAGTCTCTCAGAATTTTTCTTTATGAGACTAAAGTTTCACATCGATCAAGGGGAGAAAAGATGGGAGGTTGGGAGGAATTTGCTGAAGGAAAACGAAAATGTTTTGAAAGTGCCCAGTCCACACGACTACCTGAGCAACTGCATTCATAACCACTTCGTGTCTGAAATGAGACGCCAAACTCTAAGCGTACTTTAGTAACTGACACCTTCCGTACCGTTATTCATTTTGAAATTTTGCTTAACAAAATAACACCTAAGATTCTGCTATTCATTTCAAGGGTTTTCAATGAACACTCAAAATGAATTAACTCATATCTCAGCTAATATCTATTAACGATTCTGCAGCTTGTTTCACAGGGACGCAATCAGAAATTATGATCCACTTTAAGAAAAGTAGAATCACTCATGAAGATAGGCAGGGCAGATTTCTTCAATGTATTATTTTAGAAAGAAAGTAAATACCAACACTTTGAAGAGAAAACAGCACAATAAAATTCACCATCGCCCGGCAAAATTCAAATAATTTCTTACTTAAATCTGAGCTCAATATTTTATTATAGAGAGTTAGTGGACTAAACAAATATTTAGGTTATTCCAAAGACATGGAAAAACACTCATAAAAAACAAATGTCGCCTAGGTATGGTAATGCATGCCTATAATTCCAGTATTCATGAAGTAGAGGTGAAAGGACCTTGAGCTCCCTGCCAGCATGGGCTCCAGAATCAAAACTTGGTGACTGACAGCAGGAACAGAAGAGAAGAACAGATGTATATCCAAAACAAGAGACATTTGTCAACCTGGCAAATAGAATAGTTTTGCCTGGTATACATGGGCTCTAGCTTCACTCTCTACCACCCTACAAACTGGATACAGTAGCACACAGCTACTACCCCAGGACTCTGAGGGAGAGGCAGAAGGACCAGGAGTTCAAGGCCATCTTTAGCTACACAGCAAAGTTCCAGTTTAGTTCAAGGTCAGGCTGGGACTTTGAGACCTTTTCTCAAAAAATAGACAAAAAATCATCTGTCTTTAGGGCCACTTGAGAAAAACCCAAAGTTTTTTTACTTGCTGTTATTAGAAAATGACTAAAACCTCTTTGTTAAAATGTATTTATCTTGTTATTCATTTAACAATGTCTTACAGTCCTCAACGAATTTATCTAGAAAGAGATACATAAAAACACAGGGCAGGGTATGAAATCCCACTTACTTGTTTGTGCTTCCGCAGAAGCTACCCATTCGAGCCGAGAAGACTTTACTAATCATCAGCTGAGGAGGGGAACTGAAAGGCAAGAAGAGGGGAGACAGGCGCTCTGTAGGTTAGGGAGCCGGCATCAGCCTTCGGGGTCTCAGGGCCAGCACAGGGGCAGGCTCACCGTATGTAGTGTATCTTCAGGGTGGAGCCTTTGTAGCTCATGGCAACAGAGCCGAACATCATTTCCCCCAGCATGTTGACATCGGACGCCGGTCTCGTGTACTGCACAGGAAATCAGCCAGTCAGAGCACAACATGGAACATCACAATGTTTTATTACCATTGGTCAATTAACACAGCAGTGCCTGCTAATCTCTAGGCCTCTGCCTGAGTGGGCTGACAGTATCTTAAAGCTACAGCTGTCCATCTCAGTTATTATGGACACAGCGATTATCTGATAAAGTTCACAAATATTACTATATTTTATTTCTTCCCTATATACAACGTACTCACACAACGACAATTCCTCTCCATTTATAAACTCTAAATATGTTTATCTCTTTGGGTATGTAGCAGATCCTGACAAGAAACATGGGTTAGTGTTATCCAACTAAATAATTACTAGTGTGGTCATCTGAGTGAGAATGTTGCCCCACAAGCTCAGATGTTTGAACGCTTGGTCACCAGTTTGAAGTGGGATTCCCCTCTGTATGCTGTGAGTATGTTTTATTACCATTGGTTAAGAAAGAATCTGTGGGCCTATGGCAAGGCAGAAGAGAGCCACAAGGGAAATCCAAACAGATATTGTAAGAAAGCAGGCGAAGTCAAAGAGAAGCCACGTAGCTGCCAGAGGAGACAGATGCCAGAACCTTACCCAGTAGGCCACAGCCTCACGGCAACACACAGATTAATAGATATGGGTTAATTCAAGAGTTTGCTAGAAATATGCAAAAGCCATTGGCCACACAGTGTTGTAATTGATAGAGTTTCTGTGTGATTATTTTGGGTCCGGTTGCTTGGGAATTGACCAGGCATTTTCTACCTACACCATTTGATGCTCGGGTAGGTTTGGGACGTGTGCCCTTCTGAAGAACGTGTGTCACTGGGGGAGGGCTTTGAGAGTTTCAACTCCTGTCATTCATTTCCAGTTTGATTTCTGTTTCATACTCGAGGTTAAAGATGTGAGACCCTAGCTGCCTGCTCCTGCTACCACATGTTTGGTCTGCCATGACGGACTGTGGCCCTCTGGAACCATAAATTCCGATAAACTCTTTCTGCTGGTTGCCTTGGCTGTGCTGCTTTGCCAGAGCAAAGAAAACCTGCAAGGCTGCAGCCGTGTCCACACAGGGCTGAGTGAGGACCAAGGAGATAAAGGAGATCTTGTCGCTCTAAAATTTATTAAGAATATTTCAAAAACACTTCCAACTTCTAACCAGTTTCTTATGAGGTGTTACGCCAGCTGACTCAGAGAAGCCTGGGTTTGCCTGACTGATCACCTCCATCTTCCCCCATCCTTCAAATCCAGTAGACACATTCGAATTTACTCTACCAAATGCATTTACTTTGTCAAACACATCTACTGTCTTCCTCCTTGGATCTCTTCTTTCTCAGATCACTCCTTGAATATAGCTGCTCCTGTCCAGCAGCATTCCCTCCATTCTTTTGCTTTGCTAAGTACAAGAAAAGCCCCTATGACTTACTTCTAGGTCAACACCTCTCCTTTGGCTATAAAATGTCATAGAGCCGTGGTTCTCAACCTTCCTAAGGCTGCGACCCTTTAATACAGTTCCTCATGTGGTGGTGACCCAACCATAAAATTATCTTGTTGCTACTTCATAATTGTAATTTTGCTACTGCTAGGAACCGTAATGTAAGTATCCGATATGCAGGCTGTCACTGCCCACAGGTTGAGAACCACGCTGTGGACAAGTCAAAGAAAAGCATAAAACAAATGAGTGTACTACAGGCCCACAAGCACAGCCTGACCAAAGTCCAATAGGCAGGCTCTGCAAGTGTGCTCTTGGCATGAAGAAAAAAATAAAGGAAGCTCCTCATACGCTTCACTGAATCTTTGCACAGTGTCTTAAAGCCAATATATACAGACCTAAGTACAAATTCTCTCTCTCCTCTCTCTCTCTCTCTCTCTCTCTCTCTCTCTCTCTCTCTCTCTCTCTGCCTCTGCATAATGACAAAAGAGGAAAGGGAAAGCTAAACCAGTCAGTGCTGCTAATGCCGGCTGGATTCACCTCTGGTATGGTTCATACCAACAACCTCTTTCTGCTGTAGGCACAACCCAGCTGATTTCTCATATTCCCTATGAATAAATTCTACCCACCCTCTCCGTTTTATAATTTGCCTTTTCTCGGTACAAAGACCATATGCCAACTGGGATTCTCAACTAGCACTGAGCACTGTAAAATATGGGCAAAATGTGCCACAGGAGTCTTAAAATTCAAGGCTTATTCATTCACCTGTGGCTGCTGGTAATCACCATGGCCTTGTTTAACCAGTAACAGTAGAGATAATATTCTGAACGGGTTTAAAAAGTAAGAACAGGGAGGGCTGGAGAGATGGCTTAACAACTAGAAGCACTAATAACTTAACAATAAGAAGCTGCTCTTCCAGAGAACCTAGGTTCAATTCCCAGCACCCACATGGCAGCTCACAAACTGTCTGAACTCCAGTTCCAGGGTATCTGACTCCCTCACACAGACTTACATCCAATGCACAATGAGTAAAATAATAAAACATTAAAATTAAAACAACAAACAAACCAGAAAGCTGGTCATTGTGGTATGTGCCTATAATCCGAGCACCAGGGAAACTTGAGACAGGAAGATTTGAGATCAACCTGGCCTCCATGGTGAGGTCATGCCTGCTTGGACTACTACAGGGGGAGAATGTGTCAAGTTCAATGTGGTACACATCTGAAAACCTCAGAATTTGGGAGGTGACGGCAGGAGGGTCAGAAATTCAAGGTCATCCTCAGGCATACAGTTAGAGGCCAGCCTAGACCGTTGGAGAACCGGCCTCTAACAAACAAAAACAAGAACAAAGCAACAGCACCTCTCTTGAGAGCTTGTGCCCACACTTACGGCTGTTCTAGAGACAACGAATCTTACTTGGTACTTTGGAAGCTGCTCCTTAGCTTGCTGCAAAGATCCTCCAGAGCTGTGGAAAGAGCTGCCGCTGCCGCCAACACTCCCGCGTTCTTGACAGCACCTGGCTGACATTTTAACAGGGACATCCTCTGCTTTCTGGATTAAGAAAGGCAGGCAAGTCTGTTAGGCTTTACCAACACTCTTTATCAAGTGGATTACCTGTCAAAACATTCGGATGTCTGAATTGCATTAAAAACAAAAGCTCTGTTTAACTCTTCTTTATGATGACAAAATCATTCCTGGGAGTCTGGGACAGTTGGGAAGCAGAGGGAGATGTCTGCACAGATACAGACATGATAGACAGAGATTGACCGAGACAGGGGGATAGCTGATAAACTATTTAAAGAGTACACTATGTCTGTTAGTATTTACATTAAAAATTTACACTGTAAAGTCATAGACAAACACTACCCCCTGTTACAGATTTTAGGAGATTTTAGTATTATGTAGTCTTAACATATGGAACTGATGAGGAGAAAAATGACCACAAACTTTCAAAATTTTACCAACTAAATGTTACTGAGAAAAGAAACCTATTAGCCTGGGCGGGCGGGCTTGCGTTTCTCATACTTCTTCTAGCACTCCTTTATAAGTGCAGCGAAGGAAACCACCAGGATGAACTTATGAAAAATTAAGCCTGAGCCCTGAAACAGGAGCTACTGTGAACCCCAGAGCGCGTGACGGGAACGTGGTCTTTAAAGGTCAGAGGTACCGGAGGGCGATCTACTTTAGACTCCCCGAAGTGCTCCCTGCTAATTTCTATGATGGTGACATAAAGATAAAGATGCCCTCGCCCGCCCCCAGAAGAGAACACTCTCTCCAGAGCAGCCTTCGTGAGAAATGACTTCTGCTGAGTCTCCTTGGCCTCCTCCTTCCCTTCTTCCATCGCCTTTGCTTGGGAACCCAGGAATGCAAAGGCAGCTTATCTAATCTCAGTGTGACTGGTGGTCTAAGGCACATGCTTGCCGTCAAGTGCCGATTCAAACTCGTGGCGTTTTGTGCTTATCAAGGGGATGAGGCTGGGCAGGGGCTGGATCGGAAAAGGAGCGTAAAGAGAACATGAAAGGTGCTGGTCTCCAGCAGGCACTGCAGCAGCGATGGAAACTGAGGTTGTGCAGGGTTAGTCCTGAGCATCCTGCATGCATGCCCTCAACATGCTCTTCAGCTCCAACTGCTACTTAAGACCTCTTTACCAGAAACAGCCTCTCAGAGGGCTGACAGCGATGAGAGGAAGTACCACCTCCAGGCAGACTGCAGGAGGACCGGGCAATCAGCATGGCTGGAAACAGCAGCTGGTACAGGGCAGGCTACCAATTGGCTTCTCCTGCAGTCTTTGGCAAGCTACAAAAATGTTCCTGATCCTATGTTGCCATTTTTAATTAAAAGAAAATGTCTAGGAAACCGATAGAGATGATCAAGTTATCCCTGCTCAGGTATGCTGACTAACTCCAGTTCCCTGTGAAAATCATCTCCCCTCTTTGCCGTCATCAGCAGCTCAGCCTTCTGGTAGAAGCATTGGGTTCTCCTGTCCAGTAAATAAAGGGATCAAGAGCTGGCTCACCTAAGCTCCCAGTCCCAATCTGCCATTAAAGCTTACGTGAATCATCTGAGAGATTTCCCAGCTTTCTCCTCCACCCACCTACCAAGCCCAGCCACTGGTATAAAGATTAGCAGTCTGGCAGAACTCCTCCTAAGTGCTGCGGTATCCACCCGGCTCAATGCCTTCCACCAAACATTTCCTTCCTGCAAACCAAGATTCTTATCAAAAGCTGGAAAACAAGGGCCAGGGAGAAGGCTCAGCAAAGAAAAGCACTTGTCCCGCAAGTCTCGTGACTACGTTTGATCCCCGGGACCCACCTAAAGGTGGAAGAAGGGATCAACGCCACAGAGCTGTCCTCTGGCTCCCACGTGCAGGCAGCAGCCTGCACACCCCCACAAAATCACTTCTAGGAACTAAAGCTGAAGAACGGCCCACTGGCCCTTGGGAGTCAAAGGCCTTGTTGTAACCGTTCTTTTAACCACAATCTACAGACTATCAGAATCTGGTCGGTGTGGGAAGCGGGTAATTAAAGAAAAGAGTGAGTATCAGTGGCTTTATTGAATCTGTAAGCATCTGAACAAATACTGAAGAGAATGGTCTCCAGATTAGATGTATCTTGGCTGACATCCAGAGATTAGGGAGGGCAAGGGTATTCCCAAATGATTTTATCTTTCCTAGTCTGGATCAAACAGGTCAAGATTCTTCTTGTCTTCACTGGCCATTCCTCCCACCTCCAGTGCCCATCATCCCCCCCCCCCAATACACAACAGGGAAATTAAGGAAAGGTTTCTTGGTTAAAAGGGGTAAGGTGACAGTGCACACGTGTACAGACAATGCACACACGTGCAGACAGTCCACGTGCATATAGACCGTGCATACGCACACACTGAGGCTCTCCAATGAGGAGGCCTTTTCATTCTGTTTGAACATATGTTATAAAACATCTTTCCTTTATTTTGGTTTTTGAAACACAGGCTTACTATGTAGCCCAGGCTAGCCCCAGATCACCATCTTCCTACCTCAGCCTATCTAGTGTTGGACTACAGGCATGAGCCACACTTGGTACCTTTGTCTATGAAAAAACCAGGACAGAATGACCTTCTCTTCTGGCAAATACTCTAGCACTTCATGAATCTCAGTAATGTATTTTCTTACTATGCTTACAAAGTCCTACTGATTACACGCACCAGCAAATGCATCTTTCTGGGTGACAGGGTTGACCTACAGTAACTGCTTGTTAAGTTTCACCCATGTTCAGGACACACGCTTGCCCATTGGGGTGCAAGCTTTGCTTGTTCTTCTGGATCCTTGCTGGCCCGGTACAACACAGCTCAAACGGAACACAGACGGTAGAAAGCCCACGGGCATTCCATACCTGAGCAGCTGCCTCTTCTGTCTTCTGAACGGCTCTGGAATCAAACATGACCTGTCTGCCTCTCCTCTCACAGTCCTGGTACACAATCAGGCGAATGTCGCTCAGGTCCAGCTCCGAACATGACCAACTGCGGATTCAAAAGAGAAAAAAGTTAGGTCGTCTTCAGTGCTTGGTGCCATCACGAGCAAACACGATTTCCAGCCAATGGGCCTGTGTGCCAGCCAGAAAGCGGCTGCGCGAACAGTACCGACCCTCAGGAGAGGAGAGACTGGTGCAGGGAGAAATCCCTGGAGAGAAAGCACTGCCTTCCAGAGCCAGTTGGGGCACAAACGGCAGAGAGAAGCTGCAAGGCACACAGAGGGGGCTGTCAGATGCCTGGGTTCTGGGGAAAGCACCCACGAGTTAAGGGAGTTGTTTATGCTTCTATGGACTCAGGAATGAGGAGCCAGCCACCCCTGCCCAGGCGGAACTAGCAGCAGTTACACAGTCTAAGGCTTGTGTACTTTCCCTGTATGTCTGGCTTGATGCAGAGGCTTTGAAACCAAATGTATTTGCTAATCATCATGATTAGCAATGACAGAAACATGGTTTCTTCCTAAGTAAAAGGCATTAAGGGAAAAAAATGCAGGTTTACACAGTAGTAACAAATTCTATCAGAAAGCAGAAACTAGAGAAAGGAACAACTCACAAGAGGAGTGCTCCCAGCACACGGCTAGCAATCCACTCAACACGCATGTAGTGTGTATTGTAGTCGAGGCGCTGTAGGTGCTAGGGAATCATCAAAATGACTTGAGTCCCTGTCCTCATGAAATTCAAGGCTGACTGGGGGATATTAATAACCTAATAGTTACACAGAAATAAACAACTACAAACTTAAGTCCAAGGAAGAAAACTAGAGGTACGAGAGAGTCTCCGAGCCTGGCGTCCGTCTCAGCACTTGGGAGACACCAACCTGGTTACAACATAGCAAGACCGTGTCTCCAAAAGGTGACATTTAAGGAGTGAGGGGGACAGAGAAGTCACTGAGAACTTAAAGTGACATTTAAACGCAGACCTGAAGAATGAACAGCTCACATGAATACCGCACAACACGCAAAAAATGTAGCACAGGAAAGGGAGAGAGGAAAACCAGAGAGCTACTCCCCAGCCCCATGGGGGTGGGGGAGCTGAAGCAGGCCCAGACAGGATGGGCTCCGAACACAAAGAGCAGCCAAGGAAAGCTGACACTAATAAGAGATCAGATAGCTACTGCCCTAAGAAAATCCGGAGGTGGGAGTGGACGCCGCCAAGACGCCAACGACGCCTGCTGTAAATTGTGACCACCAGCGGTGGCAGTGCGACTGGCTTGAATCTAGAGGATGTGCCTGAGGCAGAAGGGGTGCCCACGCTCAGGCAGACTCTGCTGGAGGACATGGGGAGGACAATGACGGGGTGGGTGACAACTGGGCAGGGGATAAAGGAGGGACAGCCGGAAAATATCCACGTAGACTGTGTGAGTATGGTCAGACACAGCTGGAGTCAAGTCCAAACGGATTCACCTTCCACTTGGCCACTGGAGTAATCTGTGTGGAGCCTGTTGTGTGGATTAAACAAATACAGA
>NC_022009.1:120821318-120823228 GCF_000317375.1 Microtus ochrogaster
TCGAGACCAGCCTGGTCTACAAGAGCTAGTGCCAGGACAGGCTCCAAAGCTACAGAGAAACCCTGTCTCGAAAAACTAAAAAAAAAAAAAAAAAAATGTACACAAGGCTATTAAAACTCTCTGGCTAAGTGTAAGTGTGGTGATCTTAACAGAGGCAGGTGGATCTCTGAGAGTTTGAGGCCATCCTGGTAACATAGTGAGCTCCAGGAAAGCCTGAAATATAGAATACAGAGACCTTGTCTAACAAAAACAAAAACACCAAACAAAACCATAAACAACAACCCCTCTGAAATGTGTGTCAAGGTCCAAGGGCTGGGGCGAACTCAGTAGGAAGGTGCTTGCTTGGCATTTGTGAAAGCCCTGAGCTCCATCCCAAACCATAAAACAGACAATATAAACCGGGCGGTGGTGGTGCACGCCTGTAATCCCAGCACTTGGGAGGCAGAGACAGGTGGATCTCTGTGAGTTCCAGGCCAGCCTGGTCTACCAAGGGAGTTCCAGGACAGGCTCCAAAGCTACAGAGAAACCCTGTCTCGAAAAACTAAAAAACAGACAATATACAGGGTGAGGTAATTAAAAAGTAGGAAAAAGCAACAAAGATTTAATCACCACTAGGTATGGGAGCACATATCTTTAATCCCAGCACTTAGGAGGATGAAGCAGACAAATCTCTATGAGTACTAGGTCAGCCTAATTGACGAGCAGCATGTTCCGGGCTAGCCAAGGCAACAAAACATGAGACCCTCTCTCAAAACAAACAGAAAAGGAAGGGAGAAAGATAAGAACTTAGTCCTTTTGTAGTATCTGTACGATCCCTACTGCACCAAGAATTACATCTGCCAAAGCGGCAGAGCATACACAGCAATCCTTGAGAGCAACCAGTTAGAATTTCAGCTAGTATCTCTAGAATTCAAATTCAATGATCACCATAACATTTTATTAGATTCACATTCTTTCTCACTTAAAAGACAGGAGATAGTTGGGCAGAGATGGCACATGCCTTTAATCCCAACACTCAGGAGGCACAGGCAGGTGGATCTCTGAGTTCGAGGCCAGCCTGGTCAACAGAGAGCTTTCTACAGCCAGGGCTACACACAGAGAAACCCTGTCTCAAATAAGATAAAATAAATAAAATAAAATAAAATAAAAAGCAGCTGTTTGATGCGGTGGTATTTAGAAGGACTGCAAATTTGAGGTCAGCCTAGACTCTATTCTAGGTCTGTTTAGATTGCAGAGCGAGACCGTGTCTTAAAAAAAGAAAAAAAAAGGAGATAAAATAGAGGCAGAGAATAGAGGAAGAAGAGAAGGTAGGGGTGTGTGTGTGTGTGTGTATCAGATTGTCCAACTTTTTTTTTTAACTCAAATTCCTTCAAAGTATTTCATAAAAAGAGAAAAACTCCATCCTCCCATATGAATACTATCTTGGTTTAACATCCAGTCAGCATCATTTTGGCATTTGGCATTTGAAATATTCCTAGAGGAAACTACAGCCAAGTATGGTGATGTGATGTTTTGGAATGAGACAGGCCTGCAGCCAGACTTCCAGCTGGGCCTGCTTCATCGCCTTGGGAAGGTCTCTGGGATGGCACCTACAGGAAGAGAGAAACACAACAAAACAAAACAAAAAACCACCCACTTCCCTTGAGTTGCCCTCTGCCCTCTACCTGTGCGCTACAACGGGTACACACACCTACAAGCACTAAACCTAAGCTTAGACAGGGACAATAAAAACTTCAAGCTGCACGGTGCTGTCGGCTTGGTCAGAACGCCTCACTTCTCAACTCCACACCAACAAAAGTACAAAACAAGTAACCAAAACATGAATTATTTCCCTGGAAAGCAACAATAGCAATAATGCAAAGAATTTGAGGTACAAAAAACACATCTCGCCCGGGCGATGGTGGCGCACG
>NC_022009.1:120823553-120827251 GCF_000317375.1 Microtus ochrogaster
ACACACACACACACACACATATACACACACACCCCATGTATTGTAACAAAACTATGACTAGTACTGTGCCCCCCTAACCCTGTAAAAAAGAAAAAGAAAGAAAAGATATGTTGTAGTCCTAACTCCTGCACCCACGAGTTAGACCTTGTTTAGAAATAAAGTGCTTGGAGATGAACAAGATGAGGTGCGATCCTGCTGAATTAGAATGGGTGCTAATCTCATGACGGGCTCCTCTTAAGAATGGGATTTGGACGCAGACACGGAATGACACACAGGAATGTCGTGCTGCTGAAGACAGTCCAAACACCAAAAGGCAAATGGTGCCCTATCCAATAATACCTGGGGGCATCGAGTGTGTCTCCTGCTGGAGTCACGTGCCAAACGAGGCAGTGAAGCCGGTTTAGGACGTGCACAGACTTTAAATACTCAGCCGGAGAATGTTTGTTTCATTTTCTACGTAATGTCACGCTGACTCTTGAGTTTTCAAGAGAGGGGTTGATGTGATCTCAGGTAGAGGTCTGCTCTTAGGCAGAGGCAGTGCTATCAAGGACCTGTGGTTTCAAGGAGGAACACCTCACAAAGAACAGAATGGTCATTATGTATTTTGCCTCGCAGAATCCGCTATCCCACCCGCCCCCCAGACCAGGTCACTTCCCTGGGTTTATACCTCCCTTAAACTGTTACAATAGTAAGATGAGCAGTGGTGTAAGTATGCCCAGGTCATGAGCCATGATCTACGGTTCTCCTCTGGGTCTCACACAAGGAAGTAAAAATACATAGTCAAAGTAAACACACAGGAATAATTTAAAGGCAGTCTACTGTTCCAATAATGTCAATATTTAAAGAATCTGATATGATGGGGAACTTTAAATAAGACAAGAAAATGTTAAATAAGGCAAAACCGAGCAGGCATGATGGTACCTACTCATAATGCCAACCCTCAAAAGACTGAGGTGGGAGGATCACCAGTTTCAGCCAGCCTGGGCAACACAGTGAGACCCTGCCTCAAAAACACCAGTAATAAGAGCAGAGAAACTTATAGCTACTCATCCATTTAACAGGCAATTCCTGTCTGCTCACTGTGTGCCAAGCAGTGTCCCAGGCACTGGGACAAGGTTGAGTAGATTATGACCTCTGGTGCCATAAAGATTACTGTAAGTATCATAAGGACACAACCCCACAGCTTAAAATGCCCTTCTTTGTTTACAACCCTCACACAGTCCCTCCTCTCTTCAAAACCAGTTTCTAAATACAAACAGAAATCTCTCAAAAAGCTCATTGGAGGGCATGGTGGCACACACCAGTAATCCAAGGACTAGGGAGGTTGAGAGAAGAAAATCATTGAATTCAGGACTACTGTGAGCTATATAATGAGTCCCTCCCTCCCTCCCTCCCTTCCTCCCTCCCTCCCTCCCTCCCAATATGATGAACCAAACAAACAAAGCCAGAAAGGAGACAAGGACCATAATTTGAAGGATTAAACACAAACAAACAAAACATAGACTAGGTATGGAGGAAAGGGAGAAACTATGTTGTGATAAAGATGAATCACAGTTCATCTCATCAGCAAGCTACTTGTTTCAAGAAAAAACTACGTAGATGGTAGTAACAGATTGGGAAATCGTGTACTTTTGCTAGATTAATAATACACCCAAACAAACAGCTCACAGGAAAAGTCATCGTCAAATTAGTTGACTTTCCTTTCTTATGCTTTACTTATAATAGCATTAAGTGAAAGAATGCCTTGGTTCACACTTCGTATAAAAACTTCCAGCCGGGCGATGGTGGCACACGCCTTTAATCCCAGCACTCGGGAGGCAGAGGCAGGCGGATCTCCGTGAGTTCGAGACCAGCCTGGTCTACAGAGCTAGTTCCAGGACAGGCCTCAAAAACCACAGAGAAACCCTGTCTCGGAAAACAAAACAAAACAAAAAAAAAAAACAAAACAAAACAAAAAACAACTTCCTCCACTGACTCCTTGGCCTGCAGTCAAGAGAAGCAGAGGGCCACAGAACCACCATTCTCACACAATGCTAGCTAGAGACGCTTATTTGCAAAGTATTCTGTTAAATGGATCCGCCTGTTATTTTACCCAAAGATATTTACAAGCCGGTTGTAGTTTTCCCATTTAAGAATATAAGTTATGTATAAACTTTCCATCTGCTTATAAACATGAAGTGCGGGATGAAAGAACAAACATCACGCCGCAGCATGGCACAAGAACAGTAATGCCACTGAAGTCTGACCGTGCACACCAGGATTTGCTCCACACACAGGCTGGGACACCTGATGACCCACGACAGATGCCGAAATCAACTAGCTGCAGTTCTTACATCAAAATACACTTAAATAACAAAGCCACACCCTGAGAGATTCGGAGATAAATGTCTAAATTCAGACATCAAATTCACAGCATGGATCTACAGGACACGTTAGAAGAGGCTTTGATGGTGATGCTCGCTGCAGTAAACAGACATTTTTATACATTTGATTTATGTGCATGTCTACATAGCTATGGGTGCCCTTGGAGGCCAGAAGAAGGTGGCTGTGAGTGGCACAATACAGGGGCTGGAATTCAAACCCTGGTCGTCTGCACAAACTTGAGTGCACACAAGCACTGAGCCATCTCTCCCAGCTCAGCAGTTCCCACCCAAAACTATGAACTAACTGTGGAAGTACCTAACTCTACAGTATGGAGCTTTCCAAAACCCGGTGCCTTACACAACTTACAAGTCTGTCAGAAAAGGACTAAGCTCCTGGGAGGCACAGCCCAAACACAGTCAATTCAGACACACAATCCCTTAACAGAACTCCTGGGAACCAGATGTTTCAAAATTCAGATTTTTTTAAAAGACTTTAGAAAGATGAATATTATATAATACCTCCTCCAGAGTGGGGAGGCAATCAAACTCCTAAATCAGATTACAACAGTTTAAGAGATGAATATATCCTAAATACAAACATTTCATACAGCTTCGCTATCGGTTCAGATCATCTGTAGGCTTTTCGGAGATTTTAAGATTTTAGAAACGTAAGATAAAGGACTGCTGAACCATTTGATGGTTGTTCTACCGGAAGGAAGGACCAAAAGGATACATAAGCTTCCAGGTCACTACATTTTTCCAGAACATAAGTATCAGAGATGACAGTCAAAGGTTTATGCTACTGAGGTTGGCTGTAGCTCTGAACCCCAATCCTGAAATCGTGTCAATAAATGGCAGCAAAGGTCACAAGCTAAAAACGCCTAAACCCCTGTGTAATCTGTGCACACAGCCGCAAACCTTACAGTATGTGTCAGTTGCGGCTGGAGATTTGGGTACTAGAACAAGATCAAGCGAAGAAAATTCTCTCCCGTCTTTTTTGAGCTCAGGGTCCTATGAGGACATAGAGCTTACACTGCTTACAGATAGCTCAAAATGAATCACAAACCCAAGTGTAACAGGCCTGAACCTGTAGTTTAGCTGGGTGTGGTGGCTCTTGCCTGTGATCCCAGCACTCAGGAGGCATAGGAGGGAGAGTCACCGTGTGTGGGGCAGCAGGGCGAAACACAGTAAGATCCAGGCCACACGAGGCTGAAGAGTGAGATTCTTGCCTCAAAAACAAATAAAACAAAGCACACCTTCAAGAGAGTATAGATGACTTCAGGGCATGGATAAGTTTTTACATACAACATCACCGACATGGTCCGCAAAACAAAC
>NC_022009.1:120827846-120833044 GCF_000317375.1 Microtus ochrogaster
GTGGTTAGAACTTGTTCTTGCAGAGAACCTGAGTTCAGTCCTCAGTACCCACAGGGTGACTCACAACCATCTACAACTCCAGTTCCCATGCACCAGGCATGCACACACGCAGACGAACATTTATGCACACAAAATAAGATAAACAGAAAAAGCTTTAAAGTGTTTAAAAGAAAGCATGATTA
Organism: Microtus ochrogaster; assembly: GCF_000317375.1. NCBI lineage: Eukaryota > Metazoa > Chordata > Mammalia > Rodentia > Cricetidae > Microtus > Microtus ochrogaster. Next base: position 120,828,029 of record NC_022009.1, read on the forward strand.
AAAAGTAGACAAGAAGTTTGAATGGGTACCTCACAACAACAGGGATTCAGGTAGCTAGAAAAGATGGCCCACAAGTTCAAGATAGTCTTGAGCCTTAGCCTGGTCTACACAGTGAGTTCCAGGTCAGCCAGGGCAACAGGTGAAACACTGTCTCAAAAACAAAACAAAGGGGAAACCCAGAAAAAAATGCAAATTGGAACAACAGTAAGGTGTGAATGTATATTATCTACTAGCGTAGGCAAAATCTAGAACACACCCTGTCCAATGTCTGCTCTCATGCATTACTGGAGACAGAGCCACTTTGGGAGCCAGCCTAGCATCTCCTTACCAACTGGAGCCCACCCTTCTCGTACGATTAGCAACTGAGCTTCTGCTATTTAACCCAATGAGATGAAACACACATGCAAAGCTCTGCCGACAGACGCTTACAGAAGCTTCACTGATAAACTTCAAACTCTTGGAAGCAACTGAGCTGTTCATTAGGTAAGGAAACAACTAATGATTTGGAACTAAAAAGAAATGAGCTATCAGGCCATGGACGGACATGGATTAACTTTCAATGGATGCTGAAAAGGTTGTCTGTTGTGTGATTCTAACCAAACGACGTTCTGGAAAAGATTCTTGCGGTTCAGAAGAGAAGATGGGACATACAGATAAAGCCGATTTCTAGGGTGCTGAAACTATAATAAATCTCATCTGTCAAAACAAACAATATCTACCATGAAGAGCGAACCCAGATTTAAATGAATGACTCTGGGTGACAAGGTATCACTAGGCACAGCACTAACCACCATGTGAGGGAGGCTCTGGGTGTTGGAGACACGGATCACAACAGGAACTCCCTACGTCCTCCTCAGTGTGGCCCTGGTAAAGGAGGTCACCACCAGAGCTGGCTGCTCACTGCTCAGCACCCTCCCGGCTTCTGTTAATAATGTAACAACAGGACAGGCTAAACCAGAGTCTGACTCACAACAGAATGAGAACAGGAGAGCCAGGAAGTGGGGAGCAGTCCAGCAGGCACCCAAGCTCAGCACAGGAAACTGAGCAGAAATGCTTCAGCAGCTGCCCAATGGCTAACTTGCAGACTGCAGGATGAAGCAGCCCCGTTTTCTGTGCGGCATGCCAACATGTCACTCCGGACTGGATTACATACGGTGACTAACAAGTGTTGTTTTACCCAGCTATCACCAAGGCTTATCAAAACAAGACCCAGACAGAAGCTTCTGTCAGCTGTCCGCTTCTGTGAATCCCCTGTATCTGCTCTGCTCCAATTCCCGCCTAGGAATGGATGTATCCTAGGCTGAAAAGTTCTTGAAACTTGTGGCACGAAATTATCACAGCGTTCGTTCAGTCTCGCATTACATCCCCAAATCAGAGTCATCACCACTGGAAATTACCTACCAACCAGTCAAAGAAAACTCCTTATTGCAAATACAACATGCATGAAGGCCAGACCTTGTGACCCGTTTGAGAAAGAGTCACACCCAGCAGGATTGTAATACTCGTCATGAACACAAGATGACCAGCTGTCTGCTCTCGGGCTGCGGTTCCCACTTGTTTGCCTGTGTTCTGTTTTGTTTCTCTACCCACTTCATTCAGCCTTCCCAACAGACGCATTTCCCATTAAGTGGAATGTTTTTCACAGCTTCCGTGTACAGAACACAGTGGAAGACACTCCCCACACCTGAAACCTACATGAACGCTTTATTTTAATGGCCTTTTACAAAAGTCTTCAGAATTCTGCTGTTCGCCACCTTAGTATTTCTGTCTTTAAATATGTGACTCTTCTTTTTTTTTCTTTTTTTCTTTTTTTTTTTGGTTTTTCGAGACAGGGTTTCTCTGTGGTTTTGGAGCCTGTCCTGGAACTAGCTCTTGTAGACCAGGTTGGTCTCGAACTCACAAAGATCCGCCTGCCTCTGCCTCCCTAGTACTGGGATTAAAGGCGTGCGCCACCACTATGTGACTCTTCTTGCATCCCCTACTGACTACCCTCGGTACCACAGTCCGCTTATCCCCGTGACTCAGCTTGCTAAAGGACACTAAGCTACTTCAGTTTATGGATCTTCCTTTTTAAATGGTCTTCATATACCGACTGGCCCCACCCATGTTGCTGATCATGGTGTGTTATGTTTTGGGGGCTGGGGTGGCCCACTCTCAGCATTGGCTCCACCTGAGTTCCCCCAGCCCCCATCCTGTATGGTACAGTTTCTTCTGAACTCAAACTTGCAGATCTGAAACTGCAGAGCACAATCGGTTCTGAAGTGTTTATCTCGGTTCCTCTTCGCTCCAGCGACAAGGCGAGGCCAACTTCTCCTGTTTCTTATATACAGCTGGCAAACGTTCCCAAGACACCTCAGGAACAATTCTGTCTTATTCAATTTTTCAGGAAAATATGAAAAATCAAAAACCAGCAGTAGCTTTGCTACAATTACATTTTAAGAAAAGAGGTTGGAAACGATTATTTGAAAACTATACCACATACTCAGCATGCCGTAAATTTACCAGATTTCAATTGAGTTTTAAGAAGAAATTCTTTAGTGGCAAACCATTTAAAAGACAGAATTTTGTTGATATAGATTCTGAAAATCCATAAACCATTTGTCCTTAGAGAAACAAAGGAAGATGGAAGAGAAGATAGAGAAGAGAGTTTCTACCTGCAAACCACAGAGACACCAAAATGCACCTTTCTCCACCGGGCCGATGCTACCTACATATACCACATGACCATTGTACTTACTGAATTTTCCCTTTTTCGTATGATTGGAAAAACACGAGGAGGCAAAAATAAACACATAAAAAGCTGCAGCTTATCAAGATGCTCAAATAAGATCTGAAACTACTGACTTAAGGTGCATAGGAACAAGAACCGAGCTGGAGGTCACTCAAGCCACATGACTTGAGCAAACAGAAACCAATGAGCAGTTTGGGGCCAGGTCCCAACTGTGCAAGCTACTGTCAATAATTTATAAGCACTCTTGGGGCTCAAAAATGAATTCTGGAAACCAGTGCAATACTGTAAGTAACATACACACACACAATTTGTCTGTATGGCTCTCAAGCATCACACACACACACCCACCCACCCACACACACACACACACACACACACACACCAAGGCACCTATCACCTATCTGAAAGTCAAAGGACAATTTCTGGGAGTCAGGGCTCTCAAGCATCACACACACACACACACACACACACACACACACACACACACACACACACACCAAGGCACCCATCACCTATCTGGAAGTCAGTGGATAATTTCTGGGAGTCAGGGCTCCTCTTACACTGTGTGACTGCTACAGAATTCTCGGAAGCACCTTCATCTGCTGAGCCATCTTACCAGCCCACACAGACATTTTTAAGATTGTAGGAAGGGAAAGAGAGCAGATGAGGCAACTGGTCTGACCTGAAATGAATTCCTACGAATTTCAAACACCTTCCCAGAGGGTCAAGACACTTGTATTCTGGAGGCCAGCCAAACTGCCCCTGGAAGAAACAAACCTGGCCACTGAGCCACCAAGTTCCCCTGACCACCGAGACAGCCAAGAAGACAGAAGACAGCACATTTGTGCTCACTGTGGATGTCAGGGCCAACAAGTGCTCAAAGGACTGCATGCAGCAGCTCAGCACTGATGGGATCAATGTCAGATCAATGGATGGAGAGAAGACATGGGTTTGACTGGCTCCCGACTACGATGGTCCTCCAGGTACTGCCAACCAAACTGGGACCAACCGAGTCCAGCTAGACAGTTCTAAAGACACATACGTTTCTACCATAAAAAGTCTTCTGTGAACAAGACTCAGCTACAAAAGACAAGTCTTTAAACCTTCCAGCACAAGGAATGAAATTCTGAGATAAAAATCAAGGGGGAAAATGGGCTGCAAAGTGTTCTATTATGTGTAAAGTCGTGCCTAGGTGAAAACTACCAAAAGCAAGCATACCAAAACAGAAAATTTATTTTAAGTTTGAGAAGCAACAGAGAAGAAACACCGGCTCACACAAAGCTTTTTTTTTTTTAAACACATTTTAAAGAAAGAAATTGGCACTAACCAAGTTATTTTATGTGGACAGCCTCCCCAAGTAAGAACTGGGGGATTTGGAATTCTAGAAGGACAAAGAAACAGAAGACAGAAGGTGTTGATGCTGCAGCTCAGAACCCCTGAGAAGACTTTTTCAAACAGTCTGGGGCTACCCCACAGCTTAGCAGGAGTGGGGCTCGGAAAGCCAGTCCGGCCTGTGGCTACAGCTTCTGCTTTGGAGGCTTAGCTCCAACTCCTCCCCCACTGCTCGACTCTTTCTTGGTAAGATGCAGACAAGAACGCACACAAGAAGTGACATCCTCAGAGACGTCCCACTTCATTCTGTGAACAGATCCCTTCTGTTGGGCAGAGAGCACGTGAGCCACACTTGTGAAATGTCCGTTCCTGCTCTCCAGTGAGCTTGTGTCTGGTAGTACGCTACTTAACCAAAGATTTCTGCAAGACAGAAACTATATTCTAGTTGGGTGTTAAACCTGGCCTGGGCCCATCCAGGAAGACCTGTCTCAAACATGTATCTTGATTTCTTTTAGCTAAACCAATAAATTTAACAATTTATACGGGATAAGTAGTTTGTGAAAGTTGATAATTTGAGAAATGTTACTTTTTGTCAAGATTCTACTGTTTCATTTTTATGTATGGGCACCATGCTCATGCAGTGTCCTGAAGAATTTTGAAGAGGGTACTGGGTTCTCTGGAACTGGAGTTAAGAGCCCTCTGTGAGGAGTATGTGGGTGCTGGGAACCAAACCCGTATCCTCTGTGAGAGCAGTCCATGCTGTTAGCCACCTAGTCATCACTGCAACCCAGGGCACTCTCAAGTAAAATTCCTAAGTCCATTTAGAAACTTATTTTCTTTTTTCTTTTTTTTTTTGGATTTTAGAGACAGGGTTTCTCTGTGGCTTTGGAGCCTGTCCTGGAACTAGCTCTGTAGACCAGGCTGGTCTCGAACTCACAGAGATCCGCCTGCCT
>NC_022009.1:120833182-120862644 GCF_000317375.1 Microtus ochrogaster
AGTAATTAAGTTCTCTTACTAGGGAAATTAATTCTTCCGAAGTAGCTAAAGGGGCTGGAGAGAGGGCTCAAACGGTTAAGAGCACTGGTTGCTCTTCCAAAGGACCGGGACTTAATTCCCAACACCGACATGGTTTCTCACAATCATCTGTAACTCCAGTTCCAGAGGATCTGATGTCCTCCTCTGGCCTCCACAGGCATGTAAGTGATGCACATACAAGCAGGTAAAACACCCATACATGTAACTTAATAAATCTAAACAAACAAACAAAAAAAAGGTACATGAAGTAACCGGGAAGAATATAAGTAAAGCAGGTCCAACTGTGTTCCTCATGACTTCACTACTAAAGTGAGTTGGTCATGACACACCCTTCTCATGAAAGTCTTTAGTCAGAGTACCCTGCCTCAGCATCCTGCGCCTCAGCATCCTGCGCCTCAGCACCCTGCCTCAGCAGTGACCACCAAGCAGAAGAACTCCAGTCCTAGCTCCGTCCTCTGCACGCTCGGGTACTCCTAGCTTTAACTCTGACCTTCTAAGTGCAAGCAGTGTGGTTCAAGATTCCAGATGAGGCCACAACTACACGTCAGCTACAGAAGAGAAAGGCAAGGTGGTGACGGAGTACCTGAGCCTACGTCTTTTCTACAAAAGGACTTGTTTCTGCAAACTACCGATAACCGTATTTCTCTTATGCAAAGCATTTTTGAAAACAATTCATATTTCAAATAAAACTTCTTAGAGTCCGGCTGAAGCCAGTATTTCCCGGACTGCAAGAGAACTGAGCTTCAAACCTGTGGTTGAGCCCGGCAGCTTCCTCTCCCCTTCCTCCTCTGGCGCATATTGGAATCTTTGCGCACACGAGTGTCTTGAAAACCCTCCCGGCACCAGAAGTGGCATCCGTCGCACATCTGGCCGACTCCTGTTGGCCTGCTGGCCGGTTTGTAGCTTTTGCTGTGCCACCACACATCTCCTGAGAGGCATAGACGCTCGTCAGTTGCTCCTGACCACCAGCGTGGACGAGCTCACTCTTGAAGGTCCGCTGCTGTCTGAGGGATATTCCACAGTGACCAGCAACAGCTCCAGCGTAAAGATCATTTCACCTCTGCGCAGCATGTGAGACAAGCTACTACTAACTTCCTCCTTTAGAAGCTTAGAAAAAAAAAGGTTCATTCATCATATATGAGGCCAGGGATGACTTCCGGAAGCAGGTGTATCCATTACGTTATAAAACGTGCTCTCAGTAAACCTATAATAAAGCAGGCGAGCACAAATCTCTCCCTACTTTTCCTGAGCCTGGAGTCAGTGAACTCAACAGGTCCTGTAGCTTGCTCTGACTCACACCATCTGCAGCCCCAGCTGAATTTATACAGCCCTCCCTCTACGAGTCATGAGACCAGCTTGCGTGGCTCTGGGCAAACCTTCAGCTGCAAGGTTGCTCTGACATTGGCCACACCACTCTCTTAATGGTTCTCACGTGAGGAAGAGTCAGCTGACACTCCCTACTCCACAACCTTGTGAAACTACCCACGGCCAGTGAGGGATGGCTACCCACAAGAGCCAAAATGGAGATCTTCAGATATGTAGTCATGAGTGGGACAGGAAGCAGAGCAGGGCATGTTCCTGCCATCATGTGAGTGGGGGTGGGGGAGAATAATGAGAGACCACTAACAAGAGGAAGACCCCTCACTCTTGAGCTGAGTTCCTGGGCATAGTCAAGTGGAGAAAGCCCCAGTCACCAGAACAGGAGAACAGTTCTGGCTTCTGACATCAACACGGCTTACCTGGTTATGAGAGTGTTGTGAGATAAATTTGAGACTGTGGAGAAAAGGTGTTCCTTTCAGAATAAAAACCACATGACCTCAAAACACGGGCCAAGTCTAGAAAACAAGTATACAAATGACAGCAATTCCTTTTTCCTGGAATTTGGCTGAAGAAAATACTACTGGGTCCACCCCCAAAGTCTAGGGAAACCCTTTGTTGGTTCTGTGGTCTTAGTCTAAAGTATATCTTTTTGATGTTGTTGTTGTTGTTTTGTTTTTTGTTGTTTGTTTGTGTTTCAGACAGGATTTCTCAGCCCTAGCTGTCCTGGAACTAGCTCTTGTAGACCAGGCTGGCCTTGAACTCACAAAGATCTGCCTGCCTCTGCCTCCAGAGTAAGGGGATTAAAGGCTAGTAAGGGGATTGAAGGCATGCACTGTCATTGCCTGGCTTAAATGCATCTTCACGAGAGTGGTTACATTTCACTCCACTAATGGAAAACTAATGCCAGGCATCGGCCTCAGTGGCCTTCAGACACTTTACAGGGCTGTTCCTGAGACCGGAAGCCCTCCTAAAATGAACAAAAAAAAAAAAAAGAGAGATTTCCCCCAAGTGATCAAGATTGCAACACACCTATGACAGTGAATCTTTGTGGCGATTGCTACACAGATGGTATCAAGATAGGCCCAGTTTTCCAGGAAGGGGCTTACATCCTTCTTACAGGGCACAATCTGGCCATGGGTTCTTCCTTCCTTTAAACCATCTAAAATGACTTTCAACAGAGAATAGCCAAATATTATTAAAATCATTCCAGTTCAAAAGATAACAGCCTACTACAGACCAAGTCTGCATCTCCCAGCCACGTGATATTTAGACTAAACTTATCGGGTAGATGAAAAGACAGTCTTACCACCACCACCACCACCCCAAAAAAAAGGCTTGCAACTTCAATCTCACAGCTGGTGGTGGTGGCACACACCTTTTTAATTCCAGCAATCAGGAAAGCTCTGAGTTCAAGGCTAGCTTAGTCTACAGGTCTTGGTTTCAGGACAGTCGGGGTTACAAAACACACCAGCGCGCGCGCGCGCGCACACACACACACACACACACACACACACACACACACTTCAATCTCTACCAGATATTTACCTAGAATCTAAGATCATAAAACATTTTTAAAATGAGTATTAAGCTAGAACGCAGAGGCTTTATACATGCTAAGCAACGATTCCACCAGAGCTATAAACCCCCAGCTCTGCCACAGCCATCAAATATCTCAACATCTCTTAGACCCATAACTTAGAAGTTTAGCCACAAAAGTAGTATTCTCAAAGTAATTCGAGATAATAAAATACATATATTTTACTCCTTACCCAAGGAGTATATATAATAATGTAAAACAACAGATGAAAAAAAAAAGATATTCTAGCCTAGTGGTGCACGCCTTTAATCCGAGCACTTGGGAGGCAGAGGCAGGCGGATCTCTGTGAGTTCAAGGCCAGCCTGGTCTACAAGAGCTAGTTCCAGGATAGGTTCCAGAGCTACAGAGAAACCCTGTCTTGAAAAACAAAAACAAAATAAAAAATTTAAAAGTGCTCCCAAGTGACATGTGGATGAAATAAGATCTGCTACATTTGGATGGGATTCCCTTAAACAGAAACTAACCACACACCTGAGAATCACTTCCTTAAGAAGAAACTGCACCCTCCCCACAGGAGTCTTCCTGATGACCCAGGCCTTTGTTATGAGTTCTACAAAAATGTTAAGCACACTTTTAATGACTAATGCATGCTTATTTTCCTAGAATACCTGTGTTTTAGGATACTAAATAGACTATAAACTCTTAGAAAAACTAGGTCTTGTTACTCTTTAAACTACAGAGAGATTTTACATCTGGTAGATGCCCACTAGATGCTTCTGACTGGCTTAATAAGCACTCCATATTTGCATTAAAGTTCTCACACAATGTACCTGCAGAGAAATAGTATATCTCTGTGGCAGTCTGATGTCCAGGCCAGGAGATGGGGGCTTCAATGCTATAATGTACATCCTCCCCCTACTGCAGCCAAGTTCCGGCAGAGACTTCAGGGTCCTGTCACGCCAGTCAATACGATCCAAATCATGTATTACGAGAAAGAACACAACACCAAAACTTGCAAAAATGTGAAAGTGACATTTCCTTTGTTACTATGCTCCTTAATCTTTAATTTTATAGTTCAAAATCTAATAAAATCTAAAGAATATAAAATAAATAAAATACAAAACCACATTATCGTACTTAAATTGGAAGTCTCTTTTCTACCCCTTACATTTAAATAAGAGTTTGAGTTCCTGCAGTAAAGGAAAAACAGCTGTATCACCACCACCATGTTTCTGAGACACGAGAGCGCTCCCAGGGTAGACAGAGGGAAGAAAAGGTATACTTACATCTTCTGAGCCCTACGCTGCTGTTTTTAAAATCCCACCTAAGCAGGCATGACAGTGCTGGGAACCCTATTCTGAAATACTAAAAACACACATATTATAATTATCTCCAACATGATTTGTAGTCCTAGTCATGGTGGACCTCTATACTTTCTCCCACAAAGTATGTCCACACATTATGGAAAACAAAGTCACCTAAGGCTCCACTTGAGGAAATGATCTTCAGTCACTGAACAGACCCCCCAGGCCAGCGGCCGCTCAGTTCCGTACCTAGAGCCTCTGCTGACAGCACGGGCTCGGCCACAGCACAGCAAACATCTGGAGATGTTAAGAGCCAGGTGCGATGAGGCTGGAGAGGAATGGACTACAGGTTCAAGGGTCTGGTAGTGGGGCTGAAACCAGGACCTCACAAATGCTAGATATGTGCTCTGCCCCTGAACACAGTCAGTCCCAGGCTCTCAATTGTTTAAGCAGCTATTGCGCTGTTTCCATTCACAAATCCTAGGCGCTGAAACTGTACTACAGAACGGCAAGTTTGTATCAATGAACAGCAAGGAACATTGCTACTACTCAGATAGCAAATGTACTTAATGTGCTTGCCCAGCGCTCTGTGGTAAGAATCTCTCATCACCCACAACACTGCTTCCTGTTACGCAGACTCCTCTCGAAACCACTCAGCACACTGCTGCAGGACCACCTCTGCTCCAAGACAGGACAGCAGAGGGAAGGGGTCTCCCTGCCACCTGCAGAGTTAGGAGAATGAAGGACAGGAAGGTTGCATATTGTATCTCATTTTTACACTGCACAAGTAGAGGTGGAGGAAGGAGGAAATGAATGAAGGAGGGAGAGAGAAAGGGAGGAAGGAAGGGAGAGGGACTGACCCAAAGCTTACAGTGCATCAGTGGCCGGGCCATGGCTTCAAATGCAGGCCCCCTTGCTCTTGGGCGAGCACTGGGTCAATCATGAGCACCCTCACGCCGTTCTGTCAAGAGGTACCCACCAGGATGTGGCCGTCTGTACCACAGATGTCACCACACTGAGTCAAATTCTTTTCCTACCGTCTTGAACCCTTGGTCACTTAGGCTGCTTGGATTCTAATTTAGCACTGAGGGCAAGTCATATGCTCTGTGGGTGACTAAGTCTCTTGCCAGACACCTGGCCATGAACCCTGCCCTGCTCCCATGTAAACATTCCCTGTGCAGGAGCCAAGCAGACCACAGAATGCCAGCAGGGCTGCTGCTGGAGATGGCCAGCCTGGCATTCAGGGGGTGGCTGAGGTGCAGGCTCTACTGCTCTCTCCCTCCACCCCACTGCAAACCAAGTTAGCTTAAATGTACACTAGAAGCCAACCAGCTTTACAGCTTTCACTTCGGACAGGTGTACTCATGATGTTTTCCCTAGTTCTAATCACACTTATAATAAACTCGTGCACAGCACTATCAAGCCTGGGGTCATTCCCTGTCATGATTTTCTTTCTAAGTTACATGAAAAAAAAAATGCAATGATCTATGGTTCCTAAAGCTGTGCTTGATGTATGTGCCTGGGACTCTAGCATTCTGAGAGCTAAGGAAGAAGACTGAGTTCTAGTCCAGACTGAGCTACGTAATGAGTTCAGATCAGTTTGGGCTACACAGTGAACTCCGGGACAGCCTGGGCTACACAGCTACCTACGAAGACCCAGTCTTAAAGAGCACACAGAAAGGATGCTGTGTTGTTCCTCCCTAGAATCTAGGTTACTTTCTACCACCCCCACCCCCACCCCCGTCTCCACACTCCAAAGAGCAGCCATCAAAGGCACTCAATAACTAAAGGATGAGCGTGCCTTCATAGAAACCCTCTTCTTCAAAACACTGAATATGAAGAGCAAGACTCAAAGTGACACTTCCAAACAAGAAGTAAGTATTAGGACGTCTTGGAGGAGCCAGACTGATACTACTTTTCTTTTTCTTTACTTATTCTCTATATCTCCAATAATGTGTGGTTATTATTTACAAATAGACAAAACGACTTTAAAAAAAATTTTTTTCCATTAATGATCCCTTGATTTCTTGCTTTTATAGGTCTTACTGCACGGGGATGAACCAGAGCCAATGCAATCGCATAGACAGCTAAGCAGACAAACCATAAGCAAACATTTAAACAGCACTTGCCCTGTCAAGGTCACAGTTGTGCCCACACTGTTTTTTTCCCCATGATAACTGCTGTCATTAATATTTATTTAAGTCAGCCAACGGTGTAGCGACGCAGCTAAAAACAAAACTCCAGAATTCCTTTCTTTTGGAGGCTTTAATGCAGCACGCAGGGGGGAAAACTGTTGGATTATAACTACCGCTCGTGTGCGCCTGCAGGTGTGGGGAGTAAGGTGTGCGAAGGTCAAAGGACAACTTTCTCTCCCTTCCGCCACGCGGGCTCCAGGGGATCACACTCAGGTCCGCGGGCTTAGTGACAAGGACCTTTACCCTCTGAGCCATCTCCCTCTCCTGGGAAATTGTTAAACTCTCACATAACTTTAAAAAGACAGCCAGCTATTCAAGGTTCTCTGAGGAAGTACCTGCCTGCTGGCAGCAGAGGAGCGGGGAGAAGGCTGCAGGTTCCCGGCCTAACACATGAAGCAGCAGCCCAGGGAAGAGCTGCCTTAAAGCTCTGCTCATTCTCACGCTTTATTACAAAAGAGGCACCAAGTGAGGGCTATCCCAAGAGTGCAGTGTCACTGTACCCAAGAGGTACTGTCTGAGAAAAATAACCAGCCCTCTCTGCAAGACTTTCAAGGGGTTTTGTTTTGTTTTGGTTTTTTCCTTTAAGGTGCAGCATCAGAGACTTCAAGCTATAGACTCTCTTCCTTATATATGATTTTGCAACCTATTCCTCTGTTTGGGTAAAATTAACAGCCATACACTTATTTTGAGTTTATATACAGTTAGGCTAAAGAGAGAGCTTTCTGGTTAAAAAGTCCTTTTCTTGCCGGTGGTGGTGGCGCATACCTTTAATCCCAGCACTAGAAAGGCAGAAGGCAGGTGGATATCTGTGAGTTCGAGGCTAGGCTGGTCTATAGAGCAAGTTCTGGGACAAGCCCCAAAGCTACAGAGAAACCCTGTCTTGAAAAAACAAACCAAAGAAAACAAAACAAAAAAACAACACAAACAAAAACCCCATTTGTTCTTGTAGAGGCCCTACCCACACGGCGGCTCACGACCAGTGTCGAGATTCGGTGCCCTCTTTCTGCCCAGGCACACACGTGGTGCACAGACATACATTTGAACAAAACAGTCATACACATAAGGTACGTAGATAAAGACTACAGACCATGAGAAAACATTAGCAACAAAGATCACAGAACTTTTAAAGTTTAACTCTGATGCCTGCAGGCCGCCACCAGCACTTGGACCTCAGCAAAGGCATCGATAGTCCAGGCAGTTCTGTTTAGAAAGCTGGAAGCTAAGCTATTGCTGGGTTGAGGCCATCCTGTCTGGAATCATTCCCAGGTCTCTGGTTCACCGAAAACCACGTGAGCAGGGCACACGGTTGCAAGTACACGGCATTCTGGAGAGCAGCTGCAGAAATATAGTCCAGGTTGGCCTCCAATGTCCTTTAGCCAAGGATGACTCAATTTCTGGTCCTTATGCCTCCACCTCCCAAGTGTTCAGAGTCCAGGTATGTGGCTCCATGGTCAGTGCTACGATTATTCTTATCAGAATTTTACCCCCTGGGGAGAGCATGTTTGGAAACGCACCTAGCAGAGAATGCTACGGAACCCTCTTCGCTTTCTCTTGGCTGTTCCTTACCAAGCGCACGCCGCAGAGCTCTCTAGATGCCAGGGTCATTAGGGGACTGAGAAGCATCGATTCACTCACTTTGTCCACAGCTGAGTACCAGTCACGCTGGCCCATCAGCGAGACCCCCTGCGCTCCCTCCTAGGCCTTGTGCCACACACACCTGTCCCACATCAGACTGGTTCCTGGGACCCCCTAGAAAACAGACCTTTTGTAAAAAAGACCCCTCTTATATTTAAAACTTTGGGGCAAGGGATGGCCCTCAGGGCCTTGCTGGTGTTCGGCCAGAGTTCTACAGTCAGATTCTGAGTGTGTTTGGTTTACTTCTTGTTTTTCTTTTGGCTTTTTGAGACAAAGTCTCATATATCCCAGAACTATGCTATATAGCCAAAGATGCCCCAAATTCCTGAGCCTCCTGCCTTCCACCTCCCAGGTGCATGCCACAATGCCTACTAATATACATTAAGTGTTGATTAAGGGACTCACTATGTAGTCCAGGCTGGCTACATAAGACCTTATCTCAAAACTAACTAAATATCTGTTAAAACATGGTTCTCTCCTGTCCTCTTTCCAGTTTAGATTGATGGGTAACTACCATGATTTATATCATAACATAACTAAAATTTAAAACTTCCCACATAACATATACATCACTAATTAAGAAAGACTCAACATTAAGTTCTAATAGCCAAAAAAAAAAAAAAAAAAATGCCTACATCTGCTGCTTAAGGATATGCAGAAATCAATTTATGAGAAGAGAAAGCGAGGAAAAGGATGCTGAGCTATGAGTCAGCAGACACATCTCTGAGTAAGTGCCTCATGGTAAGCCCGAGTACCAGGAACGCAGGAGACATCGGAGCAAGCAAGGGGGTCACCATCAGATGGGGCCCTGCTAGTCACACCAGGAACAGAATGTAGGCTGGCCGGCAAGCTACACCTAGTTCTGGCCCAGTTACTCACTGCCCATGTGACCTGGGAAAAGCACTCAGTCAAAGTCTCCACAGCTGCTGCCTCAACTCACCTCATTTCCCAGGGCTGCGGGAGTGTGTGACACGAGCAGCTGAGAATCCCTCGGAAAAACTGCGCAGCTCTAGACGGATGGGAAGTTCTGTCCGTCTGTGTGCACAAGGCCAGGAGCACTAACTGTTTTCTATGATGACAGCGTGCGAGTCACAAAGCCAAGAGAAAACAACTGGCCGCAACATCTGGCAAAGAATTTTACTATCACCAGCCACCCCCTCACTTCAACCCCAACCTCTCGAAATGCAGCCGGGTCTCTGGAATCTCCAAGAAATTACACAATCTAAGATAGGCTCTGCAAAGTCCACAGAGAACAGTAAACGGGAGAGCAAATCAATACGAGCTAGAAAATTCTAACTACAAAATAATTAGCTGCAAGTTGTCTCGTCCACTCACGATGACCCCTTTAGACTGCCTATCCCCCTAATCACAGCACCCCAAATCACACCAAATCCTCTTTGTAAAACACCTCCTGTGTAACTTTCCAAGCCAGACCTTGTACGCTCACTCAGCAACAAACCGGTCATCCGCTCCCTAAGAATTTCCCACACTGCCCTGTTCTGAAAAAATTGCTCCGACATCCACTGAAGGAAGACAGACAGAACTCGGAAGGATTTGCTTCTTAGAGTTCGGAACTGCCTTGCTACACCGGGCTTCAGGTCTTCCCCATGGGTGGACCTCAGAGCCATCTTAGTCCCACACTGCCCTGGAGGCATAATTTGGGCAAGACCTTTTGAACCGTGCACAATTGCCGTGAGGAATGTACGAAAGCAGTGTCCGCTTCCTGTCGGCACTAATGCCCTGGCTGATGTTCTGAAGAGTGAGTCTCCCCTTCACACCTCACCACACAGCAGAGTGTTAGCCTGTTCTCTCTAAATTCCTGAGCTAGGTAAGGAAATTCCCGACAACATGGACTGCACCTGAAATTGGTTAGTTTTTAGCCCAGGTTGAGTTCAACAATCGTCCCCACGTCACTCTCTGGAGCCCAGGGATTACAGCATGTCACCACACCTGGATGGCTCAGCAGCCACCTTCGTTCACACTAGACAGGGGTTAAGTACTGACAGTAGTGTGTGGTCGTTATGCTGAGCTGCGCACAGCACAGATCAGAAATCGCAAGGATGGCAAGTGATTTGCCTGTTTCCCACTTTCAGCCTCCATCACTCAGATCAGCAAGGAAAAAAAGGAAGCCCAGTCCCCAGTGATTAAGTAGCACAGGTTTTAATGGCTGAGATGTAGGGTCCGGAGTTACAAGTAACAGCTTGGAGAAGCGGCCTGTCTCGCCATCCTACACAAACAGAACTGAGAAGAATCGCTACCTCTATCTGCTGGACCGTAAGTCGTACGTTCACCAGAGTCAAATGCCATGAAAACCAAAACCCTACAACGAGGGAACTGAAAACTGAGCCAGAAGATGACAAACCTAGAAAGTACACATCAATGTCACTCTCTGCAGGGGGAGGGGCTCTCTCTGCAGCTACACTGTGGAATACTGCTTTGACGGTTACAAATACACTGTAGCGAACAGGGGGATGGACAAGGATTACATTGTTGGTACTTGATAGATCTGAGTGTGAACTTCCTGTTCACTTGCTAGCTGTACCCCCTGGGAGCACACCAAGTCTCAAATGACAGCCTCTTGTCGGATTCTAGCACAGCTTCTGGAATACACAGGGCATTTCATAAATTCATAAATATTTGTCCGCAAGAGCTATACCCAAATTTAGCTCTGCTTCCTTTAGGAAGAGAGTCTCTAGACAAAGAGGAAGGCTGGAAAAATCCTTATCTGTGGGTCTCACTGTCCCTCATCTCCATTAGTGCCCCCAATACTACCACCTTTCACCTATTTTCAAACCTTTCTCTTGTCTCTGACACACTGTAGAGCATGTGGGGGCATGAACTGCTGATAACCCACACAGGCAGTCTGAGCAAGGAGGCATCATAACCTGGAAGCTTATGGAACAACAGAGAGAAAAGTTCCATTTTTCACAGTGGTTGATTGTAAGTAGCAAAATCTCTGCATCCAAAATATGCCAATGTACAAGCCATAGAGAGAGAGAGAACTCAGACCAGCAAGGCTGTTCAGCTAGAAAGAAGAGCAAGCCTGGAACCTTGAGGAACCACAGGGAAGAAGTAGAGAACCACTTTCCACAAGTTAACCTTTGACATATACACACATTCCACACAAAATAAAATTTAAATAAGAACAAAAAGATAAAGGATGAAAAACATCCTCAATGTAAAAGAAACATCTAAAATCTGGAATGTTTGTGAACACTGAAAATAAGATTACAATGAGAACCAGAAGCCACATTGTCGGTGCTCAGGAGAAAGCACCAATTCTTATTAAAAAAAACAAAACAAAAACACCATCTGACCTCATTTACTGCTGGCCTGTTCTCAACCTTCCTCTCGAGCCCACACACCTCCCTTCCCTTGGGCTAGGCTTTCAGAAAACTGGTGACATATTATTCTAGTCATGATTCAGTCATAGAAAATCGTCCATAGCCGGGCAGTGGTGGCACACGCCTTTAATCCCAGCACTCGGGAGGCAGAGGCAGGCGGATCTCTGTGAGTTCGAGGCCAGCCTGGTCTACAAGAGCTAGTTCCAGTACAGGAACCAAAAACTACGGAGAAACCCTGTCTCGAAAAATCCAAAAAAGAAAAAAAAAAAAGAAAAAAGAAAATCGTTCGTAGAGACCTGGCCCTGGTGGGCATGACTACCACCTCAGCACCAGAGACCCTGGAGCAATGAAGAGTTCAAGGCCAGTCCTGGCTGCACAGTGAGTAAGGAATTGAAAATGAAGGACTCTTTTGGACAAAGAGGCCTAAATGGCTTATAAGCAATCCCTTGCTGGCCACTATCAGGCCTCCCAGGTCTTCCTCTTGGTATGCAGTCAGTTCCCATCACACTCCTGAAAGAAGAAAGGGGAACAAACTTCTTCAAACCGAGCTCCTGCAGGGCATCTTGTTCAGACTTCCAGCCCCAGACTATGAATTAGCAGTCCCAATTAGCAGCCCGTAAAAACCAGAGCAACAGGCCATAGGCACAGAAGACCTCTTGCCCTGCCTTTTTCTAACCTGCCTTGTCTGCTAGGAGATAAAACCCTCTTTTCAGATGGGGTCTTGCCCACACTCAGGAAAGGAAGCCTAAAGAATCTGGACAGGCCTCAGAGGGGGTCCAGTCTGTGAGCATTACGTCATGCCTTTCCCATCACACTTCCACACTGGACCCATGCTTCGGTCATATTCCTGCAGCAAACCCACAAGGACACCAGAGAAGGACTGAAAGATGGACACATGGTGTTTCTCAGAGGATGGCACGTTCCAAAACGACGCCATAGCTTCCACCTGTCTCCTTGAGTTCTGTGAATGACTCAAGCCCATTAATCAACCCTGCAGAGAGGATTGTGGGAAGCCTGGTTGACAGCCGGTGGGTCAGAACCATAGGTGAAGCCACTTGGGACTGGGACTGGCACCTGCAGGGAGGCATCTTGTGGTTCAGCCCTCAGCCTGTGGGACACGGCGCTACTTCCCCATGGATAGCCAATCCCACAGTGTCAAAACTGAATAGGATCCGAACACCTCAGAGGCGCAGACGGCTGCAGAATGCTCCTCAGGAACGGCTGTTCTCACCCACGCGTGCACACTGCTCTTTCGGGGAACGTGAACTTAGGGGAGGGGGTAGGGAAACTGTCAGGTCCAGTTAGTGACAGTCACCTTTTCCTTTTCGCTGCTCTTTTCGGCTGCTGCGATCAAACACTGAACAAAGACAGCTTGAGGGAAGAAAGGTGTACTGGACTTACACGTTACAATCCATCCTCCAGGGATGCCCAGGCAGGATGAAGCAGACAGCAAAGAGGAATTGCTGCTTTCCCACCTGCTCTCTCCGTGGCTGGTTCAGCCACCGTTTTTATACAGCCCAGCCTTGCCCAGACTCACTTGCCTAGGAGAGGCACTACCCACAGTGGGCTGTGGGCCCACCTACCTCAACCAGCACCCAAGAAAAAGCCCCACAGACATGCCCACAGGCCAATCTGATGGACGAAATCGTTGAGAGAGTTCCCTCTTCCCAGGTGTACAACCAAGCTTTGCAGTCAAACTGCTGTAGCTGGAAAACCTGATCAACTCTTCAGCATTTGAGGGTTGCTTTCATTCCTCCAAGAATGGAACGGCTTCAGACTGAATAGCAGAACATATGAACTCTTGTCACACTGCCCTCCTCTGCCAGGTCTCCCACCCCCAAGGAAAAGCACCCTTCATAATGAACACCTCCCCGAGCCAGGATTAAGCTGCTCTCCAGGCTCTCCCACCTCCAGTCAAAAGCCATTCATCCACCTGGGGCAGAAGTTCCAGTTACATTGTTTCCGCTCCGCTCCTGACCAAAGATGACTATCTACGGTGAAGAGGCCTCAGGCCACTACACTGTGGCTTCCCTCCACGTGATTACTAACAAAAAGTGAATGCCAGGAAATCCGGAGAGTGTGGTCCAGAGAGCAGAAGGGGTGATCATCAGATTAGAGCCAGACTACAATAGTATTAGTTTAGTTCTCCTGAGTGCAGCCTGTGGCCTGCGGAACCATGTGTGCCTAAGGAATGCTGCAAATGCTCTCTTTGCTTCCTGCCATCCGAGGAGAAGCTCCTCCCCATGCTCCCACTGCAGCCGGGGCTTACCCAAGCACCTGCAGGCAAATGACCACGGACTGCACCCTTCAAAATAAATCTTTCTAAAGTGTACTTGGCCACAGTGGTACAAAAGTAGCTAATATGGTGGTCTCTTTAAAAAAAAAACAACAGCAAAAAAAAAAACAAAACTACGTGTTTTTTTTTTTTTTGGTGTGTATGCGAGAGAGACAGAGAGGAAGGGTGTGTGTGTGTGTGTGTGTGTGTGTGTGAGAGAGAGAGAGAGAGAGAGAGAGAGAGAGAGAAGGTGGAGAAAGTTGGGGGGGGGGCTCAGTTGGTAACAGGCCTGTTGCGCAAGCATGATCATCTGAATTTGGATACCCAGCACCCACATAGAAGCCTGACACAATGGTATGCATCTGTAACCTTAGATCTGTGGGGAGCAGGGAATAGTGGATCCCCCACAGCCTGCTAGTTTGCCAGTCTAGCCAATCAGCAAGATTTCCAAGTTCTGGGCTAGATCCTGACCCCTAACCATCATCATAGGTGAAGCCATGATCAGCACGACAGGCAGCAGGCATGGGGGATTACTCTTGTAATCCAGGCGCCCTGGAGACTGAGACTGGAGGATTATGATCTCAAGACCAACCCAAGCTACCTACAACACTGCAGAAATAGAAACAAAGAAGGGAGGGGCAGGACAAGTCCCAAGCAAAGAACCTTCACAAAGAGGAAAGTCAACACTGTGTCCAGAGCGGAGACGAGCCCGCTACAATAGAATAAGGGACACGAGGGAAGAACACAAGACAGCTGGGGGGAGGGGAGTTGCTCTGTCAATGCCAGAAAGAAGTAAATGCTAACAAAAACGACACAAAAATACAGAGTAATGGCACAGGTGTGATGACAATGAATGGTTTATAATCTAGCATTTGTGACAGGAAGTAGGAGGATCAGGAGTTGAACACCATTCTTAGCTATATAGTTCAAGGCTAGCCTAGGCTAAAGACCCTGTCACAAAAGTAACAATCTTCAATGAGTACAGAATGGGAGCTGGGGGAGGGGGACAATAAACTAGCAGAGGCACGATACAGAGATCAGAAGATGTATGTACCAGATATTGCCTTGTCCAGGAGCCAGCTAGTTCTATAACCACCTTGTTCTTGTTAAGCTTGAGCAATGAATCAATGCTAGATTATTTAATTTTTAAAACTTCTTTGTGTTTATTTGCAGGCGTACCTGTGCATCACACGCATGCAGTGCCTGAAAAGACCAGAAGAGGCACTGGACCTCAGAAGTCTTGAGTTAAAGAAGAGTTTGGAGCCACTACCTAGGTGCAGGGAATCGAGCTCGGGTCCTCCAGACGAGCATCCAATGCTCTTAATCACAGAACCAAAGGACCACCTAGAAACCAGAAATTTGAAAGTGCTAAGGGAAAACATTTGAAGATATAAGTTCAGGCTAGAAATGTGTGAACAGGGCCTCAATAGCACAGGAAATAATCCCCCAAATGAACCAACAGGACTCCACTAAATTAAAAGGCTTCCGCAGAGCAAAAGAAACTACCAATGGAATGAACAGACAAGACAGCCTATAGAATGGAAGAAAATCTATCAGCTATATTTTAGATGGGGGGGGGATAACTAAATATATACAGAATTACAAAACTTAACTTCCCAAAAGTCAATAAATGCAACACTGAACTGAACAGTCTGAAAGAGAAGAAATACAAACGCCACTTCCGTGTGCAGTGTGCAGCACGTGACTGCGCTCTATGTGCCGCCATACAGTTTGTGAACCAGGCAAGGGGCTGGAGACTGAAACACACAAACACTCTCAGACAGAGAAAGACAGGGACATGGGTCATCCTTGAAGTCAGAATGCCCCAAGAATGCCCCCTTTATTGTGTCCAGGGGCAGCTTATATAGGGATAGCCACACCCCAGCCAAACACACCAGAAACCATTCCCCTGCTATCGGGAACTGGGAACTCCTGAGGGTCTCGTGCTCAGAGCAGCTGTAGGCACTCAGATCAGGGGAAAACAAGTTGTTTACAAGAAATTCAGGATCTGGGGGCTCACAGCTCCCAACATCCTCCCGTGCACTGGCTCTCTAAAGCAGTTGTACTATGTTTGATTTTACAACTTTTAAAGATATTTTTACTTTTAAAATTAGCTTACAAAGTAACAGTTTTCCACAATGTCCACACAGACTGCACTTGGGACACTCCCCCTCGCCTTTCCCCGCCATACCCCTCACAGCTCCCCCCCCACTTTCCCCACTTTCTTCTGCCGTCTTCCCCACACCCTTGCACAGGTCTCAAAATCAAAGTACAGACATATGTTTAAAAGAAAACAGGCTTAGGGTATAACAACTGCCACATAAAAATAATAAAATTCAGAAGTTGAGAGAGACCAGCACGCCCTCTGAAGCAATCGGCAAAGACAACAGAGGTAGCAGGTGGCCCGAGTTTGAAGGAACGATTTTAACAAAGCAATTAAGTGAGAAGGGCAGAAAAAGGGTTCTAGTTAAAGATGAAGTCTGGTACTCTGATCAATGCTGGCTAACATCTCTTCTGATAAATCTAACGTCACACGTGTTTACTCGGAAATGAACGTCACCTCAATACATCTCATGTGACACCAAATGTATGCACAACTCCCTTTAAGAACCCATTTCTCCTTATAAGTTCCCATTTCTACTCATAATGCTACCATTCTCCCGGGCTACTCCGGCTCAAAACCCTGACGCTACTTTAAGTATCACTACTTAGTTTTACTATTTCTCCTCTTCCTTATTTCCACATCCTGTCCCGTTTTCCCTGAAAAGGCACCTGGACATCCATCTATCTGTCCCCAAGAGACAGCAACGGGAGCACAGTATCCTATAATTAGTACTAAACTCTGACACAATCTCAGCCCTAAACTGGACCAACCTTTCAAACCCCATGGGATCAGAAGACTCCCACCCATGAGATCCTAAACCACTCAGAGCCAAAAACAGTGAATGGCCTCCTCTCTTACCTGAGGAGAGGTGGGAGATGGATGTGTGCGCAAATCTATTTCCCAAAGGTTTAGACCGTAGCTAACCAAGGCCCCCACATCCGAGACTGCTTTGTTTATTAAAGGGATTCACTGTAGGTAGGCTGTGCTAGACCTCATTACGTGGCCTAGGCTAACCTTGAACCTCATTCCTTCTGCTCAGCCTCTCAAATGCATATAGCCTTGTGTCCTGCTCCAGGTATTTTTTTTAAATGGGTGGAAAACAAGGTTTTATTTTCATAGATAGCTATACCCTTCTCACTAATGATATCTCTGGGGTAAACCTTTGAAGGCAAACAGTGAGGGGGGCTGGAGAGGGGGCTTAGTGGTTACGAACACTCTTTTCTAGAGTTGGATTCCCAGCACCCATTTGACAGCTCACAACCACCTGGGACTCTAGTCTTGATAAATCTAAGGTCACACGTGTTTACTCGGAAGTGTTCAAACGTCACCTCAATACATCTCATGTGACACCAAATGTATGCACAACTCCCTTTAAGAACCCATTTCTCCTTATAAGTTCCCATTTCTACTCATAATGCTACCATTCTCCCGGGCTACTCCGGCTCAAAACCCTGACGTTCTAGTTCTCTAGTTCCAGAGGAGCCAATGCCCTTTTCTGCCCTTCCGGGGCACTATAAGCAGATATACACTCAGGCAAACACGAATACACATGAAATAAAAAGGAAGATCTAAAAAGAAACAAAGGAAAGAAAATGGTGAGCTGGAGGCTCAGTACCTTGCACATAAAGGTCTCTAATATGATCAGAAGCTAGGGCATGGCTAGGTGGTAAAACACATGTGAACATGTGTGAGGCCCGGGGTTTAAGCCAAATTAAACCAGAAAGCTACATCATGACAGCGCCTCACCCACAACGAAACTACTCACTACAGTCTGGCGCGAGCGACTCAACAGTTCTGATAAGTGATAACCTTGATGTGATTTGGCAAGAACCCTCCAGATAGTCAGCATTCACCATGTTCTGCAGCTCCTTCCTGTGAGCTCCAACATTTCCTCCTGGACACCGGGAAGCTGACCACTCAGGAATCCCTCTGACTGTACCAGGCTCTGGAAGTCCACACGTCCACTGACGAAGGTCATACATGCAGTGAGTAACTACTGGGGTGAAGACTCTGAAGAGCATCCTGTGAGCTGGGGACACAGCTTTCAGAATTCCTCACACAAACTCAGAGGGACCTTCTCGTGATGCAGCTGCCCTTGAGACACCCACGCTTCTGTAAGTCACCTCAACAAACTTGGACGGACCAAGCTGGACTTGGATGGAGTCATTTCTTTGGCGCCTTATCTGAAGTGAACAGGTATTTCCTCACAGCTTCTCAGGAAAGGCCACAGCATGCTAGCTTAGCATACGAGAAGGTCAAATTCAGTGCACTCCACAAAATCCTGCCCACGTAGAAAAAACTGGCTACCAGGAGTCCATTTCTGCAGGCTGGAGCTAGCAGCTCCTGCCACCTCTGTCTGCCCAGCAACTAACTTATTCAGTGTGCCATCCTAAAGCAGACAGCCATTCCCTGATGGGCTCAGGGAAACTGCTTACTCATGGTTCATTTCTACAGCCACTGGGGGCCACCACTAATGACATGCTAGCCTGAAACGTACTCTTCCTGTTAACCCATCCAATTAATTTTTCAACTGGAAAATCCTACATGGAAAGTATCCATGGCTCTATCTTTTTTCCCTAAGGCCCATATTTCATGCATCAAGCAAATAAAATGCTTGCTTGCAAGCTCTGTCATGCCAGTACTGACTTCGTAACTAGGTGAGCTGTATCTTAAGTGAGAGGCCTGATTTGTCTTACCACAAGATAATCCAAACGACTTTAGAGTGGATACGGGACATTTTTGTTGTTGCTGTTACCGACACAGAGGAATACCTGTGTTTCATACATACTACTGAAATTAAATACATTTTCAGTGAGTCATTTCTGACTAGATCTTAAATATTACTCAAACAAGGTTTTGGGTTTTCGTTGGGGTAGGGGTTATCGATCCGTCCTTTTGAACACTTACCCTATAATTTTGGTAGCCAGGAAAACAAAGTATTAATGAAAAATGGTGTCTCCTGACTCCACCCTTCTATCTCCCAGCATTCAGCCTAGCTTTCCCTGCCTACGTAAGTTCTGCCTTGCTATACATCCAAAGCAGTTTCTTTATGCATTAATGTAATCACAGCACACAGAGGGGACTCCCACATCAGTGGCAGAATGTCCACCTAGTACTCCTGAGGTTGTAGGTTCCACCTCTTGCACTAAAACAAGAAACAGAGTCCAGCTCTGGAAAGCTACCAAGGTTTTGAGGAGCATCTGTTTGCAGAACCCGCCAGTGCACTTGCTAACTCCCTGACCAAGCGCTTGTCTGCTGACTTCCGTACTCTGTGCTAGTAGTGTTCAACAGAGTAACAGGGCTAGCGTGCAGAAATCTCTTGAGGCAGCCCTAACAACACAAGTCCATTTTCTTGGTTCCTACAAAGGAAGCTTAAATTAGAAAGACGCTACATCAAATTTAAGAGAACCTTGTTACTACTTCTCAATCATATAAAATAACAAAAACACAGATAATTAAGAACTAAAGGATAATAAACACGCTTTTGCCCTACAGCCCCAAAGGGTTGACAGTATAGTAGGAAAGAGAATACCCAGCTTACTGCTGGCATCAAAAGTGTTAAATTAAACACGGCAGTGACTGAACTAGTGATTTTGGAGCTTTTTCCTCACACACCCTAAACCAACCCCAGCTCATCTCTTCAGGAATGTGTAGGGTGGCATCTAACCTGTCTCCAACTTGTCAAAATGTAACAGTTGCCATAACAACAGACAACTAAGGTTACTGGAAATCAGAGGAAGTGCTCAGCAGGTGCTCAGACTCCCCATGGGCCCTGGGAGAATGCATTTCTCTAGTTCCAATGCCCATAGCCACTTTGATACCTAGTAACTGGGTTTCATTTTCTGTTAGATATCAGTAGATTAAAAAAAAAGCAATGACCATTAATTTAAAGATCTATATCTAAATAAGACATGCTCTTATTTATTATTTTTTAAGATTCAGGGCTGGAGAGATAGCTCAGTGACTAAGAGCACTTGCTGTTCTTGCAGAGGACACAGGATCAGTTCAACCAAACCATATGATGGCTAGCAATATTCTGTAACTCCAACTCCTGAAAACTGGACACCCATGTCTGGTCTCTGTGAGCGTCAGACACGCACATAGAATACATACATAAATGCAGGCAAAATACTGATACATATAAGTGAAAACAGAATCAGAATAAAATAGTATTTTTTTAAAAAAATTAGATACACTGATAAAAATTCATTTTTCAAAGCAATATGAAATCATTTTTCAGTATGAATAATTTTTCAAAGCAAATCTACAGCCACATGCCAGGTACAAACTCAAAGCTAAACTTACAAATTAAGCCAATCATGGCTACAGTGTGATGGCACAAACCCATAATCCCAGCCAGCAGCTGGGAGGCTGAAACAGTAAGATTAATCAAGAGTTCAAGACAGAGGGCCAGTAAGAGGGCTGGGGGAGGGTGGGGTTGTAAAGGTGTTGGCCACCAAACTTGAGTTTCCTTCCCAGGGTCCACATGGCAGA
This sequence comes from Microtus ochrogaster, assembly GCF_000317375.1. Taxonomy (NCBI): domain Eukaryota; kingdom Metazoa; phylum Chordata; class Mammalia; order Rodentia; family Cricetidae; genus Microtus; species Microtus ochrogaster. Next base: position 120,853,430 of record NC_022009.1, read on the forward strand.
AGGAAAGAAGACCACAAAGAGAGAAAGAGAGAGAGAGAGAGAGAGAGAGAGAGAGAGAGATAGTTTCTGAAAGAAAAGCTTCCAGCCTGGGCTAGAGAGAGAGAAGAGAGAGTTTACACCAGTTTGGGCAACTTTAAAAAATTCTTTTTAATTGAAAAGCTAGGGGTGTAGTTCAGTGCAAAGAAAGTAAGCCCTGGGCTCATGCCCAGCCACACCCAAAAAAAAAGATCACAGGCACAAATAACTAAAAAAAAAAATCTAAATATAATCATAATGAAAGGAATACAGCTTAGAGGAAAATGTAAGGAACTCAGACTGATGATAATACTGTACTATTTTCTAAATTCTGCATTTTATTTATTTGTATCTGTATGTATATAGACACACAGCCATGCACACACGTGGAGTTCAATGAACAACCTCTGAATCAGTTCTCTTCTCGCCCGATCTCAGAGACTGGACTCGGTTCCTGGAGCCTCCGGACCAGCACCCTGACCCCTGAACTATCTGAACCACCTCCCTGGCTCTTAACACTGAAATCTTATGTAACAGGAGAGCCCTTCACTACACCACAGGGGCGTACAGCGTTACATTCCCACTGGGTGCACTGCGTCCTCTCGGCCCAGACAGAGAGCTCTGTTTGAGAACCTCTGCAGTGAGATGCGGGAGAGGCACTGGGCTCTGCAGAGGTCCATACCATGGCAGCTGGACAGAATGTGCCTGAACAAAGGGGATGCCAGCCCATCTCCCTCCATCCCCATCCCACCCTCCCCTTCCAGCAGGGTTACAAAAGTGCCTGTGTGGCCCTGGTGAGTCATGGGTGTTCCACCGACAGACGGGGTGGGGCGGGGCGGGCAGAAATCACTATTACGTGCCCAGTGAGCTGGAAAAGCCCATCCTGTTTTTCGATTTTATATAATAATCATTTTTTTTTTTTTACAAACCTGAGACTAAAAAATGTTTGGGAAAGAGAAACTCAGCAACTTATTTTTACAGCCAAGAACATGCACGCCCTCACAGCCCAAGGCCAGAGACCGACATTAGGCAAAGGCCCTGTGTAATCTCTGTAAATCATGTGTCCCTTTTCACAACACACAAGAAGTGGTGGCTGGAGAAGTAACACACATTGCCATTCCCACCGCCTGCTCACCCACCAGCAGGTCAGGCTGACAGCCAAGGCAAAGGGGCAAGACGGATCCTTTTTAAAAAAAAAAAAAAAAAAAACAGGGGGCTGGAGAGATGGCTCAGCGGTTAAGAGCATTGCCTGCTCTTCCAAAGGTCCTGAGTTCAATTTCTGGCAACCACATGGTGGCTCACAACCATCTGTAATGAGGTCTGGGGTCCTCTTCTGGCCTGCAGGCATACACAGACAGAATATTGTATACTAAATAAATAAATCTTTAAAAAAAAATTACAGCTTCCTTTGCCAAGAAACAAAGTAGCTTCTTTAAGGCGACCCAAACCATGAGAAACACATTCTGAACTAACAACAATAAACAAAACAAAACAAATCAATGTTTTCCTTCTAGCTATAACTTCTGCACATGTCCAGGTCCAAATCTCAGTCCTGCAAACTTCAGCAAAAAGTAACGTGTAACACGGCAGACTCACGTATCGGGACTGCCTGACAGCAGCCACACAGGGTACAGCGCAGGGCTAGAGGGCACAGCACAAGCGTGAAGCCAGGCTGGTTCGCACATTGGTTTCCAGTCCAGCCGGGTTACACAATGACACCCTGACTCCCAGAAAAACAATAACAAAAATATAATTACCTGGTTTTGCTTTATAAATATCTAACGTCACCCAGGGTAGTGCTCATACCTATAAAGCCTGTACTGGAGAGGCTTAGGCAGGAAGAGAACAGGTACAAGGCTGGGCTGCATAGATCTTGTCTCAAAAGACAAAAACAAACGAACAAACAAAAACCACAAAAGACGCCACCACCCTTTTAAAGATGTCTCTAGTGAAGCTGGGAACCTGCACTCAGCAGGAGAACTAACTATTTTCCGGTTCTGGAGAAAGGCCGTTTCAGGGCTTACGGACATAGGAGGAGCAGCACATCTGGCCTCCTAAGACTTGTACTGACTCGGGTTTAAAATACACCAACATTCACAGCAAGCGGGTCATTTTAACAACAGGAAATTTCAGTTATCTTAACACAGAGGAAAGAGTTAACTTTTAGGTAGGGTCTAGTGCACCCCAGGCTCACCTCTAACTCGCTAAGCAGGACGTTCAGCTCCCCCTGCCTCCACCCCGCTACGCTAGCGCTGGATGATAGGTGTGCATCACCACACCCAGGTTCCGTGGGGCTGGGGTTGAACCCGCAGTTTCCTGCATGCTACTCTACCAATTAGGCTGTCTCTCCAGCTCCACTAAAATTTCATCCTTGATAATAAAAACTATGAGGGCCGGGCAATGGTGGCCCATGCCTTTAATCCCAGCACTCGGGAGGCAGAGGCAGGCGGATCTCTGTGAGTTCAAGGCCAGCCTGGTCTACCAAGGGAATTCCAGGACAGGCTCCAAAGCTACAGAGAAACGCTGTCTCGAAAAACCAAAAAAAAAAAAAAAATACTATACTATGAGGAAAGAAGGGAGGAAAGAGAAGGGCAATCAATAGCGGACTAAGCATAAGAAAACACATTACATACATTTATGGAGAAGCCATAAAGAAACCCATGGTTTTGAGCAAAGCATATAATATACATGTATGAAAATGTCAGAATGAAACCCATTGTTTTATATAATTAATATCTGCCCATGACAATGTTTCAACAAGTTGATTAAAAGGCATTTAAATATGTTAACACATCAGACCTCTGTACTGAACAACAGTAGTGTCTTCCCACGGATAGCTGGAGCTTTGGAATCCACTGTCTCTGACAAATCTATCAAATACAGAACTGCAAAGTGGAACTATCTAGTTTTAGGCTAAATTCTACAAAAGTATGGATTGCATCTGTTCCACTAGATAGATGCTATGGGTGGGGAAAAAAACTTTCAAATAACTCAGAAAAAAAGTACTGTATTACTAAACATATTCCTGGATGTGCAGACACCTGTATACAGGTCTGAAATGCTGCCTGCTATTTGTCTTTAATGCGTCTCTGAAATCAGAGGGTCTGCGTTTTATCACTGACTGCATCAAGGCTAAACATCAAAAACAGAATAACAATAAAAAGAAAGAAACAAGCCGCAGAAGCATCTCCCTCAACTGCCTCAAGTCCGCACAGGAAGAAAGCGGACTCTGAGAATAGCTCAATGTTTTAGCAAAGCTTCAGAAGATCAATACTCAACGTCACTAACTAAGATGAGGTGCTACGACTTCAAATCATTCTGAGTTGCATTTTATTCTTTCTGAAAGCTTTCTAACCCATTTCACAGATGACTTCACGCTGGGCCAGCAGAGAAATCTACAGACTTACTGTTCAGCTTCACGTCAGCATGTTACAGGAGGCAAGACTAAATGGCTTCCCTAATTTTTCTTCCAAGATCTGTTTTTGTTTATTTGCTGTGTTGTGAAAAGGTCTCATGTTGCCCAGGTTAGCCTCGGACTCCCTACAAAGCTGAGGTTAGCCTTCAATTCCTGATCCTGCTGCCTCAGCCTTCCAAAAGCTAGGATTACAGGCATGTGCCACTGAACTTAGATCTTCTAAGGGCATTAGATAGCATAGTTTCCTTATTCACCTCTGCTAAAATCTCTGATAACCTCTCATATTATGTGATATGTCCAAACAAGGGAGCACATCAAGAATAAGCCAGAAGATAAAAGTTGGCAGCCAAGGACATCTCTACAGACTCTGAATTTTATGGGCATTAAAATGTGAATGAATGGGCTTGGGGAATGCTTCAGTAGGTGAAGTGTTTGCCTCGGAAGCATAAGAAGACTTTGAATCCAGAACCCATATAAAAGTTATGCACATGGCACAAAGGTCTGTCATCTCTGCAGTAGAAACAAGAGTGTCCCTGGAAGCTTGCAGGTCAACTGTGGACAACGCAGCAGACCAACAAGAAAAACAGACCTTGTCTCAAGCAAGGCGAAAAGCCAGGACCTGTCCTCTGACCACAAGAACACTGTGGCACACTCGTGCCCACACAAATGAATGTAGAACACATACATACACATCACACACACACACACATACATACACATACACACACACACACACACACACACACACACACACCCCATGGGAACAAAAGCCATGTCTTTTCCCAGAATATTCTCTACTCTACCCTAGAACAACCTCATTAGAAATAACCACACCCTCTAATGTGAAGGAAGGCAGTCTTGACCAATCATGCCTACCGTAATAACAGTGATCAAGCTCTTAATTTTGAACTAAGTATAGAACTGTATTCGCACTCAGATTTAGATTGATGTATATATTTGTCTATTTATCCATCTTAGTATATACTGTATTGTTCTTTACACCCTGAACTCTAGGGCACATAACCATGGATATCCTAGCAGGCTTTATACACATGGAAGGCCAAACTGTAAACTGGCATTAGCTGCTCTTTGGTAATAAGTGGATTTAATTCTATTTATCCTAGCCCTGTAACAGATTATTTGAATTGTTCTAACAGAACAAGTGGGGATTACCACTAACTAGGCCATTTGGCCTTAGGTGTTCAGGACCAGAGGAAAGACGTGAGTTTCCTCTTGATGTCATTTACACAGCTAATGGCCACAGACCTCCTTCTTGGTGGCATTTACTGGGTTAACTACCAAGCAGCTGCAATGTTTTCATTTATTCCCTGTATCCCACAAGATGTTCACTTCATCTAACCAACAAGAATAAAAGAAAACATTTAACAGTTTCTCTTTTCACCACCTTTTAAGTGGAAACTGGTCCAATAATTTACCAGACACATTTAAAAAACAAAACAAGAGGCAGGCATCAATGGTCCATGCACGCCTTTAATCCCAGCACTCAGAGGCAGAAGCAGGCGAATCTGTGTGAGTTCCAGGACAGCCTGGTCTACAGAGCAAGGGAAACCCTGTCATAAAAACCCAGAACCCAAAGCAAACCAAGGACCAAGCATGACAGCACATGCCTACAACTGAAACACCTTCAAGTGTACAGCACGAGGATCAGAAGTTCCAGGCCAGCCTGGGCTACATGAGACCCTGCCTCAAAAAATCCAAAAGAATCAAAACCTGAAGACTCCTAGCATATGCAAGGCTTTCGATTCAGTTCGAGGCTGAACAATGAATACATAAATAAATAAGAATAAAACAAGATCCATCCATAGTGGTACAAACTGGTAATCTCAGCATTTGGAAGGTAAAGACAGAAGGATCAAGAGTTCAAAGCCAGCCTTGGCTGCATGACTTTGTTTCGAAGCAAATGAAAAAAATATTAAGATAATCTTTTAACTAGTATGCATGAGACCCTGGGTTTGGTCATCAGTACAAGAGGGGTAAAAAGATAATAATGTTTCAAATATGAGCCAGATACAGAAGACACTGGCTATATACCTAGTAGAGACCAGTGGTTGTGGCCCACACCTATCAATCCAAGCACTTGGGAGGCAGAGGCAGGCGGATCTCTGTGAGTTCAAGGCCAGCCTGGTCTACAGAGTGAGTTCCAAGACAGCCAGAGCTGTTACACAGAGAAACCCTGTCTCGAAAAATTTAAAGACCTATGTGGGGACTAGAGAGATGGCTCGGTGGTTAAGAGCACTCACTGCTCTTGCAGAAGACTCATGTTTGGTTAGCATCCACCTGATGGCTCACAATCAGCTGCAACTCCAGCTCCAGGGGACCTAACACCTCTGAAAGCTTCTTCATGAACCTGATGCATATACATACGCTCAGACAGACACACACAAGGAAATATTTTAAAAGCTCTATATAAGCATGTTGACTTTAAGTCTAGAAATCCTATTTCTAAATTGTATTCATTTTTGGCCTTGGCTGGAGGGTTATTCAAATAGATACTTAACAATGAATTAAAAGTGAAAAGTATTTGGAAGACCAATAAACAAAACCTTCTATAATGTCAAACACAATATAATTTTAAGCAAGGCGTAAGTTTCTGAAATATTACAATTGCATCCTGTTCCTGACTGCTTTGGGAAACTGTAAATGCAGCCTCTCTTGATTCCTTTCTGTTTCCACCAAGGCCATAAAAAAATGGGCGTTTTCTCCGGATCGTAAAAGAAGAGCGTAAGAAAGAATCTTGACTGCGATGACGCTCTAAAGGTGATGATTGACAGATGGTGATCCGGACACAGCCTGCGGTACAAGCCACTCACTGTAGACAACAAACCACCTCTGACGCACAACAAATCACCTCTGATGCACAACAAACCACCTCTGACGCACAACCAGAAAACTGCAGGATGACAACGGGAGGACCGGAAAGCCCAGGTAAGAAGCGCAGTCACACAGTGCCCAGCACGGTGGCGAGTCTGTGACCCCAATATTTGATCACCTTAGGGTCGAGCTTTTGACTTCTAGGCCAGCCTGGGTTATTTAAGACCCTGCCTCAAAAAGAGGGGGCAGGAGAAGCAATCTCAAAATCCTTCAAAAAACATTGGCCTTAAAGAGGTGAACAACAGAAAAGAAACCCTACACGGGGCCTGTGGAGGTAGCTCCGCAGCAGCCACGGGTACTTGTCGCCTGGCCCATCGCCTGAGCTTCGGTCCCAGGACCCGCATGGAAGGCAGGGAGTGAGCTGACAGTTGTCCCTCCATCTCCTCGTGCATGCTATGGCACTTGGGTGAATGCACGGACATGCACACACATACACAGTAATGACTATATGATGCAAAAAAATTTTTTAAAGATTACATGGCATAATTTTATTCTTCCTGGTACACCGGTCAGAAGTTAGAACACAGTCCTAGTAATGTGCTCACAAAGCAGGAATCAATTTTCCTAATATGGCCAAGCCCTAAATATAGCCGCAATATTTTGTCGTTGTGGCTCAAAATACACCAGATTTAACCTTATCCATGGAGGGAGTAGTTGTGGACAAACAGGCCGTGAGTTCAAGAAACAATACCACAGCATCTCCATCAGCATTCAAGTGGCTTTAAAGTCCTTGGTAAGGGCTGCCAACTGGAAGATACCTGGATCACACAAGCCTTTCTCTCTCCAGACCTTGGAGAAGAAAAAAAACCTTACACATCCTGAGTCCAAAGTAACCCTACCATTGTGAGGAGTTAGTGGCACTGACTATGATACACGTGACGGGCACAGTTCACCTTCCAAACACCACACACACACACACACACACACACACACACACACACACACACGCAAGTCCTGGTCTAGTTAATGTTTTGTTCTCACACAGTAGGGGCCAGGCATGGCAGAACACATTTATTGTGATAAATACATTTGAGAGGCAGTAAGGGGGTGGGAGGTGGGGATGAGGAGATCGAGGTCAGCCTGGGCTAACGTAAGACTTGGCGTCAAAATACAAAACCAAAGAAAATCTTGTATAACTATAGTGAGGGTCTGTATAAAAGAATTTCTTAAGCAATATAGATGAAATTTAAACAAACTTCATGTCAAATGCCTAATGTTTGTAATCCCAGCACTTGGGAAGCAAAGGCAGGAAGGATGGCCAAGGGTATGAGGCCAGCCTGGACTACCAGTGTGAGCCCTTGTCTCAAATATTAAAACAAAATAATAATAATAATTTCAAAGTTTTACTAACTTTTAAAAAGTTTACTGTACTGACTCTAGACTTCTTTAACAATAAACTGCTTTTGCAGTCTGGACGAAAAGCACCACCAGAATGCCAGAGTCGCTATGAGGTGTTCAATTCCTTTTAAATGTTGAAAAGTTAACAGGCAAATAAATGCCTTTCTCAACATAAGAATGCAGAGACAGTACAGGGTCCAAGAAACCTCTTTGGAAAAGTATTACTCAAAAGCATAATAGTATAGGGATTTTAAAGACTAGACTCCAAGCCAATTGCTAAGATCAAAATGCAAGACCTGCCACTTAGAGCTGTGGACCTTGAGCGAGCTTCCTAATACATGCTAATTCAAAAGTATGTGTTCCAAAGACTAACTATTAAATATCTGCAGCAGCTTTGTCAAATTAGACCCTGAGACGGTCCATGAAGGCACTTCCCTCCCTTTCCACTCCTCATGCGGCACCAGCCTCGTAACTGATGAGGAAATTACACACTTTTATTCCATCGCTGGCGAGCTTGCCACACGCTGCAGGAAAGAAGCTGCTTCTTTCGTGACTCCACCCTTTACAACTTCAAAATACTGTCACATACTCAGTAGGTTGGAGCTGCCCGCAAAATGACAGCTTCCAGGCTCTGGAACGGGGGAGATGCAAATGACTTTCCCTCCAGAGACCCTGGAAGGTACACAGGGGCCCCAAAGGTGCTTGGACGCGGGAGCATCTAGGGAGATGTTGTGGAGAGCTTGGGGGAAGAGGGCAGAGGATGGCGTGGGTCTCCCACCTGGGCAGAGACCTGGAAAGCAGGGAAAGAGGACGGCGCTGGAGTCCCACGCCCGGGGAACAGCAGAGAGGGGACAGGACGGCTCATGGCTCTCGGACCCTGAAAGACCTGGAGAGAGGGGACTGGGAGCCCTGGAAGTCCACCTGGAGGGTCCCAGGGAGAGAGGGGCGAGGATGGTGCCGGCGTCCCACCTGGAGAGAGGTGACAGAGGGGACAGGAGTTCCTCCCGGAGGAGCTGGGAGAAGGGACGGGGTGGTGCGGGGTCCCGCCCGGGAGGAGCTGGGGAGAAGGGACGGGGTGGTGCGGGGTCCCGCCCGGGAGGAGGGGGACAGGGCGGCGCGGGGGTCGGCTCCCCTCGCAGGCCTCCCGCCGGCTCGCAAGCACTCACCTGAAGGCAGGCTCCTCCTTAGGCGGCCGGGCCTGGGCGGACGCCGCGCCGCCGCCCCTTTTGTTGAAGAGCTTCTGGAGCAGGGTCGGGGCCATGGCGTGCGTGCACGCGGCGGCCCGGGCGGCCACGCTCGGGGACCCGGGCGGCTCAGCGCGCAGCCCACGGCGGCCGCGGCGGGACCATGGCGACGGACGGGGGCGCGGCCGCCCGGAGGAGTGCGAGCGAGCGCGGGACCGCTGCAGCCGACGGAAGGTGCAGTGCCGCGGCCGCCCGCAGGTCATATGACGGAGCCGGCCCGCCCGGCTGACAGCTCGCTCCCGCGGGAGGTGGAGCGCGGAGAGGGCAGCACGAGGGAGAGGGAGTGGGAGAGGGAGGAGCTGGGGGGGGAA
>NC_022009.1:120863054-120866377 GCF_000317375.1 Microtus ochrogaster
GGCATGGGGAGAGATATGTGTTGGGAGGAGGGGGGGGTGTGTAGGGAGGGGGAGGATCTCGCGGGGAGCTGCTTGTCAGGGAGGAGGGCGTTCCGGAGGCAGGAGGTGAGGGAGGAGCGCGGCAGCTCTTCTGCCCGGCATCGCCATTGGTTGGCTTTGCCCGCCCTGCGGCGGCGACATCACTAGGGGCGCGGCCCGAGTAGCCACTTGCACGGCGCTGACCCGCGCTTGAGAGGGGTGGGCTGCGTGGGTCTTCCCACACTTGAGCCACTGAGTGCGGGAGCGGGACTACGGAAGTCTTTGTTCTTTACTGTAGAAGCCCCTGAACTTGGTCCCCGTCACGTGGTGCAGGATTCTCCAGCAAAAACCGTGAGCTGCTGGAGGAGCAACTTGGTGCCAGAGGTTGCTGCTGGGAATTCGAGCCCAAACCACTTAGCGTTCGAGGTCTTGGGAAGCTGTTACCAAGGCCAGAGTAAATCTCTGGGCTCAATTTTGGATTTACAATTTATTCAGGTCACTGTTTTGTTTGGAGTCTTGGGCCCAACTGGAAGCTGGATCGCACAACAAGCTACATGTAGCTAAACACACACACCGCGGAGCTCTCTAGCTCTAGAAATTCGAGAGGAAAAAAAATATAACAAATCATTTCTTTCCTAGTTCTTGTTCAAATAATCAGAGCACATAAGAAAAAATTAGGCAGCACATACTTTCTTGGGGGGGGGGGGAAGGGTGTGTCCTTAATTAAATTCATTTGCCTGCGCTATCACTCCTCAGATCCCCTGAGAGTTTCGTGTGCTGTGGTGCAAGACTCTTTAAGAACCTGTGGTTATGAAGAGTCTGACCACATTCAAAACAGTTTATGAACCTGTTTTGCAACATTGCGCTCTAAAGATTTTCAGTCAAATGGTAGGTGGTAGAACTAGAGTTACTTCGAGCTCAACTTCGTCTCCCCCAAATTTGTGAATGGTGAACAACCGACCCACCGAGATTTCTTAGACTTAATCAAAAGGAGACAGTTAGGGCTGGAAGTGTGGCTCAGTGGTTACAAACACAGGCTGCTCTTGCACGGGACTGGAGTTCTCCCAGCCAGCTGGTCAGTCCTACTCACTCTTCTGGCCTCCTAGAGCATTGCACGCACACGCAGAATCCACACAGGACACGCATGTATATATATGTAGAAAAATAAAATATAAAGAAAAACAAAAAAGAGGACATTTAGACATTAAAAAGTAAACATTTCACAAATATAGGTAATCAAAAAAGGGACTGGGGCAGAACTCTGGATGGTTCAAGGCTCCAATCCAGTGGTTGCGTCTTCAGTTCTTAGCCCCAGTCTCTAGCATTGCCGTATGGCTCTGGGTGTGGCTGTCAAGAGGACCAGGAATGGACAGAATATTCTGAATGCTGGGAGATGACAGAGTAACAATGAGATGGGAAAGGGCGGATTGGGAAAGGGCTGTCTTCTGTACGCTCATCTACCCATTCATAGTGACTTGTTTCAGTATATGGATGTTCCATTTTTTTTTTTTTTTTTTTTTTTTTGGTTTTTCGAGACAGGGTTTCTCTGTAGCTTTGGAACCTCTCCTGGAACTAGCTCTTGTAGACCAGGCTGGTCTCGAACTCACAAAGATCCGCCTGCTTCTGCCTCCCGAGTGCTGGGATTAAAGGTGTGCGCCACCACCGCCCCACTTGTTCCATAATGTTTTGACTTGATTTCTGTTAGATTATCATGACACTCATAGCAGCCTTCTGAAACCTGGCAGACTACTTTTTATAGTCCCTTAAAGAACATTGCAGCATTTGGGCCATCCGATAAGGGAAGGAAGGCTGACCTAATATTAATGGTTTGTTTCACTGTTGAATCAACCTTTTAGGAGATTTCCAATTCTATATCTTAGTGGGATAGGGTGACTCATACAGCACGTGAGGGTCTGAGGGAGGAGGACAGCCACAAGTTCAAGGCCAGCCTGGGAGTTAAACACCAATCAGTTCAACACTTTTCTACCTTACCATTTCTTGTCCTTTGTAGCATAGTTAGAAATAATTGTTGAAGCCGGGCGATGGTGGCGCACGCCTTTAATCCCAGCACTCGGGAGGCAGAGGCAGGCGGATCTCTGTGAGTTCGAGACCAGCCTGGTCTACAGAGCTAGTTCCAGGACAGGCTCCAAAGCCACAGAGAAACCCTGTCTCGAAAAACCAAAAAAAAAAAAAAAAAAAAAAAAAAAAAAAAAAAGAAATAATTGTTGAGGAATCTTGTAATAATCAGTGGGGACAGGTATGGTAGAACCTCCCTATAGTCCCAGAACTCAGGAAGGAAATAAAGATGGGAAACCCGGAGGATACGGTCATTCTCAGCTACGTGTGGAGTTCAGAGCCAATCTAGACTACAGAAAAAAAAATAATGTAAAGACGTTCACAAAATAGTTACTCTTAACTAAGGACCAAGCAGGCTCACAAAGTCTCTGATGGGGCCTAATGAGCCCACGTGACCGAAGGGCTAATTCACTGCAAACTGTGGTGCCTGAAAGGGAACTCCATCTACCTGACACTCTCACAGGGGTGCCCACGGACCCACGTGGTTCTAAAGTCAGGAAATGTTTGTAAATCAACGTAGGGATTGGACATTTCCTTTTTTTTTGAAACCCGCACGCATTTGGGGAAGGGGGGTTGAGGAAGAGATAAGAGAGGTAGACTCCTGGGGAGTCCAGGCTGGATTGAGGAAAAGATGAACAGACTCCTGGAATCCAGGCTGGATCCCACCTGGTTACGCAGCCGAGCACGACCTTGAACTGCCCAGGGAGGTCTGGATTTCTGTGCACACCACCACGGTGCCTGGCTCAGAACCTACAAGCCTGGTGACCCAGGTTAGATCCTAGAGCTCACATGAAAGGTAGAAAGAGAGCTGTGATCCCCAACACATGTGCATATACATGGCACATGGATGCATTTTTTTAATTTTATTGATTTTTATTGAGCACTACATTTTTCTGTCCCCTCCCTGCCTCTCCCCTCTCCTTCACCCCTCTCCCAAGGTCCCCATGCTCCCAATTTACTCAGGAGGTCTTGTCTTTTTCTACATATAGATTAGATATATGTATATGTCTCTTAGGGTCCTCATTGTTGTCTAGTTTCTCTGGGATTGTGATTTGTGGGCTGGTTTTTTTTTTTGCTTTATGTTTAAAAACCTCTTATGAGGGAGTACATGTGATAATTGCTTTTCTGTGTCTGGGTTACCTCACTCAAAATGATGTTTTCTAACTCCATCCATTTTCCTGCAAAATTCAAGATGTCATTATTTTTTTCTATGTAGTAGTCCATTGTGT
>NC_022009.1:120866477-120871787 GCF_000317375.1 Microtus ochrogaster
CAGTCTAGGAGCATTTAGGTTGTTTCCAGGTTCTGGCTATGACACACAATGCTGCTATGAACATAGTTGATCACATGTCCTTGTGGCACAATTAAGCATCCTTTGGATATATACCCAAAACAAAATGACAGCCTACAGAATGGGAAAAAAATCTTCACCAACCTCACATCAGACAGAGGTCTGATCTCCAAAATATACAAAGAACTCAAGAAATTGGACACCAAAAGAACAAATAATCCAATAAAAAAATGGGGTACAGACCTAAACAGAGAACTCTCAACAGAGGAATCTGAAATGGCTGAAAGACACTTGAGGAAATGTTCAACATCTTTAGTCATCAGAGAAATGCAAATCAAAACAACTCTGAGATCCCAACTTATACGTGTAAGAATGGCCAAGACCAAAAACACTTATGACAGCTTCTGCTGGAGAGGTTGTAGGGAAAAGGGAACACTGCTGCATTGCTGGTGGGAATGCAAGCTGGTACAACCCCTTTGGATGTCAGTGTGGTGATTTCTGAGAAAATTAGGAAACAACCTTCCTAAAGACATTTTCTGTTTTGTTAGCTATTCTCTGCAGGGTCCCCCCCCACACCGTACTTAGGTGGGGTATGAAACGGGGTTTTTGCTTACCAAGCCACCTCACTACCCCGTTTTCATTTCTGTTTTGAAACAGGATCTTCTGTGCACCCTAGACTGGTCTCGAGATCCTCCTGACTTCGATCCCAAGATTTCAACTGTGCACCACCATGCCGCACCAAATGTGTGTTCTTATTTCATGTGTGCATGTGTAGATGTTTGTGTGTGTACAGGTGTGGGGGGGGGAAGAGGTGTTGTGTGCATCTATATGGAGTCTAGAACACATCAGCTAGCTTCCTCTGCTGCTCTCCATCTTGCTGTGCATGTGTGTCTATTGTATGCACATGTATGTGCAGGGCATGTACGCAGTAAGGTGTCTGTCACAGATCCTATTCTTCAGACAGGGACTCTCACTGCTCCTAGAGCTAGACCATTGGGCAGCAATCCCAATGAGCCTCCTGCCTGTGCCCCCCATAGTGATAGGACTACAGGTTTCAGCCACACATTTTTACACAGGTGCTGAGAATTGGAATCCTGGTCTTCGTGCTTATGTAGTACTCTTATCCCGTGAGCCTCCCCACCTTGGCTTTGAGACAGGGTCTCTTACGGTACCTGTAGCTCACCAGCCCTGCTGTACTGGGAGGGCGGGCAGCAAGCCTCAGTGGTCCTCCTGTTTCTGCCTCCTGTGCACTGGGTTATATCTACGTACACCCATGCGGTTTCTGATTTGGTGCTAGGAACCCAAACTCAAGTCTTTATGCTTGCCCTGCAGTCCCTTTACCAATGGAGCCATCATCTTAACACTCATATTTTTGTTTTCAGTCAACAATAATTTTAAGTATTTCTGGAGCACAGTGTAAGAATTTGATACATGTACCGAATTTTCAATAATTATTTCCAGCTTATTCGTTAGCTAACATACATTTTGTGGAGAGAACATTTAAAATCTATTCTTTCCAAAATCTGAAAACATATACACTATTATCAGCTATGTTGCCATGGTAACAATGTATGGCATACAGAAAACTTACTCCTCATAAGTGAGGCTTGATCTTTGGCCAGACTTCTTTTCCCCAAGGCCACCCCTATCTCCTGTTGCCACATTTGACTTTCTGCTCCTATAGGTTTGACCTGTTTAGGTTTGTATACAGGTGGGACCATGTAGTACTTGTCTTTTTGTGCCAGGCTTATTGGCTTGGCGTAAGATTCTCCAAATTCATGTTATCAAAAGTGATTTTTTTTCCTTAATTCATAAAGACGGAATAATATTTCATTCCATGGACTCCCACATTTTCTTTATTTTTTTTTTCACTTGCATGTGTTCTTTTTTTTCTCCCAAAGCTGCTAACTAACGTTCTGCTTGCACAGGCTAGGCAAGAGCGCTACAACTGAGCTTCATTCCCAGTTAGTCTGGCCTGGTCTGGGAGCATCATTCTTTGTTTTAAGGCAAAGCCATGTTCTGTGGCTCAGGATGGTCTTTCCAATTTAGCCTCTCTAGCGCTGGGATATCAGACCTGTGCTACTATTCTTGGCTTCACGGTCTTTTTCATTGAAGGGGTTTTCTTGCTGCTGCTGTGTGACGGTCATCGTGGCGTACATCTGTAGTCCCAGCACTTTGGAAGGCTGAAGCGTAAGGAAGGCTGGGATAGTTTAGTGATACCCCATCGTAAACAAGCAAACAAAATAAAAGATAACTTTTTGAATGGGTGCTACATGCTGGGAATGGATCCAGAGCCTGGCACATGTTGGGCATATTATCTACCACTGTGGTTACTGCCAGCTTAAAATAGTATTTTGGCTTATTTTTTTATTTACATATAATTTTCAAGATATGGTCTCACTAAATGGCTCAGTGAGGTTGTAGTTTAAGCAGCTTGGGCTGCTCTCAAACTCTAGATCCTCTGGCTTGGGCTACTTTAAATGTACTTTTTCCTTTCCTTCTCATCGTCCTCTCTAGTCTTCTTCGATGGACTGTAAACTCGTACTAGATTGTTGGTAATTCCCTAGGTGCGTGGCCTGAAGCTGCACTGGTTGCTAAGGGAAGAAATACTTGTTGGATACACGGATGAATGAAAGACTCATTCATGAGCTGAGAAGGCACCAGGAGGAACCTGGGAGGGTGCCAGGAAAAGCCTCAAAGGCTCCTAATCCCTAGAAAATGGGTGACAGAGTGTGGTGTGGGAAGGCCATGCTGTAGGAATTTCCTCTGAGCCCTGCGAGGGGGCAGCCATGACCCAGTCAACCTGCATAGTTCTCTGAAGGAAGTTAATCTGATCTGCTTGGTCTGTGGACTGCTCTTTTTCTTGGTCTCTAAATGAGGCTGGGAAGAAACCACTGGACGACATAAGATGCCCAGACCCGGAAACCCACAGAGAATCTGGCCCTTTCTCTAGAGTGTTCATTGGAGTTTGTAAAGCTTTTTTTTTTTTCTCCCCTCTTCAAATTAGGTCTGCTCCTACTCTTGCATGCAGCAACAAGAGCTCAGAGTATCCCCTAACTCCCAGACAGCACCCCTCCCATTTCAACAGCATCACCTTCTATTCTTGTTTTCAGAGGCTCTCCAGGAAGCTCCGGACCCCTAGGGTGCCCCCCCATCTCCCTTACTTCACCTCGTAGACGGCTGTCCATGTAGCCCATCTCCTTCCTTTGTCACCCTCCCCCAGTCTCAAATTAGCCCTGCTCCTGTGATGCCTAGTCTGCCAGACAAGTTCTCCTTGCTCCCTCTCAGCCTGTACTTTGAGGCCCTTCCCCAGCAAGCTCCCTGACAACTGAAACCTAAGTTCTCTGTGTCTATACTAGTTCTGTTGCTGGTCTCACCTAGGTCTCAGGCTATAATTGATTTTTTTTTGTTTGCATTCACATTTCTGATGTATTACTTCAGCCTAGACTGCTCCCAGGAAACACAAGTCCCCATGACCTTACTGTTTGCTTGACATATCTATCTGAATGTCTAGCAAACATCTCCCCTCTTATCATTTATTTTTTGGTGATAGAGTCTTACTGGGTAGCTCTTGCTGGCCTAGAACTCACAGAGATCCCCCTGCCTCTGACTCCCAAGTGCTGGGATTGAAGCTGTGCACCACCATGCCCAACATCGTCTCTCCAATTCCTGAGAGAATCCTCCCCCCTCCCCCCACAAACTTGATTAGACCCGCCATCTGTTTGTTTGTTGTCTGTTTTGGAGACAGGGTCTCACGGAGTTCAGGTTGGCCTCAGGCTGACTATGACCTCAACCCCTAATCCTTCTGCTTCAGCTCCTAGGCACTAGGACTATAAGTGTGAGTCACGTCTTGTGTCCTTGTGACCTAACTTCTGCCCGGGTTCAATTCCCAGCCCCACATGGCAGCTCACAACTGTCTGTATTTCTAGTTCCAGGGGATCTGGCACTCTCACCCAGATGTACCTGCAAGCAAAACATCAATGCACATAAAAATAAATCTTTTAAAAAGAACTCCTAACTTCTTTCCAAATCTGTAACTTTCTTCGCCTTCTTCCCCGCCTCAGCAACAACTTTGTCTTTCTGGTTTTTCACGCCAAGAATCTTAGGATCATTTTGGATCCTTTCTTTGTGGCCCACAGTCAGCTGCCAGCACATCCTGGCAGTTCTGATTTCAAAAAATACCCACGGGGATGGGGTGTAGCTAAGTGGCACCGTGTGTGCTTAGTATGTGCAAGGTCTTAGGTTCAGTCAGTCACCAGAACTGCCAGAAACAGTCAGCAAACCAACGAAACACACAGAAAACTCAGGTCGCAAGGTGCCCACAACCTGGCAGCATTGGCCCACTACTGTGGCCATCTGATTCAATCCCATCATCCCTCACTTCATACCAACAGGCCTTCATCCCAGAGCTCTGTTCCTGCCATGTCAGTAGCCGCACTTTTAAACACACAGGTCATCTTTAATCCGCCTTCAGTTCAGAACACCCCAGTGACTCCCCTTTTCTTAGAGTGATTTAGCACACCCTCAGGGTGTGTTTCCCAATTCTGCTTTCACCTGTGGGTCAGTGTTCTTCCCTTGCTCATGTGGACCAGCTCATAGGGTAGGCTTTCTTGCAGTTTGCACTCTCCTCTCAAGTGGGGCCTTAATTGTCTACCTGGGCTTGTTCCCTGACTTACATACAGCTCCCTTCCTCGCTCGTTCCCTGACATGCACACAGCTCATTTCCTCTCTCGCAAGTCCTTCAAACTGTCCTCTTCAAAACTTTATTCCCCTAGAATTGAGGGGCCAAAGGTCAAAGGCCTTTGTGGTTTTGTTTGTTTATTTATTTGAGACATAGTCTTATTAAAAAGCCCAGGCTAGTCTCAAACTCTGGGATGCCTTCTGTCATAGCCGTTCAAGGGCTGGTATTACAAGCATGTGCTACCGTGCCTGGCTAACCTTTATGTTTTGATGAATACTGCAGATCCCTTTTACTAATAGTGTGTGTGCATGTCCGTTTTCCCCACAGCATGGCCAGTTAATAACTGCGACTATTAACTTTTTTGTTTGGTTTGCTGATTTTGATCTTTAGACCAGGTCTCACTGTGTAGCCCAAGCTGCCCTGGAACTTGCTATGTAGATCATTGTAAATTGGCCTTGAATGTGTGGTCATCTTCCTGCCCTAACTCCTGAGTGCTAGGGTTACAGACCTGTATCCCATACTACCTGGTTGATGCTGAGGTTATTAACTGATTTTTGACAGAATGTAGTTTTATTTTTTATTTCTGATAAGCAAGTATGAGCATTAGTTTT
>NC_022009.1:120872565-120873238 GCF_000317375.1 Microtus ochrogaster
TTCACTAGGCTGTTGGTTCCTCTTACATGCAGAGGCCCTTTTGCACAATAGGAAGTGAGCATTTGGTCTGTGTCCTGAGTTGGAGTGGACGTTTTTCCGTCTGTCCATTGTTTCTGGGTTTATTGAGGGTGGGCATTTGTTTCTAAGTTGTGTTTACTTATTGTGTGTGTGTATGTGCATTGCTACAGCAGGAAAGTGGAGGTGCTCTCCTTCTGGCCATGGGTGCCCAGGGGTGCACACAGTTGTTGGTGAAAAGTGCTTTACCTGCTGAGCGATCCCTTTGGCCCTGATGATGTGCTACTCATGCAATGTTTTAAAATGTGAAAGTCTTTTTTGTTAGCATTGTAGTTGTATATTCTGAATATCAACTACACTTTAAGAGGCCTTTCCTACTCCTCCCTCACACACACTATAATATGTATTTTTAATCAAATCTTTAAGAACTCTTTCTGGGGCTGGAGAGATGGCTCAGCGGTTAAGAGCATTGCCTGCTCTTCCAAAGGTCCTGAGTTCAATTCCCAGCACCCATGTCAGGTGGCTCCAGGGGACCCAAAGCCACCACATGCACACACATCCACATAAATCTTTTAAAAAGAACTCCTAACTTCTTTCCAAATCTGTAACTTTCTTCGCCTTCTTCCCCGCCTCAGCAACAACTTTGTCTTTCTGGTTT
>NC_022009.1:120873373-120875907 GCF_000317375.1 Microtus ochrogaster
TCTTTCTGCATTTTGTTCCTCTGAAACACATTTTGGCACAAATGTAACACATATGTTCACCTTTAATTTGATAGGGTGGCTCTTTTCCCAGATGTTCTAATTTCTCCACAAATGTGAAATGCCACCTAGGAGACTCTTAGGGAGCCTTTAATGGCTGAGTTCAAGTTGAGGTAGTAATATTTTGCCTTTGTGACTCGGTGGCAGATGAGAACTACAGGCAAGTCAGAGCTGTAGCGTGCTAAAGGCCAACACCCCATAATCGTGTGTATGACGTCTCCGAATTGCAGCTGTACCTGACATGAGCACATGATTCTTGTATAATTAGTCCACTCGTCCCATGCGCATTCTCTGCAGTCACGTCAAAGAGTGCCGGGGACTCTTAAATGGTTTCTGCTTATTTGTGCTGCAAACTGGCTCCACCCAGTATAAACTCACCATCTTTGTGCTGCTAGCTGTGAAACGGGGCCCCGGGTGTGAGTGATAAGGGCTCAGCTTTGGGAGTAGGGAGTGACATTTCAAAGCTGGTGACGCCATGAGACCAGTGACAGTGGTTCACTTAACCTTGTCTCACTGAGACTCTTCCCCTTGAAACTGGGACACACATCAATAACTCAGTGACAGTTCTCTTGATAATGATGGCAGGAAACTACTGACAACTTCTAAACTTTATTAATTTTTATTTTTAAGAAATTGTCTCACTTTGTAGCTAATGCTGGCCCGGAGCTCACTATATAGCCCAGGCCGGCCTTGGACTCAAACAGTCCTCTTGTCTCAGCCTCTTGGGTGCTGACATTATAGGTATGCTCCACTATGTATGGCTCAACTTTTCTAAAATAAGTCTTGAATCATCAAAAGTAATTATTATAATATTTACACATATACATATATATACATATATAGATATAATTTAGCTGTTTTTATCTTAATGATTTGGAGCAAGTCTCTTAGTCTATAAGCCTTAAATTTCTCATATGAAAAACAATGATAGTATTAGTGTTATGGGGATAATAAATACATTTAAAGCATAAGTGTTAAGGGATTTTTCAAATCAGATTCACAAGGACCAAAACCTGTGGCGGGGAGAGAAAAGAAAAGATGAAAAGTCAGGCATAGTGGTACACACATAATCTAGCACTTGGGCATGGTGGTACACACACAATCTAGCACTTGGGCATGGTTGTACACACGCAATCTAGCACTTGGGCATAGTAGTACACACGTAATCTAATACTTGGGCATGGCAGTACACATGTAATCTAGCACCTGAACGGGGAAAGCCAGAGGCTCAGGGTTCAAGGCCAACCTCAGCTACAAAGCAAGTTCAGTCAACCTGGGCTGCCTGAGACCCTGTTTCAAAAAGCAAGGCAGGTAGACAAACAAATTTAAAAATCCTTTGTTATTGATAGTTTGGAAGGGGCAGCTCTTTGTATGAGACAGCTCTCTCTGCATTACATGGGAAAAACAATTTAGTAAAACCATCATATAAAATGGCTTGACAATAGCTAGCAAAATTTAAAATGTACACACATACTTATTGATAACCAATTCTTTCCACTAGGATTTATCAGACAAAAAGGAGCAATGGTTTGCTGGTGAAGAACCTGCACTGCCCTTGCTAAGGGCCTAAGTCAATTTCCAGCATCCATGCCAGGGGACTCATAATCTCCTGTGACTCCAGCTCTAGGGAATCTCTTCTGACTCCTCTGGTACTTGCAAACACACACACACACAATTGTAAAAGGTAAATGCTTAGACATCTGAATGTGGACATAATAGAAAAAGCACAAAAGCTTAAACCTCCACCTTTTATAAGGGGGCTATTTTGAAGGACTCAACAATCAAACGCATTGCTTAAAAGAAAATGAAGAACCAGACATGGTGGCACAGGCCTTTAATCCTGCATGTCAAAGGCAGAGGCAGGTGGACCTCTGTAAATTTATACCAGCCTGGTCTACAGAGTGAGGTTCAGGCCAGCCAGGCATGTAAAGTGTGTGTGTGTGTGTGTGTGTGTGTGTGTGTGTGTGTGTGTGTGTGTAGGGGAATGGATTATCAATTGCCAAGAATATTAACTCAAAGAAGCAAAGTGCAGAATAGTGTAAAATAAAGTGTGGGGTGGGTAATACCTTTCTATTTCTTAGTGCTGAAGACTGAGCCCCAATCCTTGTAGGTGCTGGGCAAGCATTCTGTCACTGGGCCACAGGGTCAGCCCTATGCGTGTGCATCTTTGTTTGGCAATCCCATAGCTCAATATATATATATATATGGGGCTGGAGAAATGGCTCAGTGGTTAAGAGCACTGCCTACTCTTCCAAAGGTCCTGAGTTCAATTCCCAGCAACCACATGGTGGATCACAACCATCCACAAGGAGATCTGGTGCCCTCTTCTGGCCTGCAGGCACACATTCAAACAGGATACTGACAATACTGTATACAAAATAAATAAATAAATAAATAAATAAACAAACAAACAAATCTTTAGCTGGGCGGTGGTGGCACACGCCTTTAATCCCAGCACTCGGGAGGCAGAGGCAGGC
>NC_022009.1:120876297-120889367 GCF_000317375.1 Microtus ochrogaster
CCCCTTTCCTTTCCTTTTTGTTTCTGTTTGTTTGAGAAGGGTTTTTCTGTGTAACAGCCCTCGCTGTCATGGAACCCACTCTCACAGAGATGTGCTGGGATTAGCCACCGTCCTGCTAGGATGAAGAATTTTATCCTTGGGGAGTTCACAGGAGCAAACTCCAGCGTGCTGCTTCTGTGAGGGCAGAGTTGGTTGCGATGGAGACTCTGCTGCCCCCTGCTGCCTTGCATTGATTCCGTTGTAGCTCAGAAAATCTGCTGTGATTGCTAGCCCCTCCATCCTCCTCTGGTGAGGGCTACAGGACCTCTGCAGAACTAAGAGGTGTTAGGAGGGAGTTCTGTCAGAGTGTGTGTGACTCCCTGCACACAATGCCTCCATTCAGTGTGCAACTATGTGTGTTCTTACCCAACAATTAACCCCCTTTCTGGGTACAGTTTTACAGCCAAAGCCCAACAGTATACACAGGACCCTGGAACTTCCTCTTTCATATTCAGGGTCCTTTTTAACTTGTTCCCTTTGAGAACAAGATTGGGTACTATTTCAGATTTGCCTGGAGTGCTGATAGAGACTTCAGTGATCCATAGCCTATGCTCTGTAAAAACGTTAATGTAAAAAAGTCTGAAATATAGCCGGGCGGTGGTGGTGCACGCCTTTAATCCCAGCACTCGGGAGGCAGAGACAGGCGGATCTTGTGAGTTTGAGACCAGCCTGGTCTACAAGAACTAGTTCCAGGACAGGCTCCAAAACCACAGAGAAACCCTGTCTCAAAATAACAAACAAACAAACAAAAAAGTCTGAAATATAGAGTTGTTTGTAATTCACTTTAGATTTCATTAGGGGTTGTTTTTGTTCTCTTTCTCTCGCTCCCTCCTTCTTTCTTCCCTCTCTCTTCTTCCATTCCTTTCTTGTCCTTCCCATCTCTTTATTTGAGACTATGTAGTCTAGTTTGGCTTTGAGTTCACAATCTTATTTCCTCAGCTTCCTAACAATTGAGATTACAGTACTAAGTTCAAATTGTCTCTTCCAAAGGACTGGCAATTTGACCATCAACTTATGGAATCCCTCTTTTTTTTTTTTCTCGCAGAGGTCAGATCTAAATGTCAGAAGGAGTAATATCATGGCAAGGCTTTGGGTTTGAGGCCGCTAGCTCTCAATGTCTGGGCACACGAGCATGCAGCTCACCAACTCAGGCATCTGTAGTATTCTTGGTCTTCTACTGAGTTCAGGTCATTCATGCAAGCTTTTTTGAGATAGGGTCTTGTTTTCCTTCCTTTCCCCTGATGATAGAATCTTACTCTGGATTAGCATGGTCTCAAATTTATAATTTTCTTATCTTAGCCTCTTGAATGCTGGGCTTACAGGTGTGTGCCCCCACATCTGACTTGCCTTTTCTTTGTCCTAAACACTTGAGTACATAGGAATGTTGGGAGACTGTCTACTTCCTAGCTTCTGCTTCCTTCATGAGCCAAAGCTTGCTTTCTGTGGCGTACAGCCCAACCCGGGTTGTTTCGGCACGAGCATGCCTGGACTCTCTGCTCTTCGATCTCATTAGCTATCTGTGGGTGCTTGTAGGTGCCCAGAGATATGATGGCTAACATGGTAATCAATCAACCAATCAATCTCCCCCACCCCAGTGAAATGGCAAGTTGCTTTGTCCTGCCTTGCTTTCCTTCTTAGCCTCTTCTGTCACCCCATAAGCTCCCCTTTTCTAGAATGAGAATGGGCATTTCTTGATTTAGTTGGTCTTACTATATAGCTCTAGATAGCCTGGAGCTCTTTATGTAGGGCAAGCCAGGCTCTTACAGAAATCCACTTGCTTCTGCCTCTTAAATGCTGAATTATGGTCATGAACTATAATGCCACATTTTATTTTCTTTTGAGAGAAAAAAACCATGGTCTTACAAAAGTTGGTGTTGGAGCTGGACAGTGGTGGCACCAGCCTTTGATCTGAGCACTTGGAAGGCAGAGGCAGGTAGATCTTTGAGTTCAAGGTCAGCCTTGTCTACAGAATGAGTTCCATGGAAGCCAGGGCTTCGCAGAGAATCCCTGTCTTACATACAAACAAATAAAAAAAAAAAACCTGAATTGTTTTTTTCAACTCTATTACCAAAAATGTTTTCCATTCCTGAAAAACCAAGTCTTCTGTGACACCAAGACCTGGGAAACACCCCTACTCTTGAAGCAGCGAACACCGAATACTCCGTTGCTTGTCTGGGGTGGAGTGACGTGCAAGGAGAACTAAAAGAGCCTGGGGTGGGATGTGTTAGTGTCGTCCTTTCGTGCTTATGAATAGCAGACAGGATGAACTAACACTAGTAATGCTCTCAGATAGTGCTTCTCCTCCGTATAGGTGAAACCAGGCCCTCAGCCTTGAGAAGCAGCTCTTTGCTCCGTTCCTTGCTGAGATGTCAGAGCCAAGAAGCCTTGTCCTATGTAAGCAGCCCGTTGGTGGAGCAAATGGTCTTCGAGAGGCTTGCCTTGTCTCTAGAGTCAGATTTGGGGTGATTCCAGGGCTGAAGAGTTGACTTCTAAGGCCAGAGAGCAGGCTGCTCTTCAAAGGACCAGCGTTTAGCTCGCAGTACCTACATAAGCAGGATCACAACTGCCTGTGGCTCCAGCTTCAGGGGAGCCGACATGCTCTTCTGTCCTGTGGGCACCCGAAGTCACAAACTCACACACAGACTCAGACGCAGAATTTTTAAAAAGGTTGACTCTTTCATTTGGTTTTGTTCTAGTAATGACCGTTTCATTAAAAAAAAAAAAGCTGCTAACTTACTGAGGATAAGAGTCAAGAAGAACCATCCAGCTTTCTTCTTCCAAGAAAAAAGCAGCACTCTCAACACACCTTTTTCCTCTTTCTTTTTCTTTCTCTTCTCCTCCTTTTTATCTTTCCTTTTGAGATAGTCTTTCTTTGCATTTCAGGCTGCTCTCAACTGATTTCAAGCTAGTAGCTCAGAATGACGTGTATGTGTGTGTGTGTTTCTCTGGATGTGTGTATGTATGTAGAGGCCAGAGTTTGATGTGCAGTCTCTTCCTCTGTAGGTCTCCATCTTACTTTTGGGGATACGGTCTCTCATTTAAACCGGAGATCATTGGCTTAGTGGGGCTGACTGGCCAATGAGCTCTAGGAATCATCCTCCCTAGCACTGAGCTTACAGGTGCGCACACCACACACAGCTTCTGGCTGGGTGCTGGGGATCCAGACTCAGGTCCTCAAGCTTGAGTGTTACTCACTTTACTGAGCCATCTTCTCAGAGCCCAGAGCACACATTTTCATTAGTTTGTCACCGCAGTACGTAAGACAAAAACATATCATCAGTTTGCAGCCAGGACATGAGAGCAGGTTAAAGAAAGATTTTAGGTCTATTAGTTAGTTTTCTATTGTGGTGCAGCCGGGCGGTGGTGGCGCAAGCCTTTAATCCCAGCACTCGGGAGGCAGAAGCAGGAGGATCTCTGTGAGTTCGAGACCAGCCTGGTCTACAAGAGCTAGTTCCAGGACAGGCTCCAAAGCCACAGAGAAACCCTGTCTCGGAAAAAAAAACCAAAAAACAAAAAAAAAATCCTATCATCTATTGCGGTGTAAAACACCACGGAAAGGTAACTTACAGAACAAAGAGTTTGTTTAGGTTTTACAGTTCCAGGTTAGAGTCCCTGATGACAGAATCTAGGCATAGCAGCTGCATCAGGAAGCTGAGAGCTTATATCTTGAGCCACATGCAGGAAGTAGAGAGCAAATGAGTCTTTAAACTCTCAAAGCCCATCTCCAGCAGCATGCTTACTCCAATAAGACCATACCTCAGTATTATCAACTGATGAGCCAGAGTTAAAATGCCTAACACTACTGGAGATAATTCCCCTTCAAGCTGCCACATTATCAAAGGACATGGGAGTTCAGAGGTCATTCATGCAAGCTTTTTTGAGATAGGGTCTTGTGTTCCTTTCCCCTGATGGTAGAATCTTACTCTGGATTAGCATGGTCTCAAATTTATAATTTTCTTACCTTAGCCTCTTGAATGCTGGGCTTACAGGTGTGTGCCCCCACATCTGACTTGCCTTTTCTTTGTCCTAAACACTTGAGTACATAGGAATGTTGGGAGACTGTCTACTTCCTAGCTTCTGCTTCCTTCATGAGCCAAAGCTTGCTTTCTGTGGCATACAGCCCAACCCGGGAGATGCAGCTTAGTTGGTAGAACACTTAGCTCTAATACACATACGACTTCAGTACTGCACACATTGAGCTGAGCGGTTTGTGTGTACAATCTCAGCACTGGGTGGGGGAGGCAGGACTCCTGCAAGTCTGAGGCCAGTCTGGTCTACACCGAGTCCAAGATGGTCAGAGTTACATAGCAAGATCCTGTCTCAAAAATAAAGCGATCAACTTTAGTGTCCAATTCTATCCAGCACATGATGGCACAGCCTGCTTCAAGTTCAGAACAGGAACTAGTTGGCCTTTGTAAGTCAGGTTTTCACAGATCCCAAACTAGCAGCCAACGGGAAGGAATCTTCACCACATCGTACAGATGGTGGCAGCTACACCTGCTTCCCGTTCTTTTCAAAGTCACTGCTGGCTGCGGCTAGCCACGCTCCACATTCTTACTTCATATGAGAAAAAAGGGATATCTATTGACAAGGTAAGCATCGTGTTGTATCTAGATGGTACGGCTCTCACAGAGCTCTGAGGCCAACAAGATGCACTGGGAATTGCCAATTTTTTACAAATGCAACATTAGATTATGTCATGAGGGGACATTCCATTCTCATACAGGTAGGATATTAAAAAAAAAAACCACCAAAGACTCATTTGTGACAGTTTCATGTCACCAGGGGCTGCCCTGTAAATCCTGGTACTCCTGCCCCTAGTGCTGAGATTTACAGGTGCCGGGTACCAACCTGGGCTTGCTAATTTTTTTTTTTTAAAGCTAAGGTCTCATTCTGCAGTCCTGACTGACCTGGAACGGGCCATCTTCCTGTTTCTACCTCATAAGTTCTGAGGATACAGGAAGGTTTCACCTGGCCTGTCTTAATTTTTATTTATTTTTTCTTTTTTACTTTTTAGAGAGAGTTCCTCTTTATGTAGCCCAGGACAGCTAGAACTGACCTTCCTGGCTCAGGATACAACTGCTGGCATAATAGGCATGTGCCAAAGCTACCCATCTTATACATACTTTAGTTTTTATTTTTGAAAAAGGGTCCTAAGTTTTGCACAGCTCATGCTAGCCTGGAACTTGCTTGGATCCTCCTGTCGCGCTACCTGCTCAGTGCTGGGATGACCATGCCAGCTTTAAGATGTACATTTTAGACCAAGCCCATTAGGAAAAAGGTAGAGTCGAATAGTGTATGGAGTTTGAACAGGAGTCAAAAACAGTTGCTTCTAGGTTCTCAACATCAGGGGTTCGGAGTCTTAGGTCTAGACTGGGCCACTTACAATGTGTGGCCAAATGACAACGATGTAGTAATGTTAACAGGATAGCGGTTGTTGACTGGGTGCCACAAGTTTATGTCCGGCATTCTGACAAGTAATTTACGTCTTTAAACTGGTAGGTGGGTATTTAAACAGCACTTTTAAATTAACTTAGGTATGCGCGCGCCTGAGTGCATGACACGAACTGCTTTGTAGACCAGACTGGCCTCGAACTCACAGAGATCCGCCTTCCTCTGCCTCCCGAGTGGTGGGATTTAAGGCGTGCGCCACCACCACCCGGTTAAAGCAGGCGTTTTTGGTCCCATTTTTTAGGCGAGTGAAGTGTTTCGGAGCGGCTCCTGCCCGATTGAGGCCGAGCCGGGACTACGGAGAGTTCTAAAGTTGCCACCAAAGGGCCACCACACGCAGGAACAGGAAAAGAGGGGGCGGAAGCGGAAACCAGAATACCGCTTCCGACGCCGTGCCGGAAGGAGCGTTTCCAGCGTGCCGCCCGCTGCGTGCGCTGCAGAATTTGTCCCCCTGTCGCGCACGTGCGGCCCGCGTCCTGCTCCCCGGCCCCTGCGGTGAAGATGGCGCACCCGTCCCCGGCAGCCAAGCCTTCCAACCCCAAGAACCCGCGGGTCTTCTTTGACGTGGACATCGGCGGGGAGCGAGGTGAGCGGCTCCCGGGCTCGGGGCCTCCCGGCTGCGCGTCTGCTCGGCTCCTGGAGTCGGGGCCTGGGGTCGGGAGGGAGCAGGCAGCCCGGATCCTCCCCGGAGCACGGCCTGGCATCCACGAGTTCAGGTTACGACTGCTCCCTTGTAGGAGATGCCTTGGTTCCCGAGGGAAGTTTCTCGAACTTTCTGCTTCAAGCATCGTGGCGTCCCTTACGTTTGCCTCTTGATTTGGTCGCGCTTCCCTGCAACCTTTGCACCGCCGTTTATTGTAAAATGAAATGATTGGATGGGCGTGGTGCATAGTTCGGGGTGCTCTTTGGGTAGCTGGCTGCAGGCCTCTAGTCACGCCATAGGACCCTTGGCACACGCAATACATCGGGAGCCACGGTGTCCTTTACCAATTAAAAGTGACTTGCTTAGTGCTTTTTCCTCGTTCCTGATTGTAGCCGAAGTTCGAGTAGGCGATCGTTTCTGCTATTTTGCAATCTTGCCATTGAGCGCCACAAATGTGTGGTTGCCTCAGATTCAGATCTAAGAAGTCTTAAGCCAGCGTTTCTCAAAACCTGTGGGTCGCAATCCCTAGGTTTCTAACGACCACAGGGTCACATATCAGATACTTACGATTCATAAAAGTAGCAAAATTACAGTTACAAGGTATCAACAAAAATAATCTTATGGTCGGGGGTCATCATACCATGCGGAAGTGTATTAAAGGATTGCAGCATTAGGAAGGTTGTGAACCCGAGCCCTAAGCCCTTGAGAACCAGGAGGGGGACATGTTACTTTAAATACTGCTTATTCTGAAACATGTTGAGAGCTGCTGGCTAGAAATACTGGGCGGGGAACAAATACGAATTTCCATGTGCATTCCCTTTGTTTTGGAACTAAGGTTTTATTGTTACTGTCTTTTGAGTCCTTGGGAGCAGTTTCCACAGAGCAGGGAGAGCGACTGAATTCTAAAAAGCCCAGGCAGCCCGACCATTCCTGCAGTATCTGTCTTCTGTTGGTTACATGGTGATTAGAAGTTCCTAACGCGAGGCGTCTGAGACAGCTCAGCAGGTGAAGGTGTCTGCCACCATCCCTGACTGCTGGAAGTTGCCCCCTGATCTCCACATTGCATGCCTCAGTCCCACACATAGAATAAATACTTTAAAAAAAAAAAGCCTGAATATTAGTTAATGACTCAGGATTTTAAACCATTTGCACTCATGGTGTCCTTTCTATGCTGCTAATCAGCTGGATGCTGTAATTGGTTATATTCTCTGTGATGTTCAAATTTAGATAGATGAAGTTCCCCTTAGACTAAATAGCAATATTAGAAAAATGACAATAAAACCTAACAGTTCCATAGCTGGGCTTATAGCCAAGGAAAATAAAGTGTGTATCACTCCTGTGTCAGTGCAGTGTTATTCCTAGTCAAGAAACAGCAGCAGCCTATTGCTTATCAAAGCATGGATACCTGCAGTGTGCTGTGTACAGAGACTGTAGCACTGCCCTTGGAAGGGAGGAAACTTCACTTAGACTGCATAGCTGAACCTCGAGAAGTTAGGCTGAGTGAGGGACCTCAGAAGTAAGAAGAAGGTTCCCTGGGGCTGGGAAGATGTCAGCCAAAGGATACATACTTTCATTTAAAGAGAGGTAAGCTCAAAGGATCTGTTTACAGCATTGTAACTGTAGTTAGTAGCATGTTGTTAAAGAGAGTTAGTGACCATCCAGTCCAACCATGTGTTACTCCCTGGTTAGGTGTACTGGTTATTGTCTTTTTATTTACCCATTTGCACAATGACATGATTTCCTTTCCTTTTTCTTCAGTTGGCAGAATTGTTTTAGAATTGTTTGCAGATATTGTTCCCAAAACTGCAGAAAATTTTCGCGCGTTGTGTACAGGAGAAAAAGGCACTGGAGCCACAACTGGGAAGCCTCTGCATTTTAAAGGATGCCCCTTCCACCGAAGTAGGTGTATAAACTCTGGTTGTCCCGGTACAGATATCAGGCCTGCTCCTAGGAGCTGAAGAAGAGTGGAAGGTTGGGTCTTGACGGATGCTTGGACACAGGTGATAGATAGTTCAGTATCACAGAGGCTTGGCTATGAGCAGTGGGGTTGATTGTGAGCACACTAAAGTTTATCTGTGGGGAAATGGACAGCCCAACTTCGTCTGTCTTCTGACTCTCCTCTCCCAACCATTTCATTAGGAAAGAAAAAGCATGAACGATAGATAAGCTGGTCTTAGGTCATTTGACAGCCTGGGAAGAATTGTTTGAGAAGTCTCTGACTCCTCGGTGTCTTGGACACTCTGGTAATGTGTGATTAAACTGCCATTTCACACGGATTATTTGAGTATTGTCCTGGTAGTGTGTAGGTTCAGAAGTCATAAGTTCAGGAGTTCTATGCTCTCATCTAATAAAAGTCTAAGTAAATAGTGAATGTTTATGGACATACCGTTATGGATAAATTACAGTTTCTGTAATTTTCCTGATTGCAGGGAATTGAATCCAGGGTTTTACTATACCCTGATTTACACACCTACTCCAGTAGTTCAGTTTTCTTTCTTTTCCTTTTGTTTTTTGAGACAGGGTTTCTCTCTGTGTAACAACCCTGGTTCTCCTGGAACTAGCTTTGTAGACCAAGCTGGCCTCGAACTCACCAAGCTGGCCTCGAACTCACAGAGATCCTCCTGTTTCAGCCTCCCAAGTGCTAGGATCGAAGGCATTTTCCACCACTGCCTGGCTATAATTTTCTTAAAGATACTGTTAAGGAAAATGAACATTGATTTTTTTTAAATGTTTTAAACTTGATTTACTTTCATATTTAATAAGATATAAAAGTATGGTAATAAAAATGCATTTAGAAAACAGTTAACAGGAAGGGAAAGGTGGCTGAGCAGGTAAGAGCACTTACTGCTCTCTGAGAGGACCTAAATTGGGTTCCTTGTATCCATGCCTGGTGCCTCACTACCTCCTGTAGGTACAGCTTCAGGGAATCCGACACCTGGCCTCTGCAGGGACCTGCACAAACGTGACGTATGTTTACATAGACCCACACACCAATGACTAATGCATAAAAGAAGAAAGAAACTAAGATAGTTAACACAGTAGATTTGACACTTTCCAAAAGCACTTGGCTAGAGTTGGAAACGTGGCCCGTGAACTTAAATCACAAGCTGATGACTAGGCCTACACTGTTTACAAATGGGATTGATAAGACACATTACTCTTAGTCTTGAATTTTGGGACATGTTAGACAGAGAATACTTTCATGATAAGGCCCCAAGAAATATTTTGAGTGCTGGGGTTCTGCTTGGGTAGAATTATTGAGGGCTTACTACATTTTTGAGAAGGGGGAAGCCCAAGGAAGTGGGACATGGATACTTCCCAACTTGTGTTTCTTTTCCTCTTGGCTAATTGTTTGTGTTTATTACTACAGTGTAGCCACGTGCTGAGTCCAGTGAACATGGGTGGTTTCAGACCATTGTCATATATATATACACATACATACATACAAAATCTCTGGCGTGCATTCTCAGCACGTGTGAGTTTCCAGGTGCGGGCCTCATTGTGTGGTCAGTACTGTTAGGGGCAGTGCTGAGTGTTTGGCGGGAGTTATCGAGCAAGTGTCCACACAGTTTCAAGGAGTGAAATGCTTTGTAAGCAGTTCGTGTTGGAAGGGCACAGATGATCACATAAAATGGGAGTAGGGTCAGTTTAATGATTGGAACTAGGTCTGCCTTTTGTGCTTCAGTGACAATTTTATAGGGAGATGCCTTTGAATTAGTTCAAAAACTAATTTTTGGGAACCGGTGAGTAATAAAAGTACGCTGGGGTTAGGGCTGCTGGGGTGGAGGCAGGGAGGGCGAGGTGCCCTGCTGCAGCTGTGCTCAGGGCACTGTCTTTATCTCTCTTGAGCACTACCGTGCTCTTCTGTTTCAGTTACTAAAGCCATATTCCTTTTCTACAGTTATTAAGAAGTTTATGATTCAGGGTGGAGACTTCTCAAATCAGAATGGGACAGGTGGAGAAAGTATTTATGGTGAAAAATTTGAAGATGAAAATTTTCATTATAAGGTAAAGAAAAATTCTTGATTTTTCTAATATAAAACTTACGCTTTGAGACATACTTGCATTAATGCACCAAGAAAAATATGATTTGAGTGTGACCCAATTGCTCTCCTTCCGGAACTGGAGCCTTTTATGCCACACAGATGCTCCATTTCTCAGCTGCCTCCCTTTCCATATTGAGCTGGTTTTCGCCTAGTTGCTCAGGCCAGCCTTAGACTCACTGTAGCCCAGAACTCCCAATCCTTTTTACTTACGCTCCTTAGCAGCTGGGATGATAAACCTGAGTCAGCAGGAGTGGTATGGATTATATTTTTCTTATAAAAAATCATATTTCTAAAATGTTTGTAAGGGTGTGTGATGCTGAGTGTGCATGAGCTCAGGGGCTTGTGCATTCTTGGCAAGTTTTCTACCGTTTGAGCTACATCAGAGTTCAACATGCATCTTCAATGTGGAAAGGGTTTATCCAGAACAATTTTCTTTCTTTTTTTTTTTTTAACAATTTTCTTTTTTGAGACAGTGTTTTACTGTGTAATCCAGGGTGGTCTTGAATTTACCATCCTCCTGCATTGCCTCCTGAGGTTGGAATGGTAGATAAACTGTGCCATACCTGGCACAGATACAGACTTAATCCACTACAGTCAGTTTTATATGCTTCAGTTAAGCCAGTGAGTTTTTAAGCTCCCATGGCCAAATTGATCCCAGGAAAATGTTGTCATTATTGTAAGGATGGTAACTTGTGCATCTTTATCCTTGAATCTGAAGAACAACAAAACCACCGCTAATACCCAGGATGTCAGGGGATTTCCACCTAGCGGATATGGTTAATGTTCGGGGTATATTGCACCATTCCTGTTTTAAGAACAGACATGTAAGTACAAAAGTAAAGCGATGTCTTTGGAAATGAGGAAATAAGGAAGGTAATTTTAGGGTGAGTCGGAAAGAGAGTTTCTGATGCTTAGTTCTGTCACTGCGCCAAAGAGCTAATAAAAGACGAGAGGCTACTTAAAACACAAGGGACAGTGGAAGATAGTAATGCATAATATGCATGTAAATGCTAAGTAGATTGATTGTATTTGTTTGTATAACTTTGGTAGGCGTTGACTGTCCTTTATATGAAATGCTTTATTCTAGAAATATTTCAGGTTTCAGAATTACTTGGATTTTGAAATGTTTGCATAGATTTTATAGGTTGAGCATCCCTAATCTGAAGTCTGAAAGTTGTTGCTCAAAAGTTTCAGATTTTGTAACATGTCTGACTTTGGTTTTCAGATTAGGAAAGTTCAGCCTTTAGGTTGGAACTTGTTGTATAGACCAGGCTGGGCTTGAACTCAGAGATCACCTGTCTCTGCTTCCTGAGTGCTGAGATTAAAAGCATGCGGAACTACACCCAGCCCTTGTGATAGGAGAAAGACTTAGATCAAGTTAGTGGGGGAGACCCTGTGGAGATTTGATCACATAAGTTAGACAGCTGAAATTTTGCTAATTTGGGACGGAAATACAGATATCAAGAAGACAATGGTGACAGCAACAGGGAACGGCAGAGGAAAGCCGTGAAAGCATACGGTGTGGTAAACAGTTAAAGGAGAGCAAACAGTGCTGTCAGGTATAACAGAGATTTCTGACCATCACATTGATGAAAAGATAGGCCTAAGGAAACGAAGACTTAGCTGTGATTTTGTGAAAATTCAGTGACCCTGAAAGCTGAATTGGATTTAGGTAGGCTCACAGGTATCTTAGGTGTGGGAAAAGTGACCTTAGAGTTCTGAGGTGTGCACTAGAGATATATGTTCAGAAAGTCAATGCTATGCAGAGTAGAAAAGCTTGGAAACTCTTGCTCTTGATCGTGCTGATTGCAAGATTTTTTCTTTCTTTCTTTCTTTCTTTCTTTCTTTCTTTCTTTCTTTCTTTCTTTCTTTTTTTTTTTTTTTTTTTAAGATTTGTTGTATATACAGTGTTCTGACTGCATCCATGTCTGCATGCCAGAACAGAAGAGGGTACCAGACCTCATTAGGGATGGTTGTGAACAACCATATTGCTGGGAATTGAACTCAGGACCTCTGAAAGAACAGCCAGTGTTCTTAACCTATGAGCCATCTCTCCAGCCCTGCAAGAATTATTATTATTATTTTGTATAGTCTCTGAGTTGTTCATTTACCTGCATAAAAGCCATAAGATGGGAATTATTTTCCAAATTAGGGAAGTACTTCTTGGAATAACTTGTCTCAGTTTGGGGAAAAGAGTCATAATGTAGGCCAACTTCTGATTGTGGGAAGACTGTGCAGGTATTCTCAGGAAAATAGTAACTGCCACTGAAAGAGCAAAGGAAACTGCTAGATGTCCTAATGTGGCATCGTCATCTTTAAGATTGGAGTGTAAGCGTTTCTTGCAGATGGCCAGTTTATAAATACCTACCTCTTAGACACTTTTGTTTTATCCATGTAAGGTTCTTAAGGTACAATGAGAACAGGGTACTTACACACTTAGAGTGAAATTGACAGAGAAGAGTGAGTTGTGAGCACTCCATCTGTGTCAGGTGAGTCAGGAAGAGGAAATGCGGATAAGGCCTCTAACTTTGTTTTCCTTGTGATGATTTTTCTCTCTGCAGCACGATCGGGAGGGTTTGCTGAGCATGGCAAATGCAGGCCCCAATACAAATGGTTCTCAGTTCTTTATCACAACCGTTCCAACTCCTCATTTGGATGGGAAACACGTGGTATTTGGTCAAGTAATTAAAGGACTGGGTGTGGCGAGGATGCTTGAAAATGTAGAAGTGAATGGTGAAAAGCCTGCCAAAGTAAGTAACAAGTCACAGGGCGACAGCCTACCTGCTTAGCTGCCGTGTCAGAGAAGTGCAGCTTACACGGCTCGGATGACTGCTAGCTAGAAAAGGAGGAAAGAAGCTGGGATGCTTTTGCTGTAAGAGCCTGGATTGGCC
>NC_022009.1:120889592-120892562 GCF_000317375.1 Microtus ochrogaster
CCCTCTGAAACTTTTTTAAACAGTGGTTAAGAAGATTAGTTAAAAGGAAATCTGTTTATTTCTTTTTCCTTTGAAACAGACCTGCCTTTCCATGGATTGTCTAGTAGTCCTTTTGTCTCTGCTAATGCTATTTGTGTGCTAGGGTTAAACACTGCCCAACAAAGAGGTTTTAATTCTTGTTTTAGCTTCAGTGTGACCTATGTAAGATTGCTGGAGTCTTCCCATACCCGAGAGGCTTTTGCACCTGCAGTAATTATCTACAGCACATGCTAGGAAGAAGACAGTGAGGTCACTGCCATTTAACTGGAAGTTTGCTGTAGATCTTGTTACTTTTCTTGATCTGTTTTTAGACCCTGTATAAATTGCTTAAGTGTTTCAGATATTTTGTATTCTAAATGCCTGTGAAGGAGAGACACATTAAGTAACAAGACTGCAGGAATTAGAAATGCCTCATAGGAGGCATGCCAATCAGCAGTACATGGCAGAAAGACTGTTGTCTCAGACAGCTTCATACACAGCAATGCAGTTTTCAGCTCACTGTGCTCGTAGCTCCCCCAACAGTAAAACACTGAGTAGTGATCCTGTCATGTTAGTGGGGATGTACGTAAAAGGAAGTGGCTGTAATTATAGCAGACAGATGCAGTCTGACATTAGTAGTAGTGTTGTATGTCACTCTTGAGTTGTGAGTCTTTAAAGGGGGACTTAAAGATATTTAAATATTCACTTCAAATTCATCTTTTTGCAGCTGTGTATTATTGCAGAGTGTGGAGAATTGAAGGAAGGGGATGACTGGGGAATATTCCCCAAAGATGGCTCTGGTGACAGTCATCCAGACTTCCCCGAGGATGCAGACATAGACTTAAAAGATGTGAGTACTTTCAGATGAGTACACTTGAATTACTTAAATGAAGTAGAATAAGTAGTTCTAAAAGCATCATCAGCTTGTCATAATGATTGAACCTTAGCCTTAAGTCACATTCTTTACTAACATCCAACGTATTTGTATTTTATACAGGTAGATAAAATTTTATTAATAACTGAAGATTTAAAAAACATTGGAAATACTTTTTTCAAATCTCAGAACTGGGAGATGGCTGTTAAAAAATATGCAAAGGTTTTAAGGTAATAAAACATTTTAAATAAATTTTAAGACTATATAAACTGAATTATTTTGAGGTAAGACTCAGACTCATGTTTAGCAACTTGTTTAATAAAAAGCTGTATTGAAAGAGTTACATTTTTTTGCTGGGTGTGGTGGTGTACACTTTTAATCCCAGCCCTAAGAAGGCATAGGCAGGCGGATCTTTGAGTTGGAGCCTAGTATGGTCTACAGATCTCACTCCATGACAGTTCTAGGGCTACACAGAGAAACCTGACTTGAAAAAACAACAACCTCTACCCCCAAAAGAATTAAATTTCTTTTGTTGCCCTTTATTATTTGAAATATTTCAAAATCCAGAAAAGTTGAAGTGGGACTCAATTATATGTTTTTACCCTTTCAAAGATTTTAACTTGTTTTTGCCAAACTCTAAAGAACTCGTAGGTAGCATATTTACTCCTAAGTATATCAGCACCTAATGTACTTGCTAAAGAGCAGAGGAGGTCTCAATCACTCAGTAAGACCGCATTAGCAATGTCAAATACATAGCCTGTTTTAGCCCCTCCCCTCAGCTCAGCGTGCAGACTAAGATATAAGATAGGTATTTGGCTGTAATGCTGCTCTTTGATCATTGCACCCAGGGCATTTTCTTTTTTGACAGAGCTTTTAGCTCTGTCTGGCCTGAAACCTGCTATATAGACAAGGCTGGCCTCAGACCACAGATCCACCTTATTATTCTGTGTGTAGGACCCCCCCCCCCATTGGAATTCAGAGTGTGAGTGAGTCATCATGCCAGGCCCCTCCACTGTGTCTTTGTTATTTACTCATGTAAACGATTTATAATGGATATCTTGTGTGTGAATGCATGTGCCGTACGTGAGTAGAGAGGTCAGAGGAAATTTGTGGGAGTTAGTCTCTCTTCTGTGTGGATCCTGGGACTGAACTCAGGGTCTCAGGCTTATTTTTCTTTATGAGGCATCTTTTGGCTGTGTTTTAAAAATTGTGTGTGAGTGTTTGTGCATGTATATGTTGGAGACCACCTGCATCAAACACAAAATATTTTGATATCAACACTACATTACTACATTGCCTCTTCCCACTGAATTCAGTTGTCCTAATGTAGGAATACAGGTTTGGAGCATAACTGTATTAGAAGGTGTATAATATGAACCTGAATTGTACATAGTTAGATATGAGAGTTATTGTTTGTTACCATTGGGGGAAGTTGATGTTAAAAACTATCCTCTGGGGCTGGAAAGATGGCTCAGAGGTTAAGGGCATTGCCTGCTCTTACAAAGGTCCTGAGTTCAATTCCTGGCAACCACATGGTGGCTCACAACCATCTGTAATGGGGTCTGGTGCCCTTTTCTGGCCTGCAGGCATACAGACTGACAGAATATTGTATACAAAATAGATAAATATTTAAAAAAAAACTATCCTCTGGAGAAGCAGGGCTAGGAGTGTAGCTCAGTGGCAAGAAGGTGTGCTTAGCAGGCCCACAGCCCTAGGTTTCCTTTCCTGCATGTGAAGAACAAGTGTCGTCAAGTATCAGGTATAATGCTGAAGCAGAGGTGCGGAGTTACATGTTGCCTTTATTAATGTGTTCTCTAGATACGTGGATAGTTCAAAGGCTGTTGTTGAGAAAGCAGATTCATCCAGACTGCAGCCTATAGCCTTAAGCTGTGTGCTGAATATTGGTGCTTGTAAGCTGAAGATGTCAAATTGGCAGGGAGCGATCGACAGTTGTTTGGAGGTAAGTCTTTGTGATGGTGAACCTTTGGAAGGAGTGTGATTTTGGTTTATCAGGGCAATAGTTAGAAAAAGGCAATGGTTCTTAATGTATTTTAGTTTCCTAGGACCTAGTGAAATTT
>NC_022009.1:120892778-120893996 GCF_000317375.1 Microtus ochrogaster
GAGAGAGAGAGAGAGAGAGAGAGAGAGAGAGAGAGAGAGAGAGAGACCTTGCTCAAAAACGAAACTAGAGCATGTGTGTAGATACGCTCTTCTACCTGTGTGTCCTAAGTACAGTTTTGGCTTCTTGAAGCAGGGTCTCATGTACTTCAGGCTGGCCCAAAGAAGGTTTTCTTGCCGGCCTTTCAGTTGCTACGATCAGATATGCTATCACTATGCTGTACTTGGT
Source organism: Microtus ochrogaster (assembly GCF_000317375.1). NCBI lineage: Eukaryota > Metazoa > Chordata > Mammalia > Rodentia > Cricetidae > Microtus > Microtus ochrogaster. The sequence goes on from NC_022009.1 coordinate 120,893,005, forward strand.
GTGTTTTAATTTTAGAGTTGGGTGTGCATGCACCGTGGTGCGTGTTCACCTTTATGTGAATAGCAGCAATTGAGTGTGCAAATGCCTTTTATCCACTGAGTCATCTCACTGGCTTTTATTTATTTTTTTTTTAAAGCCCAATCCTCAAAAGGATATGGATAAGACACAGTGAGCAGACAGTTCCTATTTGGTATTGAGACTGGTTATCACTGGGATACAGAGAAAGATTTGTTCTAATAAGGGCTATCTTTGTTTCTGCACCTGTGTTCAGCAGGAACTAAAGTGAGACGTGCATGTGCAGCTCAGTGGTGTGGTAGGACTTGGGTAATAGTCACAGGGCTGCCCTTCAGGCCCAGCCTTTCCGCTTAAGTAGATGGGATGAATGATTACAGGAAATGTTAGCATTAGAAGGGAACATGCAATAGAGTAAAGCTCACATATCCCACTCTGGACTGCTTCACTTCTCCTGGGAAGCAGTAATACTTAAGAATCTTAAGAAAAAATTCTCTCCGGGTGGTGGTGGCGCAACGCCTTTAATCCCAGCACTTGGGAGTCAGAGGCAGGCAGATCTCTGTGAGTTCGAGGCCAGCCTGGTCTATAAAAGCTAGTTCCAGGACAGGCTCCAAAGCTATAGAGAACCCTGTCTTGGAAAAAAAAAAAGTTTTCAGTATTGGCTCTTTTAAGAGCTGTCATGCAAACAATATATTGCTTTAAAAATGTTATTTCAGGGGAGAGACCTGTTAAAAGGTGCTTATTTTTGTAGTATAACTGCCCTCTCGCCCCATCCTTGGAGTCTGTGTTCTCAGATTATGTAATTGCAGGTGGAATATTCTCTGATAAACATGTTATTGTCATCATTCCTTATAAACATAGTTGGAGAAGTAGTTATATGGCAATTGGGTGACTTATGTACCACTGGATTTTGGTTTTCAAGTGTTGGGCTGCCCTTGAGTTAGTTAATGACGGTATCAGAAGGCGACTGTATTTAAAAC
>NC_022009.1:120894096-120921065 GCF_000317375.1 Microtus ochrogaster
ATGTATTTTAGTTTCCTAGGACCTAGTGAAATTTATTTGTATTACGAGCTAGACATATACGAACACAGCCAGGAATGATGAAGAATGTAGGTATGATTGTGGTTACGCACACCTGTAATCCCAGCACTGTAGAGGTGACTTATGTACCACTGGATTTTGGTTTTCAAGTGTTGGGCTGCCCTTGAGTTAGTTAATGACGGTATCAGAAGGCGACTGTATTTAAAACATTTTCTAACAGGGTCCACTAGAGTTAGAAACCAGCGCAGAGCAGCATCTCCACACCCACTCAGCACCCTCTACTGGTGAACTCACTGGAGTAACAGGTACTTTTAGATAAAAATACTGATTTTATAACTTTTTCCCATAGGCTCTTGAAATGGACCCGTCAAATACCAAAGCACTATACCGCAAAGCGCAAGGATGGCAAGGGTTAAAAGAATATGATCAAGCCTTGGTAAATGTTGGTTCCATTGTTTTATAATAGATAATCACCTTAAAAGTTCTAATGTCTTATGTTTCTTAAATTCTCCCCCTTTCTGCCCCCATTAAAGGCTGATCTGAAGAAGGCGCAGGAGATAGCCCCAGGAGATAAAGGTAAACTGGCAGGTTTTGTCGTGAAGCTTCATTTGTCCTTCAGAGGTGATCCTCATGAAGTGATGAACACATAACCTTGATGTATTTAGTTGTTCAGATACTGCAGAGTGCCTGTCACCGGGCCAGGCACTGAGTGTGTAGTAAATAGACCAGTATTCACGTCCCTCTCCTTTGCAGAGCTTACGTTCTAATTCTGCTCAAGAGTGTACTACTAGCTCTTTAATATACCTTCATGCTGCTTCTACGACCCTTTCTGTTGGGATGCAGGTTTTGTGACCTCAATGCTAGTCAAAAAGTCAACAGTAAGATATAAGATAGAGTAATCATTTTAATTTTAAAGCTTGGGACATTCTTTCCCTAAGCTGAATGTGGCTATGACCAAAACATTCTGTGTGTTGGGTATGGTACGGAGTAGCTGTGATAGAAAGGAACTTTCTCTGAGGTAAAGCAGATGACGAGTGGCCATGGCATGGGATAGCTGTGTTATGACTACACTGTTAGTTGTTCTTCTAGTTTTTTAGATGCTTTGAGAATTAATTCATTGCCTTTCTCCCCACAGCTATCCAGGCAGAATTGCTTAAAGTCAAACAAATGATAAAGGCAGAAAAAGATAAAGAGAAGGCGGTGTATGCAAAAATGTTTGCCTAAAAAGAATTAAACCGTGCTGAACTATTACATGTTGATTATATAAAAGATAATATAAGTTACTGTCTACCTGTGATCCCTGATTCTTTGTCACCACTGTTTACATAGAAGTACTGACGTAGGTTCTTCTTTAATAAAGTGTTATGAAATGCAATTCTGTCTCCATTTTCTTAAAGAATGGTATCTGGCCAATGTTTAAATTTTAAAGTCTTTAAAATTAAGTTTTGGGCCTGGAAAGATGGCTCAGTGTTAAGACCTTGCTGTTCTACAGGTCCTGAGTTCAATTCCCAGCAATCACGGTGGCTCACAATCATCTGTAATGAGATCCAGTGCCCTCTTGTGGCCCACAGGCACACATGCTGTATATATAATATACACACTGTATATATAATAAATAAACCTATTGGAAAGCACAGATACTTACATTATGATTCATAACAGTAGCAAAATTAAAGTTATGAGATAGCAACAAAAATAATGTTATGGTTGGGATCGCCACACTGTATTTAAGGGTCATAGCATTAGGAAGGTTGAGAACCACTACTCTAGCCTGTCACAAGCCAGTGGGCATTGTGTTTTAGTAAAACTTTATGGTTAGTTCTGGATGTCCGTCTCTGGTCTGGAATACACATTTGTTTTTAAATTTGAAGATTTAAGTTTAGCAAGACAAATGTACCGTGAAGGCCAAGATACAAGCTCCCATTGGTATTGAGTGTTCGGAGGACTTGGGAAGTGAGATGCTACATCATTTATTTGTAAAGTTCTATTTATGAGAAATAGTTCATGAGTTTATGGGGCAACTTTAGATAATAAAGTTTTTCCCTTCAATAGTGTTTAAGGACACTTGTTTAGAAGTTATCTAAACATTTACAGTTTTATAGAAACTGGCTGTCAAATGTGCCAGTACGTGAAGGTGCTCTGTGTTACATGCCATTATAAGCAGGTCCTCCTCCACCTTCTGGCACCACCCAGTTAATATTCTGACTTGGGTCTTTGATATCACATGTTTTACAATGCACACAGTTCTGAGCGTTTATCTGTAATCGAAATCCATCACCTTGTTCCAAAGGAACAAATTCATAAACTCCTGTAAAACAAAAAGGTAAAAATATTGACAGTGGAAATTAAAATCTTAGAACAAGTTTAGAAGCCTTTGAGGCTTTCGTGTTTCCCCACAGAGATTATCTGGTCTTGGTGTATGTTGCTGCTATTAGTATCCTAGTAAATTTACCACTTATAAACACATAGTGGAAGTACAGCAGTATTGCCTGGTTAGTCTAACAAGAGTTAACAAATGAGCTCTGGTCCTTTTCTCTGAGAGTTTATAGTATAGTATAACTTTAAAAGTCAACAACTCATTCTTGAATACTTTTACTTACTTTCTAATCTCACTTGAGCATATACTAATTTTCATATATCCAAGTGCTGTTTATTCTACCATATTATTTAGCTCTGGTTCTCATTTTAACTGAAAGCTCTTAGCACATAAGAGATTGAACATCTGATGAATTTAAATTTAGTGTCAGTCATTGACCTCAGTGTGGCCGTAATGTGTACATATGTACAAACAGAACAGGTATTTTGTGTTTGTTTTCTATAATCCTTTTGTCTAAAGGTAGACACGAAGGCTGTTTGAGATGATGGGTCATCCAAACTAGTCTTAACCAGAATCCCTACTCTTCTATCACTGCTAGTCAGAGTTTCCTTAAGGATGCTGAACATAGAAGTGTTTTGCAATGCAGAATGGAAAAGGAACATCCTCAAATGGAAATCTGTTCATGTTTAGGAAGAGAAGGAAATTGTCACTGACCTGCAGGGCAGAATCGCTGCTCTGGCCCGTCATAGATTGACAGATTTCTATTGACAGGAATGCTGTCATCCTTTAAGGTTAAATGTGCTGGCTGATCATGTTCATGATTAGTACCACTCAAAGCCACAGATGATAAGAGGTCAAAACTGATCTGTCCATCGGGTTTTGGATACTCAATGGGTGTACAATCTTTAGCTGGTTTGAGCCGATCAGAATCAGAACCTTAAGCAATTTTGAGGAAGATGGTTAATAACATAATTTTCCAGTACTTTGTCTTTTTTGGTGCTGGTGATTCAACCAGACCAGGACCCATGCATACTAATATTCTCTTACCACAGAATTTCACTCTCAGTCTGTCAATGAAACAATCTTGTTACTTAGTTCAGACTGGCCTTGAACTTACCTTCTTGCCTTTACCTCCTGCCAATGCCTGGCCTCAAGTAGTATATGAGAACAACTTGGAGCTACCGTCATACCGAAGAAAAGACCTCAGTCTAGGCTATTTTACCTTTTAAAGATACTGAATTTATGATGGGTATGGTCCAGCACTTAGGTAGAGGCAGGAGAAATAGTTTTACATCACCCTTTGTGAAGAAAATTTGACATCATCTGTGTTACTTTTGATCCTGTCGCAAAATGCTGCCTCCCCTTATTTACCATATCACTGACAAAGCAAATTTAAATATCATGACAGTATAGACACAGCTTAGTGAGAGCCTCAGGGCCAACCCTAACACTACCAAAACTTTAAGTTATATGCTCTACTAACGACCACACCTCCACACATACACTTTTTCAGTATAAAGGTGCTTAAGATCAACACTGGCATTAATTGTATTTGAATTACCTTTATGTTTTAGAGTCCATGGCTCCATTCCTCTTAATATCCAGTAAAATATTCCAGTGTAAATCATCCCTCCATATACTCCCAGTATCCCGTGGCAGGATGGCCTTATATTCCTAACAGCATGTAGCTCTTTCCATACCCAAGAGTTCTTCAAATTCTCCTCATACTCAGTTACATGAAGTCCTTTTATGAAAAATAAGAAATATTAAGTAAAACATAGATGGTGAGTTAGTTTTTAGAAACATGGCTATGTGGATCCATGCAGAATCACAAATGCTGGCATCTTCCAACAAGATACTCTATATCCTTTGGGTGTCACTGGGACTGTATGTGAATATCCTACCACTGAGCTATAAACCTTTGACCTTAATTTTTATACTGGAAGCATAAAGAATTAGTTTGAAAAGGGAAACAATGCAGGTTCAGACTATTTGCAGACATAAATTTTAAAAAAATACAAAAACATTTCTGAAACATCTATTGTAAGTGGAATTGTCCCGGCAAGAATATCTTGCCTCAGCCCTAGTGGCTGGCTGACTTTGTAATGGGATGACTGTAGACAATTAACTGGGGTCTTTTTTTTTTAATTATTTTGTGTGTGTGTATATGCTACTGTACATATGTGGAGGTCAGAGAACTTAATTTTTTTTTAACTATTGTTTACTTGTGTGTGTAGGTATATGCTCTTAACCTCTAAGCCATCTCCAGCCCTACAACTAAGTCTTAACTGACTTGCACAAACTACAAAGTGATTACACTCTGGTTAATAGTTTTCTGTTATAATTTTCAAGGGATTTTCCTCCTTATTCTAATACTAAGTTCCAGGATTATCTGGTACTGTGTATACAACAGTTGGAGAGTATGGCTGGTGGTTCCACAAGGAACAGCACTTGGGAGAAAAGAGAAAGTTCTGCCTATCTGCTGCATTCCATCACCTGTTCTCTTGGCTTTTATGGTCTTACTGCTTACCAAGCCCATGTGCTAGACCTTTATTCTTACATACTTGAAGGCAAAACCAAGTTGTACTGGTATTTTCAGTGCTAGGGACCAATAAAACCTAGGGTCTTGTTTATGCTAGGCACTCCCTCAACCATTGAGCCACACCCTGAGTCTTTGAGTTGCTATTTCTTAGTAAAGGAACATTGGTTATCTGTGATTCTAAGGACTAGGTTTATTTATGAAATACTTGTTGGGTTGCTACTATATGCCAAGTGTTTAGAACTAAAAATGAACAAAAGTCTTTGTTGGAGTTTTTGACAGGAAACAGTAGATACAAAAAAAATTCTTTTGGAGCAGTAGATAAATTAAGCCAAATATATAATGTGTCAATGATGGCACACGATGATAGGCAGTTCAGGGGTAGCAGGGCTGTGTGTATGTGTATCCAATTGTAAGACTTAGAGAGGCTCTCAGAGTGCTACGTGAACAGGCAGAAACCATGTGAAGATGAGAGCGTGCATGGCATAGTCAGGAACTGCCATGAGACAGTGGCTGGAACACAGGGCTGTAGACATGAAGTCAGCAGCTTAGTGGTTGAACAACAAACCCTCCAGCTGACCACCATGGAGCTGTTCCACTGGCAATACTTCGTGTGATCACAGTTCCTTGGGAGGCTTCTTTGTCAACAGGAAGATGGCTCAGTCAGTAAAAGCACTTGCCAAACAAGCATAAGGACCTGAGTTCAAGTCCTGGAACCTACATAGACGTGTAAGAACTGACTTCCCAAAGTCTTCTGATAGTGAGCTAGAGAGATGATGTGCAGTTAGGAAGATAGGGGACCTAAGTGCAATTCCCAGTATGCACATCAGGTGGCTCACAACTGCTTGTAATCCTGGCTGCAGAAGGGTCTGACTCCTCTAGCCTCTGCAGGAACTTGCACTCATGTGCATTGTTTACACACACAAGTAAACAATAGTAAAAAACAAATTTAAGTTCTCTGACCTCCACATATGTACGCATGTACATGCACACACAATAATTTAAAAACAAAGGGGGGGGCTAGAGAGATGGCTCAGACGTTAAGTGCACTGGCTGCTCTTCATAGGTCCTGAGTTCAATTCCCAGCAACCACATGATGACTCATAACCATCTGTAATGAGGTCTGGTGCCCTCTTCTGGCCTTAGGGATAATGGAGGAGGAACATTGTATATATATTAAATAAATATTTTTTTTTAAAAAGGAAATAAAATCAAAGGGAAAATTAGATTTCAGAACAAGAGACTTGCAGGGGGTCTTTTTTATTTTAATTAACTGATTTAAAAATAGGGTCTCACAGCACAGCTTTGGTTGGCCTGGAACTCATCGGAATCTGCCTGTCTCTCCTTTGATTGATGGATGCCTAGTTAGATGGCCTCTTAGTGATTTATGGTGGTGGTAATGTCTGTTCTCTGCCACAACAGAGTCATGTGATTATGCTTGCAGGTTTGCTAAGGATAGGTGGCTGATTTTGCCCTGTTTAGTGATGCTGTTTCTAGCCTACTGATGTTTGTGTTACATCTTTTGAGTCATTCCATATATGCAGTGCAGATGTAGTAGCATCACATCTGAAGAGACAATCACTGGTCCTGTGACTCTGATGTGAATAAAAATGAGTTATAAAATTCTGACTGTAGTAGTGTTTCCTCACTATGGGAAGAGACAATCACTGGTCCTGTGACTCTGACGTGAATAAAAATGAGTTATAAAATTCTGACTGTAGTAGTGTTTCTTCTATGGGAAGAGTTCCTCACCTGCTGTCTTCGATTGGAGACTTTCACTATTTAGTTGATTAAAAATTGATTCTGCTGCCAAACTTCCACTTTTCATTGCCGTGTGGGTACCTTTGATCTTGGGAACATTCATGAAGCCAGGGCTACAACCAATGAGTAAGCCACCGGGAAAAGTGAGTTTTGGAATAGACTGAAAAGAAGATCCAAGACACAGTCAGTTCAAATGAGGCAAAACGAACACATCCCAGACCTAAAGCTGCAGGAAAGACAGCAGTGAGCACGGCGTGAAGGACGTACGAGGAAGGAGACAGCCAGGGCAGTGTGGGATTAGGACTATGGCCATTTTTCTACTTTTTTTCCTATCTCATTTTTATTTCTATGGGACAGAATTATCAAAATATATTTGAAATGACATGTTTTTATTTATATTTATCTGTGTCACAGTTAAAAGATTTTCTAAATTTGGTTGACAAATTATAACTTCCTTTACATATATTTTGGAAAAAATTCCACCTATTTTTATTTATTCTGACAAGCTCTAATGATATTACAATAACCAAACAAGTTTTATTAGCTTAACAAACTGAACTTTCAATTTCTGATAAAATCAGCAGTGTAATAAAAGTATCATATTTTTTCAATTTAGCCAATAAAAGTATATTGTCTAAGGAATAGGAGCCAAAAAAAAAAAAAAGACTGCATGGGAACATGTACTCTGGTTTGAAAAGGGAGTGAGCCAATGCAGGGTTGTTCTTTCTTCATTTGCAGTGTTTCCTTAGGGGCTTTCTAAATCAGCCATAGACAGCCTTTGTTGGCAAGGTGGTGGAGTAGTAAGAGTTTGATGTGCTGACTGACTCACAAAACTTGGCATCAGCTGCAAAGGAGACATGGGGAACAGTCTGTGGCCACAGTTCCCACCAATGGTACAATCCTAAAGCAAGAAGCAAAACCTGAGGGTGGGCAGAGGGAATCAGAAGGACCATGCCCAGACTGCTGAGTGGGTAAAGCTGGCTGTCAAGCTTGGTGACTTGAGTTTACTCCTCAGAATCCACACAGTGGAAGGAGAGAACCTTTCACTCAGAAGTTGTTCTCTGACCTCATGCATGTACACACACACACACACACACACACTTGAGTGACCTTGTTTACAATACCGTATGACTTCCCTTAACTTTATGAGTTACTGTTAACGTAGCAATGTATTCAGAGCTTTATTTTAAGGCTAAGTGCCCCCCCCCCCCATATTACTTTTCTAATCAGTTAGAGAAACCCAAACCCCAGCACCTAAAATAGCCTGGGCATCTAGAGTGAAGGGTGACGGGATCAGAAGGGCAGGGAAGCTGGGTCCAACCCTCACTGCTGCTTTCACTTCTCTTCCTGGTCTGACTGTTTTTACAGCAGTACTGACAGCTTTGGTCATGGTCAGTTAGGTCTTACTTCATTAATGCACACTCAATAAATCATATTTTGAAATATTTATTTTGAATGTGTACTAACAGAATAATTAGTGATAGAATCCTAATAGCTACCTGAAAGACTTAGTTGGGATTAATCATTTTTGAAAAATAAATTTCCTTATCAGTTTCCTGGTGTAGTTAAGGAATAAAAGGAAATAACATGAATTACAGGTTTTGTTTCCTAGTAAGAAAAATATCAAAAGGCCATGAAGACACACACACACACACACACAGTCTTGTCTGACTCAAACTTAAGAAATCCACCTGCTTCTGCTATCCTGTGGAGGCCCAAACACGTGTGTCTGTGGGTCAGTGAGTTGTTGACACAGTGTGGCCACACATCCTGACCCAGGACGTGGATACCTGGTCTTCTGACATTAAGATAGCAGCACAGGTAGATCCACCAAGCGTACTTCTCCTTTTGAAATAGGAAGTTTGACCTTGTGAGTGACTGCCTTCAGGACTCTTGGTCTAGGGTGGGTTCACTGCCTAAACAACAGAATGCTAATGACTTGATGTCTCGAAGTATTAAAGCAAATAACTGTTCTAATTAACTGACCTTTGTATCATGTTAAAGCAGCCTTTTGTCTTCTTCCCCTGTTGTGTTGGGGTATAAAGCTGTATGGAAAATTAAACACGGGCGTATTCACTGGAACTCCCTTCCAGTACTATCCTATGTTTTCTGTTTCATTATTTTCACTGTGTCTTTGTACTCTTGACTAACTTTTCTAATCCCATGTGCCTACCCTGGTAAGTTTATCAAAGCTCGTCTACAACACTAACCAAGTGCTGAGGTTAAAGGCATGTACCACTACACCCAATGAAGTCAATATATTCTTTTTTTCTTCTGTGTGTGAGTGTTCTGCTGTATGTCTGTTCACTATGAGTGTGCTAGTGTCTGAGGAGGTCAGAAGAGGGTGCCAGATGCCCTGGAACTGGAGTTGGGGACATTGTGAGCTGTCATGTGGGTGCTGAGCACTGAGCCTGAGTCCTCGGCTAGAACAAATGCTCTTTTTTTTTTTTTTTTTTTTTGTTTTTTGAGACAGGGTTTCTCTGTAGCTTTGGAGCCTGTCTTAGAACTAGCTCTTGTAGACCAGGTTGGTCTTGAACTCACAAAGATCTGCCTGCCTCTGCCTCTGCCTCCCAAGTGCTGGGATTAAAGGCGTGTGCCACCACCGCCTAGCCTCTCAACATTCTTGAAACTAAATTCATGGTATAATTTAATTAGTGTGTTCACACATAATTTAATAAACAGTATTCTGTTAAATTCCTTAAATAAATTTTCGTCCTATAAAATAAATATTGTTTTTTAACTGGCTATTTAATTTACAAAATACAAGTAAGTGCTGGAACCTACCTGCAAGCCGCCTTCATTGAGTGCCCGGGCTCCATAGGCGATCCTCTTCCCACCTTCCAGTGTGGGCTGGATGCTGGGGTGGTGCTTCCACCTCTGGAACTCTCTGAATGGACTCAGGTATGGATTCTGATAGTCGAGACCCACCTTAAACCAAAACCAAAATGCAAACAGGTAAACTCTAAAACTGAGGAAAAGAAAGTGAGCAAAAGGATAATTGTTCCTAAGCAGCAAAGCTTTAACAGTTAAGATGACATTAACAAACCATTGTGCTCTGGAAATCCAAGTTCATATTAAGGAGAAAAAAAACAAACCCCATTTTAAATAAGTGTCCACAAATGGAGTTGTGATTACTTATTACTGGTTTATCAATACCAACTTGTTAAGACAGTACTTACCTTACACTATTACTAGGGCAAAACTGAAGAGAAGGGATGTAGATTGTATTCAGAAATACAGGTACAGGTTCATGGCTAGAATTAACAGCTACACCTTTGTCCTTGGATGAGACTGAGTCACTAGGGTGAGAACCACAAAGTGACTCTGAGACCTGAGGATTAAGCACTGACAGTGCATTAATCTAATCATGTGTCAAGTGGAAGTAGGGTCATGGCAGTACACCATGCTGCTGCTGTCGGCTACAAGGTGGAGAAACTATCTAGTTCGCATTTTTCAGAATGTTCAAGATATAACTTATTACTATAGTAATAAGAGGAAACTCCTGTGATTATTCTTAAAGTAGTAGGTTCACATGAGGGCCAATTTTATTTTCCGTGGCAGCATGTCGTAATGAGAGTGGGTTTTAAAGTCAGCATCAGGCATGAATCCTTGCCTCCGTCACTGTGCTGGACTGAGTGAGAATGGATGAACAATGTTAGTCCTCTGGAACTGTGAGCAAGCCCCCAGTGAGATGCTTTCTTTAGTAAGAGCTGTCTCTTCACAGTAATACAACAATAATGAGGCAGGTGCTACTGTGGCCTTTGGGTAAACTAGTTAAATTTGCTCAGATTTTGATTTTCTTACTGGCATAATAAGGACATATTTCACAGCACAGGATGGCTTCTAGAACAGTGCCCAGAGTGTAGTAGCTACTAGTATTTTAGTTGAGTAAGTTGAATGTCTACAGTAGCCATGGACATTTTACATGCAGATAAATTCAAAAGTCAGCTTTCTAATGGAAAAGTATCTTCCAGGTTTAAAACCCTGTTTGCACACAAGTCACTCTAACTCTGGCAAAATCTTTTGCAGTAAGGAGAAAACTTACCACAAGACCAAGAGCTACTAGAGGTTCACCTTCATTTAAATGATAAAGGAAAGAGCCTCCATAAGTGTGTCTGTCCAAGGGCCAGCCGACAGTGTGGTCTACTCTGCCAGGCTTCCACTTCTTCTCATCAATAATCCATAACTAAAAGCAAAAACAAGCCCAACAAGTCTGACGGCATTACATGAAAGCAGGAAAAAATGACTTGTACATCAAGGAAAATTACAATCAAATGATAACACGTTAATCCAGGACAAAGAACTGGGTCATAAAGGTTATGAACTGTTCAAGACATTAGAACCTCAAATTAAGAATTTCTTTTGTGGGATTACAGAAAAGATACTGAAGAAGCCATCTCTGAGTACCGGCTACTTGGGCGTGCCCACTGCTGGGAGAAGGACAAGAAGAGAGCACTCAGTTCAGATCTGTCTGTCTGTCCCACTGCAGTCGCCATGCAATGAAACTGGCCACTGCAGACGTTTATGCACAGAATAATGCAGCGTATTTCATTTTTGCAGTGCTGGAGACTGAACTTGAACAGCCTCATACATGTTAGGTGAGCACTCTATGGCATTTCTAGCCCCTTAAAAATGCATGCAAAAAAAAAAAATAAAAAAAATAAAAATGCATGCATATGCTGGGTATGGTGGTGCAAGCCTTTAATCCCAGCATTTGGGAGGGAGGCAGATTTCTATAAATTCAAGATCAGGTGGGTCTATTGGTCTACATAGACCAGGCCAACCCAACTACATAGTGAGACCTTGTCTGGACACACACGGACACACACCCACACACACCCACACACACACACCCACACACACACACACAATTTTTTACTTATTTAGACTGAGCTTTGCTATATCTGAAGCTTTTCAATCCTTCTGCCCCATCCTTCCAAGTACTAAGTACAGATCTATACCTCTATGCCTGGCTTAAATTCTTTTTTTTTTTTTTTTTTTTTTTTTTAGGTGTTCTTTATTGAAGAATTCTAGGGAAACTACCTTTTTGTTAAGTTATTTCTATGAGTTCATTTTTTGTGGGGGGGTGTTTCCGTTTATTTATTTATTAAAGATTTCTGTCTCTTCCCCGCCACCTCCTCCCATCTCCCTCCCCCTCCCCCAATCAAGTTCCCCTCCCTTGTCAGCCCAGAGAGCTATCAGGGTTCCCTGCCCAGTGGGAAGTCCAAGGACCACCCACCTCCATCCAGGGTGGCTTAAATTCTTAAATTAGCTTGGGATATAGCTCAGCAGTAGAGTGTAGAATGTTTACTTAACATATTCAAGGCCCTGAGTTTAATCCCTAGCACTGCCCTCTTCCAGCCAGCAGGCATACATGCAGACAGAACACTGTATATATAATAAATAAATAAATCTTCAAAAGAATTAAAAGTGTACAAGCAAACCAGGATACCTCCTTCAAACCAATTCCATAAGTCTGGGGATCACAGCTGGCCCTCAGGTCAAACTTCTTATAGAGCTGCTTGGCTAGGTGTCCATGGCAACCCTCTGCAAAGACTGTGACCTTGGCATGGAGTTCTAGTCCCCTCTCAAATGTTGTCTGAAAAGCAAAAATAATTAAAGTAACAATATTTGATGCATTAAAAAAGTTAAATAATGATTTAGGTACACAAGACATAGTAGACTTGTATACCAGAAAGAAAATCAACAGTACTATTAGAAGTAGAATCTAAATTCTGTGATGTCTTTGTTCCAGAAAAGTAAAGCATGCTTATGCTCGCAGCGTCTCTACAAATGAAAAGGCCTTCCCATCTCCATATGTTCCAGAGTTTTCACTCACCATCAGAATATGAAAAATTTTGAATGAGAACAAAAACCTGAACTATTAGAAAGGCAGAATTTGTGTGACCTTTGCTGTGATGTTGTAATGTTATTTATTATTTGTTATATGTAAATGTTCTGATAAATTTGTGACTAAATTGTCATTATATATAGAAAATAATTGCACAGGACAACAGCATGGCACGGCTTGTGTGCCTCTGCCACTTGCTTTCTAAGCAAGAAGTCTACTGAAGTAGACCAGACTCCCAATAAACAGTCGCCCAGACTAGAGTAACCGTCTACTACTGATGTTCTTAAGGAACTGAGCATACAGTTGGGAGACTAGGTAATAATCACACGCTGTATCAAGACAGGAATTTGTGTTTATTCTTTTCATAGGAAAGGAAACTTAACAATTGAGAGCTTTGTAGTTCTTTTGTAGCTTCAACCTAAGCTTACATGAAACATTCTTTTTAAACCTTAAAAAAAACAAACAAACAAACAAACAAACAACAGGGTCTCATCCATAGCCCAGGCTGGTCTCAAACTCACAGCCATCCTTTTACCTCAGCCTCCCAAATGCTAGGACAACAGGTTCATGCTGTCATGCCTGGCTCTAGATATGTCTGTTTAAATTCATAATTCAATTATTAATCTAATTAGTGACTCCTTTTCAGGTTTTGTAGTATGTGCTCCACATTCCAGCGGCAGCTAGCATGCATCCGTGTGTACTTTGTCAGACTGACATTCTGAATGAGAGGAAGGCAACCGGTTTTCATTTCCCGAAAGCTTTCTGCTAATAGAGTGAGTGGCTCCTGTCCACAGGAATGGAACTGGGGTGAGCCAGTGCAGTGAGTGAGCTGCCATGTGGGTGCTGGGAATTGAACCTGGGTGTCCTAACTGCTGGTCCATCTCTCCAGCCCCCCTGCTTCTTCTTTTTAAGCACGTGACTATTAAAGGTATACCTTTGGTGCGCCATCCTTCTGTATTCCTACATCATTAGTGGCAATTCCTTTTACACTCCCATCTTCATGATAAAGGACCTAAAAATGATTAAAGGAAATTACTATTATCTCAGTATTCACACTTGGACATATTCGAAATGATGGTGACTGCAGTTTATTTTTGAAGCAAGAAGGCAGCGGGGAGGTAAAAAGTACAATCGTGAAGACAAGAAACTATACTATTCTTACCTCCTAATTTCTGTTTCCTGTAGAGGAAAATGCTCTCTGGATAGCCAAGTCAGAAGAGGGTGGCAGATGTCCTGGACTAAAGTTACAGACAGTTGTGTGCTAGCATGTAGATGCTTGGATCTATACCTCGATCTTCTGGAGAAACAGCCAGTGCTTCTAACTGTGAGCCACCCTCTTTTTTCAGTCCCTCCTTTCTGTTTTTGAAGCAGGGTCTCATTATGTAGCCCTGGTTAGCCTGAAACTTGCTATATAGACCAGGCTAGCCTCAAATTTGCAGAGATGTGCTTCTCTCTGCCTCCTGAGTGCTGGGATTAAGGGCATGCACCATCGTGCCCAGGTACCTGTGACAACAGCAGTGTTCTTGATTTAATGCTCATTCAATACTAAATTGATTTAAGTCATTTTTTACAAGTTCTTCTGGGTTTTCAAACTTTATTGATGGGGGTCAAAGTTTGAAATGGTTACCCAAAACTATTGCTTTGTGAGAACAGAAGACGTTTCCAAAATGAAGAATAATCTACAAAAGGCTTGAACGAGCTTATTCCTCGTAGGGGTGTGTGTGTGTGTGTGTGTGCGTGCGCGTGCACACATACACATACAGCACCAGCACAGGCATTAGAAAGGGTGGTAAGGAATGTGTGCATTAGAGAGCAGCAGCACTTTGAAGGTAATCAGATTACATAGCCTTGCAAACAGAAACCTCCTGGTGAGAAAGGTGGGAAGAAGAGCAGAAACACAAGGGTGCCCTTGGGAGCGGGCCCAGACTTATCCTGTAACACACAGAGCACATTGTTTCCACTGAGGGAGTCCTATCCCCATGGTGTTCAATCACATGATGAGGGCAATGTAAGAAATTCAAATCTTCTTTGGATTACAACATTTTAGTTATTTTCCCCAATGCTGAAATTCTAAAATCTTATGATTTTACTTCCATAAAATTATTACTTTACTTTTAAAATAAGAAGATATTGCTTCTATAAATATTAAAAACAAAATTATACAGACCTCAGCAGCAGCATATCCAGGGTACACTTCAACTCCAAGAGCCTCTGCCTGCTCCCCCATCCAGCTCACTAGATGTCCTAGGCGTACAATGTAATTGCCATGATTGTTCATCGGAAGACCTGCAAATATTTATGTAATTTAGAACCTGACAATTAATTGCTAAGGTATCTAAATAATATAATAATATACTTAATTAAAAAATCTAACCAGTGTGTACTGCTGCATTATCTTTATGGTCGCAGTAACATGTTATTTATTTGGTTGAAAGTCCCAGTCTATTAAAATAAAATGAATAGTAAAGCCTAGAATTAAACTTCCTGGCTGGCTTACAAGGCTCTTCTAGACTAGAAGACAAAGAAGTGCTCCTAGTCTGGCTGTCTCCTTAGCTCGCTCCCTCTGGGCTCCACTTCCCCACTGCGGTGCGGCTGCTCTCAGCGGAGCAAGTCCCTGCCCCATGGCTGCCGTACTCTACCTCCCCACTGCGGCGGCTGCTCTCAGCGGAGCAAGTCCCTGCTCCATGGCTGCCGTACTCTACCTGGAAGGATCGGCACGGGGATTCTGTGTTTCTCTGTCAAAATGGCAAATCTGTCTTCCGTTACAGGAGTGTTAAGTGGAGCCTAGGAACAAATGAAAAGAGGAAGAAATGTTTCAGTTATGTTTGTGCGGGAGAACGTACACATTTTAAAAAGCTCCTTAAAGAGAGAAGGGGAAAGGGACTCCTGTCTTCCTCTTTCCTTTTTTTCAGTCTTCTGTGACCAAATCTTCTTTTTATGTCTCTTTGAAACAGAAATCTTTTTTCTTTCTTTCTTTTTTTTTTTTAATGTGTAAGGTGTTTTGCCTATATGTAAGGCTGTGTGCCATTTGTGTGCCGAGAGCCCACAGAGGCCAGAAGGTGGCTTTGGATCTCCTGGAACTGGAGTTACAGGCAGTTGTGAGCTGGCACATTGGGTGCTGGGAACTGAATCTTGATCCTCCGGAAAAGCAAGCAGTGCTCTAAGGTGCTGAGCCATCTCTCCAGCCTTGAGAAGGAAACCCTGAAAGCTAACCCATACCTCTTGCTGGTTTTGCCCTAGCGACTATTTCTGGACGCTCCGGAGACATGTGTGAGCTGTGCCACCACCACGTTTCCGTCTCTGTGGAGCACAGCCTACATGCCTGGCTCCAGCTGAAACTGCCTGCCTTGTTGAAAAACAAAATAGAAAAGTTATCCTTCTGGGTGATACAGACAATTAACATGTATGTAATGACAAATCACTGATACCGTGTATGTGTAAGGGTGTCAAGGCAATAAAGAGCTTTGACAATAGAACTGACGCTGTACCAATTCAATGATACCTGGTTTCTGATATACTGAAGAGAATTAATTCCTTTAAAGTGTTTTTGTGTTAAAACACTTTTTTGTGTGTTTTTTTTTTTTTTTGTGTGTGTGTGTGTTTTGGGAAGGAGAGCACAAAGGAAAGTTTCAGATTTTAGCTTATTCCATAAAAAATGAGTACAAATGATATTCATATGTTTATTTCACCTTTATTAAGAGTATTCACAGGGCTGGACAGTGGTGGCGCATGCCTTTAATTCCAGCACTTGGGAGTCAGAGGCAGGTGGATCTCTGTGAGTTCGAGGACAGCCTGGTCTACAGAGCTAGTTCCAGGACAGGAACCAAAGCTACAGAGAAACCCTGTATCAAAAAAACCAAACAAACAAAGAACAACAACAACAACAACAACAACAACAGAATATTCTCAAGGTGGAGAGATGGCTCAGCAGTTAAGAGTATTGGCTGCTCTTCCAGAGGACACCGTTTCAATTCCCAGCACCCACATGGCAGCT
Source organism: Microtus ochrogaster (assembly GCF_000317375.1). NCBI lineage: Eukaryota > Metazoa > Chordata > Mammalia > Rodentia > Cricetidae > Microtus > Microtus ochrogaster. Next base: position 120,910,577 of record NC_022009.1, read on the forward strand.
CACAACTGTCTGTAACTCCAGTTCCAGGGGATCTGATACCCTCACATAGACATACATATAGGCCAAACACTAATGCACATAAAATAAAAAAAAAAGAATATTCACAAATATTTGGAAGAAACTTTGGAAGCAGAACATTTATAACGCATCCTATAAAAGAAAACGTTGAATGTAAGATTTTAAGCAGTCTTGAACTGACTTTGAGAGCACTGAGCCCTCTGCATATCACACCTATAGCACTTTCTGCTGACTTTAATTATTTCTGTAGAAAATTAGGTTATCAGGTGTTGGAAGCTGGCTCAGTGGTTAAGAGCACTTGTTGCTCTTACAGAGGACAGCAAAGATTAGACCTTGCGTAAGATCAACTTGTCCTACCCCCTTCTCCTTCCAGTCTGGGAAGAGCTCGTTGAAAGCAACTGGATCGAGGCAGGCCCCTGAGAGCGTATGAGCTCCTATCTGAGCGGCCTTCTCCACCAGACACACACGGATGTCCTTCCCGTGCTCAGCAGCCAGCTGCTTCAGACGGATAGCCGCAGAGAGCCCTGCAGGGCCGGCGCCAACTATTACCACATCTGCTTCTTCTGCAAACCTCTCCATGTTCACTCCTGGGAGGAAACATGTTAAAAACAAACAATAATTCTTGGATTAATATGACCTGATAACCACATAAGTCATATGGTACTGGATACTTGAATATGTATTTTAGTATGCTACAATGCTTCAGAGTATAATTTATAGATATTCTCTCTGGGCTATGCATAATAATTATAGTAAACATATTATTTGATGATTTTCAAGTTCTCTTAGGTTCTATTTCAGTGTCTATCTTACTCTGGTTCCCATAAACCAAGTTTTGGCTTTGAAATCCATTCTTATAAATTTATAAGCTGGAGAGATGGCTCAATGGGTTAAGAGCACTGATTGCTCTTCCAGAGGACCTGGGTTCAATTTCCAGCACCCACATGGCAGCTCACAACTGTCTTTAACTTCAGTTCCAGGGGACCAGACACCCATGGCAAAATACCAATGCACATAAAAAATATTTTTTTAAAAAATAAATTTATAAGGCATAGTGGTGCACACTCATAATCTCAATACTTGGAAGGTAAGAGCAGGAGAACCAGGAGCTCAAGGCCAGACCACTACATGAAGCACCTTTCTTAGAAAGAAACAAATGAACAAAACCAAGTTTTTAATTTATCTAAACAGTAATACGTAACACATTTGATGAAGCTGTGAGATATAGTGAATGCTTTTAAATTACCATGAAAAATAAAATATTCAGAACAACAAGATAACACAAAGTATGTAGGAAAGCCCCGAGAACTCTATGAAAGTCACCACATACCTTCCCACCGTTTGTCTTTCTCCCGGGGATGAATTGTGTAGTGGGTAGTAATTTGAGGCACCACAGACGTTGAAGACCATCTTGTAGCACACAGAGGTAGGCACTTTTTCTTATTTTTTAAGGCATGAAAGCACTGATACACTGCATAAAAATTATGAACAATATCTTTTTAAAAATTAGTCTTCACCTGTCATAGAATGAAAAAGACTCTAAGCAGAACAACTGTTCCTAATGAATGACACACATGGAAACGGAGCATGCTCTTTCTCAGGTGAATTACACAGCTAGCTTTTGGTCATGATGCAACATTCTCAGATCTTTTAAAACAAGTAAGAAATAGTGTAATAAAATGAATGACCCAGAGACTGAATACATACAGGGGAGATGGTTACCCATCAAATGGCACAAAAACAGACAGAAAAACATTTGGAAAAAACATATACACTCTTCTTTATGTCAAAACGAATTCTATTCAGTAAATGTTTTGTCTCTGTGTTCACGCTTGTTTTTGAGAAACGGTCTCATTATACAGCCCAGGCTTATGTGGAACTTGTTATATAGATGACGCTGGGTTTGAACTACAAAGGTCCACCTGCCTTTGCCTCCCAAGGGCTGAGGTTAAAGGTGAACAGCACTATACTAAGCTTTAATCAAACACTGTTTTAGAGAGAAACTCAAAGCACTAAAAAGACTGTGAGAATATACCCTGCATTTTTTGATTCTTTCCCATGAGTGTGGACTGGATAACTAGTTTCTAGTAAATAGTAAACTAGAAGAGAAAAAAGAAACTTTCTAGTAGAAAAACGTCAGTAAATATAATTTGAGTTAAGCGTCTAAATATCATTTAAATGTTACAGCCACACGCAGATAGCACATGCCATTGATAGGATATAATGAGCGTCTTTACCTATATGGTACACACCCCCACAGTCCTTACACCTCCAGCTAGTGAGGAAATCATGTGAAACCACCAAGAAACTTTAGACTGAGAGGCATTCAATAAAATGCTTGACAAATATACATTAAAAACATCAAGATCACGAAAGACAAGCAGAGGAACTGTCTCATTCAAACAGATGAAGGTATGCTAACTAAAAGCAACAGGAACTAGATCCTGGACCAGAAAAACGGGGATCGGAATAACGTTGTCATGTAATAACATTTCATCAATGTTAACTTCTTAGTCTCGGTAGTCACCATGACTATGTAAGCTGTTAGTCTCAGGAAAAGGCGCACGGGGACTCGATGTTGGCTCTACAGTTCATCTGAAAGCCGAAACCAGGTTCAAAATGAAAATTTAAATAGAGAATAGAGTGAGAACGGACGTAGATACAAGAGCTACAACTATTTAGATGGGTTTGGTGGCACACGTCTTTAATCCCGGATTTAGAGGCAGAGGCAGGCCGATCTCTGTGACTACCAGGCCTGCTGGTCTACACAGAGAGAGTTCTGGTTGACCATAGACTCCATTTCAAAAAACAAGGAATACCTGTGTGTTCACTGGATCAGGACCTTCCTAGAAACAATTTCAATGGTTGTATACTTAGAAGCCTATGAAGGTCTGTTTAATTTCTGGCAAAATAGTAAATTCTGGCCCTTTCTACCTTGGACTGTGTCAAATGAAGAAACTTTTATATATGGACTACAAAAAGTGAACAGTAAAGACAAAGAATTTAATTTTGAGTACATAGTTTATACTTTCTAGGACACAATGAATGGTTAAGAACTTTCCATTTAAACACTACGTCTTGGTTGGGTGTGACTCAGGTGACAGAGCATCTCCGGCACTACTGAACTAGGAGTGGTGATGCGCGATGGGAGGACCAGAAATTCAAGGACCAGAAATTCAAGGTCATCCTCGGCTACGTAATGAGATCATAACCAGCCTGTAATACATGAGAACCCACTCCAAACAAAACAAACCCATCACATCTTATCCCTCAGAACTTCCTGAGATATGTGGAGTAGCTACAATCCCTATTTAAGGCAGACAGGGAGAAATTCAGATAGTCTTTTCCAATAACTGTCCAACTCTGAGACTAGTATTTGATCTCTGAAGTAATGGAACCTGAGGCTGTGGTAAATTTTTCTTTTCTTCTAATTAAATAGAAAAAAGGCCTGTTTAAACAAAATCAACTTGACATAAACTAATTTTATTTTTTAGTAACAACTGCATGGTTAATATCTTTTAATATTTTTCAACAAAGTAGTTATTAAAGTAATATGTGGCTAAACATTATGGTGGATGGAGGGAGAGAAAGCATTTGGAGCAGAAGCCTAACGTCTTTTAAGTGCTATCTATACATTTGCTTTTGATAACTTTCAAGTGGCAGGGAAACCCACTTTCTCTCCTTGTAATGCACACTAAAAGTCACAATATTATTGGTGGTGGTGACACATGCCTTCAATCATAGCACTTGGAAGGCAGAGGCAGGTTGATTTCTGTGACTTTGAGGCCAGCCTGGTCTGCAGAACAAGTAGCAAGGGCAGTTAGGACTACATAGACAAATGTTGTCTCAAAAAGCCAAAATAAATAAGTATAAAATCTATATTGGGAATACTTTATTAAGACCAAGATTAAATCTTCACGTACTCTAAATCTTAAAAGCAAGAAAACTATAAATATTATATACAAATTTAGTTTGAGCTCAAACATACTATCATTTAAAAAGGGTATTATACACTGGAGTGTAGCATATACAAGTTCTCATTTACTTCTGCAAGCTGAGTGGAATATGACAGACTTTAATTTTGTTATTTGTTCAGCTACTGATTTGCTTGAGAACAGCTGGAACCATGACCTCTGATTTCCACCAGGGAATTTAAAAAGGCATAACCTTTACTCCTTTGCTCAAACGAGCCTGGCGTCTCTCACGAGGCTTGTGGACATAGAACATAGAGGCTGAGTTACGGTGGGGAAACAAAGTCACAGAGTCCACTGAACAACACAGCCATACACACTGCACACTCACGTCACTAGAGCTAACGCTGGGCTATGATAACCTAACAAATTAGCATCCAAAGAAAAGACACTGACTGAACTCAAGACTGACAGTATCTAAACTAGGCTGTAAAGCGAACAAGATCTGATACATTGATGGTCCCCCAAACGGAACATACCCTGTGTGTAAGAGATACTTGTTTTGAATTTACAGCATGCATACTTGTTTACAAATTCCGCAGCCAAATCCTAACTTCAGTAAAGCTTTCTATTAAGTCAGTTACATCAGAATTCACGATCCTCTAAACTTCTGTTTGAATTAGGTGTTGTTTTAAGGTAAAACTAAAAATATCATCCAACTGGTTTAAGAAGCACCCATCACAGAGCGTCTGGAGTTAACCGAGCACGCAGAAAATGTTGACATAATTATCCAGACATAATCGGTGACAGGGGCAGCACAAAACACGATATGACAGCTCAGACTTCACAAGAAGACCGGACCAGAATGGCTACGAAGATGAAAGTCTGGTCAGAGTCAAGGAGGAATCCCACACAAGTTTTGCTTCCTTTCTTTCCCATTCCTAATAAGGCAGCAGATAACACCTGAGCCCTGGGATAAAGATTAGGACCGTGGGAGTTGTGTTGACAAGTCTCCTCCGCTCATGACTTTTAACCCAGTTGTTAATTCTGCCAACTGGGGCAACTTCAAGGTCGGAAGTCAGGGTCCACCAAAAGGCGCTGGCAGCATTGACCTTTGCCCTAGTTTAGCCTAAGAAAAGAAGAGGAAAGAGGCGCTCGCAGCACCCCAGGTATGGCCCCGTCTCCTTTGCCCCAACTTATCCACCTTGCTCCACCTGTCCCCACCAGGGATTCTGTCTCACCAGGGCACGACAGCTTGGCTAGCCGCACCAACATGTTCCAAGGAGCCCGGAGACTTGCCCAAGACACAACGGAGAGAGAGGCCTGTCTGCGGCGGCGGGCCGAGGGCGCTGGACTTCTAGGCCACGGGGGGCGCCATCACCTGCCAGGAAGCCCCGACTGCCTCGCTGAAGTCAGGCTCTGTGGGCTGTGCCGAGCGCCCGTGCTCCGCGGCGTGCCCGCCCCTCTTCTGCTTTGCGCCGGCGTCACGGACGACCCGACGGCCAATAAGGTTTCTGGGTCCCACACAAGCAGGGAAAAGGCAGAAGACTCCATCTCCCAGCCATCTTCCTCATCCAGGAACCTAGTCTGCGGAAGAGGCCCACAAGTCCCGCCCTCTCCCCCCCCTGCGCGCACGCGCATCGACAACAAAGCCGGGATGAGTCGCTCGGCCTTTTGGGAGTTGTAGTGTTCGGCCCCAGCGTCCTGTGAGCCCGCCCGTGGTGTGGTCCCGGGTGGAGACCTAAGCGAAGATGGGGCGGGACCCCGAGGGGGAGGAGGCGGAGCCTGCGGGCTTTGGGCGCGAGCTGTTGAAAGGCGGTTGGTGCGGGTTCGGTTGCTCGGTGCGGCCCCGGCCGGCCCCATGGCTGACCCCGAGGAGATTCGGGCTTCGCCGCCGCCGCCGCCTCCCTCGTCTCCGTCTTCAGGCGCCTCTTCGTCGTCCCTCAGCATGCCAGTGCGTCTGGGCTGGCGGAGTCCGAGCCGAAGCCACGCCGCAGCGGTGGACCCCCTGGAGCAAGTGGAGCTGCAGATCGGGGACGTGAGTGTTGCCCGTCCCGGGAGCTGCTGGCAAAGCAGCCAGGGTGCTCCCGCCCGCGCTCCTCGGCTTCCCCTTCCCCTCCTGCTGTGGTCCCCACCACCGGGATCCGCTCTTCTCCTCGCAGCTCTCGGAGTGCTTTGGACGCTCCTAGCCTCCCTGCCTGGTAATCTCTTGCTCTTCTCGTTGGCCACCAGCCCAGTGCCAGCTGGTGATGCTGTTGTGTGTCACAGGCTGGTTCTGTGCTGGAGTTGAGTGGATCAGGGCTCCGCGGAGACCATTGGCAGGATGCTTCACTGATTCCTGCAATGCAAACATGTTGGAAAGTTTTTGTTCGGTCCCGAATTCCCAGACATCACCACCTGACCTCAACACGCACGGCGCTGAGGGGGTTGGAGGGTGTCAGTTTCACTTTCTAGGGACTCTGGAGCGGTAGAGCACAATGAAGTATGTGGCGGGTAACCTTCCTAGGAGAGCGACAAGTTTTTTGTTGTCTTTTTTTTTCTTTTTAATAGATGACTGAAGTGCTGGTTCAGGGTTTATTTCTTTTTTGCTAAACAATACTGGTTACAAGTAAATGTGTAGACTAAGTACCGAAGTCATATCCAAAAAAGTGCAATTTTATATCTCTGGTGGAGAGAACATTTGTTTTTAAAGGGAGTTTTTCATAGCTGTGTGTGTGATTTTAGATGTTTTCAGAATGTCAGTCTTTGATTTCACACTTTTCTTTGTGTAGTCCAAAAAAAAAAAAAAAAGTGTTCACAGATCAGTGGGACAGTGCTTTTGTTACCTAATTATTAGCGGGAGTGGCTTATGGGCAAGTCCTTTAGATGCCAAAGGGTTTCCAAGTAGTGTAGCTCAGGGGTAGAGCTTTGTGCCTACTGTGCCCTGACGCTTTGGGTTCAAGAAAGAAGCGGTGTTTTTATTTGAAAATTCGTTTTGTTTTGTTTTAAAAGAAAAACACGTCATTTGATTGGCTGACTTAAGCTATTTTTAAACTGTGACGTTAGATGAGAGTCTAAAAAATAAGCACGTGTGGGGTTTGGGGTGTAGCCCAGTGGTGGAGCTGAGCTTGCTTTGTCCCCGGGACCACAAACTAACCCGCTTGACTTTCCTTTCTTTAAATTGCAGGCGGCGTTTTCATTAACGAAACTTCTCGAAGCCACATCTGCGGTATCAGCCCAGGTGGAGGAGCTTGCCTTGAAGTGTACAGAAAATGCACGTTTCCTGAAAACGTGGCGGGACCTCCTGAAAGAAGGCTATGATTCCTTGAAACCCGACAACTGACTTGCAGATGTGGTCGGGTAACGAATGACTCACCCGTAAGATATTTGGACATGGACCACGTTTATGAGGCCGCCCGTCTCCAGACATGCTGAGATGGAGAGTTTTCTTGGTATTCTTGACTTTGAGAAAGCAGAATACTGAAGGCCGTTTTGTTTGTTTGTTTTCTCTCTTATGACAGTGTTTACCTTAAATACTTTCTGCCCTCTAAGCTTTTGTAGACTCCTTTATGAAATCTAATTTCATCAGTAAATAGTTGGCTGTCTTAGTGCCCCAGTGCAACCAGGTCATTATTTGTTTTTCGAGAAGATTCCCAAAATGGCTGAGCTTGGAGTCGTTTTGTCCCCTAAGGCAGCCGATGAAGACTTCAGGTGGTGGTCCAGCTCCATGGGACCAGTGATGGTGCCTTCTTTCCTTGTCAGTACCCAAAGCCACATCACACAGCCCTCAGTGCCTGTGACTGAGACTTCTATGAGTGTCACTAGAAGCACTTTTGCTCCTGATTTCTAGGTTGAAGACTAATTGTTTCTCTACGAAAACCACCTGAGTCTGAACTTATTGGCTTGAAGAAAAAATACTGTATTTTTTGTGGGAATCTGAGTGTTCTTCTGTCTTGAGACCAGGCTTTTGTCTCAGGCTCTTCAGTGGAAGGCAGGAGTCCTGCAGGCAGCCCCATACCCAGGCTAGGGGGGCTGAGTCTTGATGATGACTTTTTAAGATATTTTTAAAAATATTTTCCCATTCTATAATCCTATTTTTAAAAAGCTTTTACTTCATAAAATGAAAACTTTTAATAGACTACATACTTTGGTCTATTTATTTTTATAGTTAGCTGCTTTTATAGCTAATATCTTTCTTATTGTTAGTGTTCTATATGTCTGATTGTTATCTCTGAAATACGCTACCAAATTTATGGCCATATGCTATTAATAGAGCTCTGCAAGTTATTTGCATTATTTTAAAGTTAGTTTGTTTCCAGTGTATCCATTTAACTGTTTCAATGCATTTCATATCAGTTGCCCTTGCTGTTGGGTTTGAATTTACCTGTACTGTATTATTTTATGTAATTTGTGCCATCTTTCATCAGGCCGTGTACACCTTGATGCATAGGAGCTTTAAGTATCTTTGATGTGGTGTCTCTGTAAATATGTCTATGTGAACAGAACTGTATTCTAAAGTCTCACAGTGAGCTGTAGTAGGGGACAAATGGATGGGCAAAGACTAGTTTTGACACAGTCATAGTTAATTTTTTTTATTTGTTTGTCTTTTAGTTAAGATCACACAACATGTATGGTGTGATTTCTGTACCAAAGAGATGCTTATTCCCGTATAAGAGAAATACGAATTGTAATCTGAAAATTGCAGTTTAAAAATGTATAAAAATAAATGTGTTACAAGTAAATTTCTGTTTCCTTGGTCATTTATTTAAAACTTTCTGAGGTAGCTCAGCCATTCAGAAAAGGTGAATGATTTAAATAATTTCCATGCATTCCTACCATGCAGAGATAATATTTGTGTTTTTTTCAGTTGCTCCCCCCCTCGTTCCCCCTCCCCAATGTTAGAACCACTGGAAATGTGTTTTGCTACCTCTTATACCCATCACCTTGTCTTTCTTTCTACAGCGAAAGAACATCCCCTTAGAAGTGTTCATTTTTTGTTACTTGTGATTAGATGCTTTAAATAATTGCTTACTTGTATCCCCTGCTACCCCTCATCATACTGAGAACTGAGTTGTGTATGCTGTGTTTTTATATTTTCCGTATGTGCTGGCTAGGCTATGTCTCCGTGAAAGGAGGGAACCTCGGTTGAGAAAAACACCTCCATAAGATCCAGCTGCGAGGCATTTTTTTTTTTATTAGTGACTGATGGAGGAGGGTCCAGCCCGTTGCAGGTGGTGTCATCCCTGGACTGGTGGTCCTGAGTTCTGTGAGAAAAGCAGGCTGTGCATCAGCTCCTGCCTCGTGGTTTCTGCCCCATTTAAGATCCTGTTCTGACTTCCTTCAGTGATGAGCAGGTTGGTATGAAAGTGTAAGTCAAGTAAACCCTGTCCTCCCCAGTTGGCTTCCTGGTCATGGTGTTTCGGCACAGCAATAGAAACCCTAACGAAGACACCACACCACAGGTATTTTAGTTTTTGAGACAAGGTGTTTCAATTAGCCTAGATGAAACTTGAAGTGACCTTGAATTCCCACGTGACCTCCACTTCCCAAGTGCATTTCCCAGGCTTCCTGTCCATCCTAGTACCAGGTAACGGGATCTCTGGGCTGAAGTCTGCTCCTTTCCCCAGATCCACCAATTGCTGGGAAGCTAAGAGTTTGGCTTCACACTTGTCGCTCTGACCACAAGCGATGTGAGCTTAAAGACAGTCTTTCGTAGGGTTGTCATGGATGTCCCTAAGGTTAATCTCAGCTCATCAAGCATCAGAGCAATCAGGCCCAAAGGAGACAAGAAAGGAGGTCTTTCTGAAAGTGCTTGTCTGTGTCTTGTTTTCAACTCCTATGGGAGTGTACCTCACAGTGGAATAGATAGGTCACATGGTAGATTTCTGGAAGGGAAACTAGGGTCACAAGAGGCTTGTTTCTTTTTCTCCTGTTCGTATACTCTGACTCACCAGACCTCAAAATGGGCACAGATATTGCTGGCCTATCAATCCTTGTCCTGGCTGCCTTTGGCACCTGTCGGTGACCTAAAACAGCGCCACGGCAAACGCTCTGGGGGTCTTAACCCTTCAGACCTCCTTTCTTGTCTCCTTTGGGCTTGATTGCTCTGATGCTTGATGAGCTGAGATTAACCTTAGGGACATCCATGACAACCCTATGAAAGACTGTCTTTAAGCTCACATCCCTTCCCCCACAACCTCCTCCAACCTGTTTTATAAATAATCTCTTCCAGATATTCTTCAGGAAGTAGATCCAGCAAGAACCTGAGTGTTAGCAGGCCTTCTTCTGTCCTTGATACTACTTCTTATGGCTCTCACTCTTCTCAGTAAATGTAGACATTCATTTCTTTCAGAATTCAACAAATCCAACCACAAAAGGTCATACAATGAGGAGAACCTTGTCTTTCTGAAAGTGCTTGTCTGTGTCTTGTTTTCAACTCCTATGGGAGTGTACCTCACAGTGGAATAGATAGGTCACATGGTAGATTTATTTTGTGTTTGTTTTGTGAGGAAAGGCCAAATTTTCCCACAGCGGTTGCCATTTTGTATATGTTTGTGTGTGTGTGTGTGTGTGTGTGTGTG
>NC_022009.1:120921165-120927084 GCF_000317375.1 Microtus ochrogaster
GAGAGAGAGAGAGAGAGAGAGAGAGAGAGAGAGAGAGAGAGAGAGATTGCTCACATGAGTGCCATGTCCAAGGAAGCCAGAAGAGGGTGTCAGATCAAATCCTCTGTACCAATGAGAGTACCTGAAGTGAAATTTGGTGAAGGCGCAGGTCACAAACAATGCCACAACAGTTTGGAATTATGATTAATAGGGTGGTATTTATTTAAAGGGGAAAAAACTTACAGATCACCATCAGCCCTCTGCGCAACCAAGAAGGGAGTCTAGTCGCCAGCAGAGCAGGAAGTGAAGAGAGAGAGGAGAGGGAAGTGGCCGCTTTTTTAAAGGGAGAGAGACCACGCCCCAATGGGCTGATATCTCAACGGCTATAGGCTGGAGTAGCGGAAGGACCTCCCACAACAATTTGGGTCCTCGGGAAAAGTAGCAAGGGTTTGGTGTTCTCCCAACCCAGTTCACCTCCTTGATGTCCAAAGGTCTGAACTGGGATAAAGCCATTTCTCCTCTTCTGTTGTTCTCATTTTTGTGTCATTCAGAATCCATTACACAATCCAAAAATCTCAAAGAATTACGCTGTGTTTTCTTCTAAGAACTTTGGAAGTTACTTGAAGGTTCCCATGCCAAATAATGAGTATAGATAGCATCTTCACACACATGTACACTTGTCCTCATTTCTTCCCCCACACTGCTAGCCCTTCTTCCCCAACTCTCTTCCCTGTCCCTTACTCAATATGTCTTCCCTCTGACGGTTCCTTTTGTAATTTCATTTCACATACGTATCCACACTCACACATACACACACGCGTGCACACTCATGTGAGAGGAAACATACTATTTACCATTTGAGTCTGGCTTATTTCATTTAACGTATACTTTATCCAGTCATCAAGAAAAAGAAAATGGCATTTTCAGAAAACTGGATGTAACTGGAGATTTCCACGCTAACAGAGAGAATGCAAAATGATTCCCAAACCAGAAGTATTTCTATGTACCCATGATGAACTTGCTTCAATTCAAATGAAGTTTCCTATTGATATATAGGAAGGCTACTGAATTTTTTGAAAGTATGTAAATTCTCTTTTTCTTACAATGAACATCAAGGCCCTTTTGTTTTTTTTTTCTTTCCTTTTGTTGTGAACAGAATTAACAATAAATATGGGTACACAGGCATCTCAGGGGTCTGTTAACACAGAGGGTGTACACCCATAAACTGATTAGCTAGGTCACATGGTATTTCTATTAGAGACACTATATAGAAAATGTTGAGATCCAGGAGCTTTTTGGTGCAATCTTTTTAGGGTCTTTTAAGTGTAGCTTTGGGTTATCTACAATAAGGATATATTAACTTTTCCCTGTCATGTTTGTGTTCATTGTGTTTCTTTTTATTCTTTCTCAAGCTAAGACTTTGAACAGTGTCTTGAGTAAGAATTATGTAAGCAGGCACTTGTAGGAAGCACAGCTTACAGAACGCATTGGAGGAACCAGAACTGTTAAACACACAGGCCTGTTTTCTTCAAAGGAAGAACATGATTGGCGTTTGGTCATCTGGACGGCTGGAGTGGATGTTGTCTTGACTACCTGGTGATATTTTTTCTATTCTGTGGAGTCAGTCTGCCTGAATCCCTCCAAATCCTGGGGTGTTTAGGCTTTAATCCTGAGCTTTGTGACTAGAACCCATCCTTATGACAGAGGGCCTATATACTTTGTATCCTCCTCCAATAGAAACCATTAGATTATTGCTTATGCGCATGACAAGTGCTTCCTCCTCAGGCCCTAGCCTCGGCACTCTTTACCAGTCAATAGAACGCACTGCGGAGGTCACAGGTGTTTCCCACTTTGCTAGGTAGTCTATGAACCTGTGCCTCTAGCTTTGTTGTGATAATCGTCACATGGAAACCTCTTTCCAAAGTTTTACTGTGCCTAAGTGTGTAAGAAAAATAAACGACGAGGTAGACTCTGGAAGTTTTGTTCCAGTGCCTGAAAAATTGGTGCTGGCTCAAGTTTCCCTCTTCACCTCAGGCAGGTGGTTTTCCTGCCATCCGTGACACTTGTGTGGTCCCTGATAGACACTCTTTTTTTTTTTTTTTTTTTTTTTTCTGATTTTGGTTTGGGAGCCTGTCCTGTAACTAGCTCTGTAGACAAGGCTGGTCTCGAACTCACAGAGATCCGCCTGCCTCTGCCTCCCGAGTGCTGGGATTAAAGGTGTGCGCCACCACCGCCCGGCCCCTGATAGACACTCTTATCTCATTCCCTGCTGTAGAGGAAATTCTTTTCTTTTTAAATATTTATTTATTTATTATGTATTCAATATTCTGTCTGTGTGTATGCCTGCAGGCCAGAAGAGGGCACCAGACCTCATTACAGATGGTTGTAAGCCATCATGTGGTTGCTGGGAACTGAACTCAGAACCTTTGGAAGAGCAGGCAATGTTCTTAACCTCTGATCCATCTCTCCAGCCCTGAGGAAATTATTTTTTTTAAAGATTTATTTATTTATTATGTATACAACATTCCTTCCATGTATGCTTGCCAGAAGAGGGCACCAGATCTCACCATAGATGACTCTGAGCCATCATGTGGTTGCTGGGAATTGAACTCAGGACCTCTGGAAGAGCTGTCAGTGCTCTTAACCTCTGAGCCATCTCTCCAGCCCGCCCTGAGGAAATTCTTTCATTCATTTCCCACTTAATTTAGTCAGCTAAAGCTTTGTTTTCTATAACCTTTATTACACTGGCATTTGTTCCTCTATTCTTAGTTTCTATAGGGTTTTTATCATGAAGGGTGTTGAATTTTGTCAAAGGCCTTTTTTTAATGCATCTCTTGAAATAATCATGTGAGATCTGCCCTTTTCTGCTTGTGCGTTATATTAGATTTATTGATTTGTGTGTATTGGACCAACAAACTTGCATCCTCGAATCAAACAAACTTGGTGAAGATGTGTGATTTTCCCCAGTCTGTTCTTGGCTTTGACTTGCGGGTGTTTACTGAGAATCTTTGCATCTATGTTTGCCAGGTAGTTTTTATTTGTTGTGCTTTTCTCTGGTTTGGGGCAGGGCTGTGCTGGGCTCCTGGAGTGAGTTTGCTGGTGTGCCTTCACTTCCTGTCTGAGGAACAGTTGAGGAGCTTTTCTTTAGAGTGTTGTTGGCTGGCTGTGTATGTGAGTTGCTTATATCTTCCTGATTTAATTTATTTCGGTTATACTTGTTACCCTTTTAAACAATCAGCTGGTGGAAACATGAAGGTTTACTCCTGGACTCGGGATTGGATCTCATTGATTTAAACACCCTCATTTTCCGTTTTCTGCCCCACCCCTCTACAATATTCCCACCCACTATCCTGTTTCTTCACGATGGTGCTCACTTCAAGAAAAGCCAAAAGTGGCTAGGGAGAGACAAAACTGCTGGTTCTGAATTGATAACAAAGCTTGCCTGGCTCCTTTATCTCTGTGTATGTCTGTGGTGTCTGTATGTATGTGCACATGGGCGAGCACACTTGTGTGGAAGTCAGGCGGACATTAGGTGTCTTCCCAATAGCTGATCAACAGGGCTTGGGGATCCTGCCTCCCCAGCACTGGGATTGTAGGTATGCTCTATCACATTCAAACTCAGGTCCCCGTGTGTGTGCAGCAAGCACGTTAGCGATTGAGCCCTCTCCCAGGCTCTACTTTTGCACGTCAGAGGCAGGGTCTTTCTAGGCTGCTGAGGCTGGCCTTGAACTTGTGCTCCTGCTTCTTCCTCTCTACTGTGAGGATCACGGGTTTGCCCACCACACCTGGCAGCAAAGCTTCCTTTGAATAAATACATTGTGTTGACTCTCAAGCATGGAGACTCAGAGAACGATACAGAGGATTTTTCGATAGAATGTTTCTGCTTTGCATACAACCGTATTTAATAATTTGCGTGTATGTGATGTGCACGTGTGCACACACATGCTATGTCACACAGGTGGAGCTTAGAAGTCAATTTTTCAGAGTCTATCTCTCCTTCCAGCTTGACATGGGATCTGGATATTGAGCTCAGGTCAGCACGTTTGTAAAGTCATCACTTTTATCCCCTGAGTGCCTCCGTGGCTCCACACATTGTATCTGATGCTATAATTTTTGAGTACCATAAAGCTTTTGTTCTCAGTTTTAAAATGTCTATGGGCTTCACGCTTGCTGATATGCACAGCAGAGAAATCTAGGAGCTGTGGGTAGAATTTGTGTAGTTAGCAGTTAAACACAATGCGTAGATTAAAGAGGCTTTATATTGTGTGTGTCCAGCACTTTACCTCCATGCAGTGTGCATAAACGCATGCTAGAAAAAGAGTCCCCTTCGTTTCCTATGCAAATGTATACGAGTATCCATGCACACGTTGTCAGTAAGCTGCTTCTCTTTGTATGAACACCAGTTACCTTTCCCTGCCTTACGTCACTGTTAGCGAACTTGTCTTAACCATAAGTTATACATTTTATGGCATTTTACTTCATATCAGCAAGTCCTTCCAGACGCACTTCACAGTATTCTCTGAGAATAAAGGGTTCCCAGAACCAGTTATGAATAAGAATTGAGTCTAGATGACTGAGAAATTAGTGACAGATCACAGGGGTCTGTGAAAACCGCTGGCTTCATGAATTCAGCGGGCATCTCTTGCACGGGCCACATTTCCACCCAGATGAACGAGGGAGCGAATGCCTTTGGAGTCTCCTTTCTGTCCACAGACCTTCTTTGTCTGTAATTGTACCAGAGCTGATGGATCATTTCCTTGAAAGGTCTGGTGGTCAAAGTGTAGATGATTGGGTTCAAAGCGCTGTTGATGGGCAGAATAAAGATCACCACCCAAGAGGTGATAGTGTCTGGAAGAGAAAAAGTGGAAAAAGCTGAGTGTTCATAGATGGCACAGGCATCTCTTGTGTCTCCCATCTTCAACCCCCCTTTCCTTTTTTGAAGACCAAGTCTCTGGTATTTTCGGGATGTCTTTCTGGAGTGTCAGTGTTAAAGGAATGAACGCCAGTGCTGTGAAGGCATGGGGTTCTTTCTGCGTGTTTTTTCCTGACTACACTGAAGTGCCATCAAAAGAGCTCTGTTGGGAGTGTTTACACGAAGTCACTACATATCATTATGAATCCATTTAAAGAAAAACCATGTTCTTTACCATTTATCACCCTTTGATATATATAATTTCTTGAGACAGGGTTCCTCTCTGTAATGGCTCTGGCTGGCCTGGAATTCACTGTTGACCAGGCTGGCCTTGAACTCACAGAGTTCCACCTGCCTCTGCCTCCTGAGTGCTGGAATTAAAGGCGTGTGCCACCATGGCCCGGTTGTTGCAAATGTTTCGATTAATAGGAAGTATGTGAGACCCAGGGCAGGCTGGTGACACGTGGGGCCCAGGCCACATACCTGCCATGGCAGGCAACACAGGTTTCCAGGAAAAGCCATAAACTGATACCACCCAGGGAGGAACAGTAGCTAATGTTCCAACAGTTAGATGAAATTAGATAAGATCACCAGATGTCCCTGAGCCTAGGACTCATCTATTCCCCTTTGCCAAGACCCCTGGACAAATGTCAGTCAATCAGGGTCCTGAACCCTGGAAATCCCCTCACTTCAACCTCTACTGTGATAAAAACCCTATCCCGACTGGGCTGGGCACTCTCTGCTCTCAACCGCTCAAGGGACAGGTGGAGAACCCAAGCTTAAGCTTGGTTGATTGAAGGCTCTTTGCTTTTACACGTGAGTGCAGACTCTGTGGTGTTTTTTTGGGGGAACCCATGATATGGGCATAACAAGAACATGTTATATTTTTCATAATAGATTTATTTTGAATTCTCTTTTTGTGATTTATTTGATTTTCTTCTGCTTTTCTTGGTGGCACTGCTAGGGATGGGACCCAGTGCTCTGTGCACGCTAGGCAAGTACTCAGCTGCTCCCAGACCTGTTTGTTT
>NC_022009.1:120928324-120963194 GCF_000317375.1 Microtus ochrogaster
CAGTTCCAGCCCTGCAAACCACTTTGTTTGGTCATGGTATTTTGTTTTTGTGGCACTTAGCGTTTCTGGAAAGGACCGAACAGTCCCCATCAGTAAACATTTCCTTGATGGTGGAACCAGAGTCCCCATTACTCTGACTGGTAATTTAAAAAAAAAAACAACTTTATTTTTATTTTATGTGCATCAGTGTTTTGCCTGCATGTCTGTGTGAGGGTGCTGGATCCCTTGGAACTGGAGTTACAGACAGGCTTGAGCTGCCATGTGGGTGCTGGGAGTTGAACCTGGGTCCTCTGGAGGAGCAGTCAGTGCTCTCAACTGCTGAGCCATCCAGACCCTGACTGGGAATTCTTGAAGTGAGTTAGTATTAAGCGTGTTGGTTGTTAGCCTTGCACGGATTTATCCTTTCCGGCAAAAGCTTGTACCTGGGATTTCCACCTGAAGCAGTGAAAGAAACTTCAGGATGAAGATGGGGATCCAGCAGAGCGCGTCAGTAAAGACGATGAGGAAGAAGCGCTTGGCGAGGACCACCTCCCGCTTCACCTGCTTCTGGATCTCGGTCGCTGTGATGGTGCTCTGGTGGATGCTGTAAAACATGCTGCCGTAGGAGAACACGATGATGATGAACGCTACCAGATTGATACCTGTGCAGACAACGAGAACAGCAGTAGCGCGTGTTAGCGTTCTCCTATGAAGAACAGACAAAGCAGGCCTTAGACTTCACTATTAAAGACCGCGGAGCCCATAAAGTGGTACTTAATTATTTACCCACTTCATTACTTGGTGACAGGGCCTTACTGTGGAGTTCAGGCTAGCCTTTAGCTTGACTAGGTAGCCTAGGCTAGACACCAGCTCACAGTCCTGCTGCAGATTACAAATGTGTACCAGGTCTCCTTCCTGACCTCCATTTCCACTTCTACAGTCTCATCCCCATTGCTGTCACAGACTGCTTCCAGGTCTGCCTGTGTTCCCCAGGGACTCTGCAGACCCTCTGGACCCAGCCTTCCTCCCATACCCCATCTCTCTGTGTCAGCCACCGACACCTAGAGACACACTCCACCTGTGAACATGCTGAGACTTAGGTAGGCACTGATTCTCTCACTCTCCTTCCTGTCCTTCAATTCCAATTCCCCAGTCTCGCCGCAGCTCTGTGGCAGACCACCTACAAGCGCCTGTCCTTCCTCTCTGATTGCACTCTCTGGAGACTCCCTCAAACCTTGCAACAGACCCAGCTCTCCTCCCTCTTGTAGACTCTGGTGGTCCCACCTCTCTTACCGCCCACCCCCATTCCTTTATGTCAGAGAGAGAGAGAAAGAGAAAGAGAGACATGCAGGTATATGTACACATGTGTGTTCATGCATGTGGAGACCAGAGGTCAATGTCAGGTCTATTCCCATTGTTCCCCACATTATTTTTTGAGACAGGACCTCACAGTGAACTCTATTCCAAGAGTCTTGTGTAAGATGAATCATAAAACTCTTGCTCCTTTTGTGTCAAGGTTACCTATTCAACACCGTCAAGATTCATGTATCACACAGCATGTGCCAGAATCTCCTTCTCAGGGATGGCAAGGAGGCTCAGCGAGTCAAGATTCGTGCTAACAAGCCTGACAGCCTGAGTCTGGTGCTCAGGATACTCATGGTGAAAGGGAAGAATTGACTCCAGCAGACTGTCCCCTGACTTCCACGTGTGTGTCATAGCACAAGTGTGTATGCACATATGCATACACATGCAAAATACATAAATGTAAAAAAAAATAAAAGTTCCTTCCTTTATACACTTGAGTAATGAATGATCTGTGTGCATTTTGGATACATCCATGTATCTGTAGACACTCTGCTGCTGCTCTCTCTTGGCTGTTGTGACGAGCGCTGCCGTGAACATAGGTGTGCAGATATCTATTTTAGTGTTGGCTTTCAATTCCCTTGGACATTTATCGAGAAGTGGAATGGCTCCGTTGTCTGGCAACCCTATATCTGAAATTTGGCAGTTGCCAGCACACCTTCCTCTGTAGCTACACTGTGTTCCGATTTCGCAGTCAGTGCACAAAGTGTCACTTTTCTTCTCGCCAACATATTCATATTCATATCCATATTTTCCCTCTCTGAACATAGCAGCCACTGTGACACATGCAATGTATATTATTTAAAAACCCTGTCTTGTTCTCTATTATGTCATGTCCCAGTGTGGTGTTCCCTAGCATAGGAGGTAGGGAGGAGCATCCTTTTTTTTTTCATTATGTTCTTAAAAAATAAATTCATGGGGCTGGAGAGATGGCTCAGAGGTTAAGAGCATTGCCTGCTCTTCCAAAGGTCCTGAGTTCAATTCCCAGCAACCACATGGTGGCTCACAACCATCTGTAATGAGATCTGGTGCCCTCTTCTGGCCTGCAGGCATGCACACAGACAGAATATTGTATACATAATAAATAAATATTTTAAAAAATGAATTCATGATATGGTAACTCCTTTAGCTTGTTTTTCTTCATGGTTATCTTTTTTTAAAAATATTTATTTATTTATTATGTACACAATATTCTGTCTGTGTGTATGTCTGCAGGCCAGAAGAGGGCACCAGACCTCATTACAGATGGTTGTGAGCCACCATGTGGTTGCTGGGAATTGAACTCAGGACCTTTGGAAGAGCAGGCAATGCTCTTAACCACTGAGCCATCTCTCCAGCCCCTTCATGGTTATCTTAAGCAGGCAACCAGTTCCAGCCCTGCAAACCACTTTGTTTGGTCATGGTACTTTGTTTTTGTGGCACTTAGCGTTTCTGGAAAGGACCGAACAGTCCCCATCAGTAAACATTTCCTTGATGGTGGAACCAGAGTCCCCATTACTCTGACTGGTAATTTAAAAAAAAAAACAACTTTATTTTTATTTTATGTGCATCAGTGTTTTGCCTGCATGTCTGTGTGAGGGTGCTGGATCCCTTGGAACTGGAGTTACAGACAGGCTTGAGCTGCCATGTGGGTGCTGGGAGTTGAACCTGGGTCCTCTGGAGGAGCAGTCAGTGCTCTCAACTGCTGAGCCATCCAGACCCTGACTGGGAATTCTTGAAGTGAGTTAGTATTAAGCGTGTTGGTTGTTAGCCTTGCACGGATTTATCCTTTCCGGCAAAAGCTTGTACCTGGGATTTCCACCTGAAGCAGTGAAAGAAACTTCAGGATGAAGATGGGGATCCAGCAGAGCGCGTCAGTAAAGACGATGAGGAAGAAGCGCTTGGCGAGGACCACCTCCCGCTTCACCTGCTTCTGGATCTCGGTCGCTGTGATGGTGCTCTGGTGGATGCTGTAAAACATGCTGCCGTAGGAGAACACGATGATGATGAACGCTACCAGATTGATACCTGTGCAGACAACGAGAACAGCAGTAGCGCGTGTTAGCGTTCTCCTATGAAGAACAGACAAAGCAGGCCTTAGACTTCACTATTAAAGACCGCGGAGCCCATAAAGTGGTACTTAATTATTTACCCACTTCATTACTTGGTGACAGGGCCTTACTGTGGAGTTCAGGCTAGCCTTTAGCTTGACTAGGTAGCCTAGGCTAGACACCAGCTCACAGTCCTGCTGCAGATTACAAATGTGTACCAGGTCTCCTTCCTGACCTCCATTTCCACTTCTACAGTCTCATCCCCATTGCTGTCACAGACTGCTTCCAGGTCTGCCTGTGTTCCCCAGGGACTCTGCAGACCCTCTGGACCCAGCCTTCCTCCCATACCCCATCTCTCTGTGTCAGCCACCGACACCTAGAGACACACTCCACCTGTGAACATGCTGAGACTTAGGTAGGCACTGATTCTCTCACTCTCCTTCCTGTCCTTCAGTTCCAATTCCCCAGTCTCGCCGCAGCTCTGTGGCAGACCATCTACAAGCGCCTGTCCTTCCTCTCTGATTGCACTCTCTGGAGACTCCCTCAAACCTTGCAGCAGACCCAGCTCTCCTCCCTCTTGTAGACTCTGGTGGTCCCTCCTCTCCTACCGCCCACCCCCATTCCTTTATGTTAGCTCCCAATATCTAGAAATACATTCAATCTGGAACTCCCAGTAGCCACACCTGACAGGACTCAAAAGCACTCCCTCCCAGGCAAGCCAGAGATCCAGAGAAGATAACAGAAGCAAGAACATTCAACCTATCAAAGACAAGACCTGACGTCAGCACCTAAATCATACTAATCCCAAACCTGCTGTGGAACAATGGTCTTGTATCCTGTCATTTGTATTATTTTAATAAAACACTGATTGGCTAGTAGTCAGGCAGGAAGTATAGGCAGGGTGACCAGGCAGGAAGTAGAGGTGTGGCGACAAGAACAGGAGAATTCTGGGAAGAGAAAAAGGTTTAGTCTGCAGTTATCACCCAGAGTCATCACCCATCATCTTGCAGAAGATGCAAGATGAGAATGTCTTGCTGATAAGGGTACCAAGCCACATGGCTAACACAGACAAGAATAATGTGCTAATTTAAGATGTAAGAATTAGTTAATAAGAAGCCTGAGCTAATATACCAACCATTTTATAATTAATGTATTTCTTTATAACTTTACAACTGCAGAACAAGGCAGGACAGAAACTTCTGTCAACACAAACCCAGATGCCTAGATGCCAGTGCAAAAAAACCCACAATAGTTAGTAGCCAAGACAATATGTCTCCACCAGAACCCAGGAACCCTACTCCAGTAGGACCTGAAAAAGCTATATAGCTTCAGCTCAAAATAAGGATTTCAGAATAGCCACTATGAATATGCTCAAGGACCCCAAAGCGGGCATAAATAAGTTTACCAGTAACGTCTGTGAAAGCATAAACAAATAGTGGAGACCCCAAAAGCCAGACAGGCATAGATGGATGTTTAATAAACTCTAACAGATGACCACAGATGCCTCCCCCAGATTACTATACCCAGCAAAACTTTCAATCACAACAGATGAAAAACACTCCACAATAAAAGCAAATTTATTTATCTACAAATCCATCCCTAGAGAAGGCACTAGAACGAAAACTTCAACCTGAAGAGTAACCACTCCTAAGAAAACATAAGCAATAAATGATCCCAGACCAGCAAATCAAAAGAGTGGAAAAATCTCACACCATAACATCTAAATAGCAGGAATGAACAAACACTGCTCACCAATAGCTTTCAACATCAATGGTCTCAATTCTCCCAATAAAAAGATGCAGGCTAACAGACTAAAAAACAAGATCCACCATTCTGCTGCATCTAAGAAACACACCTCAACATCAAGGACAGATATTGGCTCAGTGTAAAGGATGGAAAAGTTATTCCAAGCAAATAGACCTAAGAAGCAAGCTGCATGCAGAAGAATTCAAATAGATCCATATTTATCATCCTGAACAGAACTCAAGTTAAAGTGGATCAAAGACCTCAACATATGGCTGAATATCCTCAATCTGATAGAAGAGAAAGTGGGAAATAGTTTTATCATAGAAAAAGATTGTTTCAAAGGGCACTTCTAACAACAATTAATAAATGTGACCTCATGAAACTGACAAGCTTCTGTATGGCAAAGGGCACCATCATTCAGAAAAAGCAGTAGGCCGCAGAATGGGAAAAGATTTTAATTAGTGACACATTCAATATTTAACATGTATAAAGATGTAAAAAGAAAAAAGAACTGGATTTCAGTAAAATAAACCAATGAAAAGTGGGGTACAGACTTAAAAAGACAGTTCTAAAAGAGGAGACACAAATGGCTCAGGAACATTTAAAGGAACATTAACCAGCCTTAGTCATCAGGGAAAAGCGAATCAAAACTCATTTGAAATTTCATCTGACACCAGTTGCAATAACCAAGATCCATAAAACACATGACAAGTCATGCTGGCAAGGATGTGCTGGGAATTGAACTCAGGACCTTTGGAAGAGCAGGTAGTGCTCTTAACTGCTCAGCTATCTCTCCAGCCCATGCTTAACTTTTAATAAGTCTTTTTTCTTTTTTTTTTGTTTGCTTCTCAGAATCACTTCGTACACAGAAGTCATGAATCCTTTTGACTCAAATATTGTTGAAGTAATGAAGGATGGTATGTTTAATTTTAATTTAGCATATTAGATAAATTTGACAAATATCACGGAAAATTTACTCTTTAATATTAATGATACTTTCTCATATTTTAAAAACCTTGTGCTCTACTTTGAGAATATTTTCATTTTTTGGTTTAGAACAGTTTCACATATATGCTGCAGCCAAAGTTATGCATGCCTGTACATAGGAATTTGAAAAATAGCAAATATCATTATGTTTATATTGTTGGGGTAAATATGTGAAATGTAATCGCTTAATGTTCTTTATTGAATACATCAGATTGGAACTTAACTGATAAAAGTTTCATTTGGGGGAAAAGAATTCTCCCTTGGTATTCTGATTCTGTTGCACTCACCCCTCCAGCCGCAGGTTGGAAGGACAGAACTTTGTAATAATAGAAGGCGTAAATAAATGAGTCCCCCGCTGTGAATGACTCTAGCTAGAGCTGAAACACACAAAGGCTGGCAATGCAGGGTTTTTTTTTTTTTTTTTTTTTTTTTTTTTTTTTTTTTTTTTTTTTTTTTTTTTTTTTTTTTTTTTTTTCCGAGACAGGGTTTCTCTGTAGCTTTGGAGCCTGTCCTGGAACTAGCTCTTGTAGACCAGGCTGGCCTCGAACTCCCAGAGATCCGCCTGCCTCTGCCTCCCGAGTGCTGGGATTCTTACCAAGAAAAATCACCACGGAATAGATCTGGGCTCCGGTACTTCCCGAGTCCTCTGAGTGAAGTGGAAAGCACACTCCGTTCGTGCCGTAGTAGTTTCTGAAAAATTCCTTATTGCTGAGTGGAGCAAAAGCCACTATGAACCCAACAATCCAAATGAAAGTCAGAACCATGATTGTTCTGCATTTCCGAGGCCTGAGACACCGAAAAGGATACACGATGCAGATGTATTTTTCCAACGTTAGGAATGTTAAAAGCAGAACGGATACTTCCGTGGATAGAATGGCCAAAGACCCCATAAGCTGACAATGAGCGCTCTCCATCCACGGCTGGGCGTGTTGGTTATATTCGCCCCGAAACTTGAGGTCAAAGGCTCCGATCACGAATAAATATACTCCCATTAGGCAGTCAGCACCTACGAGAGTCCAAAGTTTACAGATTCAGAGAAACACAAAGTATGCTTATCTTTACACGAAACATTTTTTTTTAACGATCCAGTTTCTTCTGTATTAAGAGGAGACACATTTTACTCTCTTAATCTCTCCGGCCTCTTTGGCCCCTTTCTTTTACAAGATTTTATTTTTATTATGCATGGGTACATCTGTGTTTGCATGTGGGTATGTGCACATGCTTGTATTCACCCCTGGAGACCGGAGATGTTGAAGTCCCTGGAGCTGAAGTTACAAGCCACCATGTACGGGGGCTGGGAACCCAGTTTGGGTCTTCTGAAGGAGCTGTGTGTGCTCATCACCACTGAGCCATCTCTTCCGTTCCACAGAGTTTATTTTCTAGTAGCAACAGTTTTGCACGTTTCAAACCGAGCTCCTCTTTAACCGGGAGATACTCACAGCAGAGAGAAATGATGGACAAGGCATGCAGCTTGTTCTCAGACCTGATGTAGGGTCGCATACAAATGACAAAAATGTTTCCAAAGCAGGTAACTGCAGACACAACCCAGACAAATACTCTCTGAATGATGTTTGCCAAGAGGTTCTCCAGAGACGAAATTCCATCCGTGTTGGGCTTACAGCTGCGTACGTGTGGGGCATAGCCACAGTACTGAAATCTCTTAAAATAGCTGACGTATAGAGAGAAGACAACATTAGAGCGTATGTTTAACATTAAGTTAAACATCACTGATGCTTGTTTTCAACATTTTCTCAGTCGAAAATGTGTTCATATACGATTTTGTGGAATAGAAAACATTCCTTACTGATTCCTCATGATTCTGAAGTTCAAAATTTAATTCTTAGTCACTTGGCTTTACAGTAAAAGAATATGTGGATAAGAACTGAAAGTGGGTGTAATGAATACATGTTAGACATGTCTTAGCGTATGCATAATTGGTTAGCTTGTGAACATGAGAAGCAGTTTATCCAAAGACACTTTCAGTGACCGTTTTCAGAATTTGGTCCTTATAAACACAGGAGTTTTTATAGCCATAACTTTGCCACAGCTGATCTTACTGCTAGGCTCTTGGGTAAAAAATCAAAAGCTTTCTCCTTGCTGCTTCCATAGCTTTTTGTCATAGAAGTTATAACATAACATTACATCAACTTATTATCAATAACTGCTAAACACACCTAACACTCGCACTAGATTCTGAAACACAATGAAGAATAAAATGTTTTCTTCTATGGATACCCACTTTGATAAAGACAGCATCTGGATAAACAAGAATCACTGTGTGTCAGCAGCAACACAAACACCACTTCTTGGGCATCCTTTAGACATCAGAAATAAATGAATTCCATAGATCAGTGGTAGCACCACCATAATAGGAGATGGAGAAACATTTATTCTAGTAATTGTAGATATTAGAATTCAGACTGTGCCAGTCTGCCTCATAGGCAAAGAGGGGTAGCAAAAACCTTAGAAATTATCTCTGCAGTATAAAAAGTTGCAGTAGTAAATGGTACAAGGCAGATGGTTATTTTGTGGCTTGCAGAAGGCAAGGTCGGTTGCTGGTGTGTCCATTTGCTTGTTTGATTTCTCTGTGAGCTGTGATGGGGTGGAGCAGAGTATAAGGGAGGATGTGATGTTTCTTCTTAAGTGTCTTAGAGTGAACTGCTTTCATGGAAAGAACTTCAGCAGATACTTGTTTGCTAGTTTAGCGGCTTAGCATAGACTCAACTTTTAGCAACAGTGTCTTGACTTCTTCTGAGGGAAGTCATTCTCTAGTTCCAGGACCCTCTGTGGATGCACAGTGGAGACCCTCCCCTAGTCCAGGGTAGGTAAATACCCTAGAAGGAATCCTGAGCCCAGTGCTGCCGTGTGAGTGGCTAATTTCATCCGTGTGTGGAAACTCTTGTTTCCACAATACCTGCTCAACTCTTTCTCCTTTTAGTTATTTCTCAGTTTTACAAGCTACACCAGTTTCTTCCAATCAACTCAGTTTTTCTGGGTCAGACTGTTTTGTTGTAGGCAAGCAAAGAAGCTTATAAAAGCCTTGTTTCTGAGAAATCATGGGAACATAAACAATGTCTTACGTTAGACTTACAGTGCCAGGAAGATTGCAGTGTGGCTGACAAGGTACTTCTAAGTCATTGAAAATTGCCAGTGTGAAGAGCAATCTAGCACTTCTATCAGCTTCGAGCACTTGCTATGAGCTTCACTCAAAATATTTAGAAAAGTTATAATCAGTGCAAAACAAGACACACTGAATGGAATTTACAAAGGCTACCATTTCATCCTTGCACTTCCTCTGATCATACTCCGACATTAGGGACAGTTTTCCCTGGGGAAGAGTTCTCCTGCCTTCATTAATTTGTAGCAACTCTTTATTTTTAATATTTAAATTATGTGCTTATATATTATATATGTATATTACATATACATGTATATCATATATAATACTTAAAAGGTAGAAAATAATTGCTACAAATTAATATATACATATGTGCATACATACACACGTGTGTTGTATGTGAGATATGTGTATGTACCTCATGTGTATCTCATGTGTGTCATGGTGTGTGTGTGTACATGTGTGTGTGTGTGTAGGTGAGAGAACGGCTTTGGGTGCTGGTCCTGACCCCCCACCTTGTTCTTGAGGTAGAATCTCTCTTGTCTGTTGTTGCGCTTCATAGTCTAGGTTATCCAACCCCCAGGCTTTGGGGTGGGCTCTTCTGTCTGCATCCCAGCTCCCCCGAGGGGCACTGAGATCAGAGACACAAGTCACTTGTTCTTCTGCTTGGATCTGAACTCAGGAACTTTTACCCACTGAGCCATTTCCTCAGCCCTATTTATAATTGATTTATATAACCTACACACATTCTTACTTCTGCATCTGGCGGCACTTACATAAAGTGTACACATGACTGACTGGGGTAAAATCAGCGCCCGTAACTGGTATCAGAGATGAGGGTGCCCTGGGAGACTGAGCAGATCTCTCTCACATTTGTGTTTCCTGATATTTGAGAAATTTCCCATCAACCGTTATCAGAGTGTGGGAAACTCAAATTCATTCACCCAATGCCAAACTTTCAGAGTAAATCACTGACAACTGATGTCTGAGATCAATTAGCCTGCTGAAAAACCGCATAGTTTGGGAACTTCAACAATGAACATTTCCTTCCCAGTTCTCCACACTGGGGAGTTCAAGGTCAAGAACCCAGCAGGTTAGGTGTCTGGTGACCTGCTGCTTCCTGAAACATTCTTACAGTGTTCCACAGGGTGGATGGCGCAGGAGAGAGTCTTCCCTCCCTCCCTCCCTCCCTCCTTCCCTCCCTCCCTTCCTTCCTTTTCTCCCCTTCCTTTTTCCCTCTCTTCCTTCCTTCCATCCTCCCTCCCTCCCTCCCTTCCCCTCCTTCATTTCTCTCTCTTCCTTCCCCTTCCTTCCCCACTTCCTTCTTTCTCCTCGTTTTCCTCCCCCCTTCCTTCCTTCTTTCTTTTTTTCCTTTCCTAAAGTTTGATACTTTTAATTCTCTTATTTTCTCTTTTGTGTAAACATTCATGATAGAACTCTAAGAAGGGGAAGTTGGGAAGTCTCCCTCTGTTAACACTCCTTATTATTCCCTTAAGACAAAACCTCTCTTTGAAATCAGAGCTAGACTGGTCACCTAGCAAGCCCCTGTGATCTTTTGTTTCTGGCCACCTCAGACACTTTGATGCTCACATGGGTGCTGTGAACTCATACCCTCTTCTTTCCTAGCAGGCAGACTCCCCAACTGAGCTTTCTCCCCAGCATGCCTTCCTCTCTCTGTTCCTCCTACCGCTTGCTTGGTATCCATCAAACCCAGAACAATGATGCATTAGCTTCAGTCTTTCTCAAATTCATTTTGAGGCAAGGTCTCATTATGAAGCCCTAATTAGGTTAGAACTTGTCATATAGACCAAACTGACTCCAAACTCAGAGATCCAACTGTCTCTGCCTCCCAAGTGCTGGGATTGGAGGTGTGCACCACCACCCCTCATTTTCAGTTCTGTTTTAAAGACACTAATGCTGTTCATGAAGGCTCTACTCTCAGGGGCTAGTCATTTTCAAGACTTGGCCTTTTAATAATGCCATCACTCTGGGGTTAGCATTGTAACATACAATTTGGAAGAGGGGCTTAAATACTAAGCATACAGAGGCAAATTAGTAGAAATTATTTATATTTTATTTGCATTTAGTATGGGTGTATTATCACAAGACATGTGGGGACACAGATTAAAATGACGGTAAACGACAAGCAAACGTCTACTTACATGTGAGAGAGATTCACGAGAGGCCTAAACATCCTCTGCTGGATATTTGTGATCTCAATTCCCTCTAGGCTGCTAAAAATACCAAGTAGTGGTCAAGAGAACATAGGTTATCCACAGGTGAAGGACAATGCAGTCAAATGCTTTAGGTTAGCATCACTCTAAGTGAAATGCTCACACTCAGCCTGCCTGGACTTCCCCAGGTTATAGACATGCACAGCCTATTTTAAAAATATTCCCAGTTCATGATATACTGCCTAATGCATGCCAGCTGCTCAATAAATATTTGTAGAATAGGGGCATGCACATTATATTCTGGACACCTATAAATTTTCCTAATACCTTTTAAGTCATACTTTTTCCCAGTGAAGTGCTATTTTACTGTAGAATAGTTAAATGAGATGAGCTAAGACTTCTCTTCTAAAGACCATTCTTAGCATTAATAGAACTTTGTCCTTTCTGTGTTGTTGGAGGCATGATTCACACAGTCTAGAAAACTCTATTTTAGGATAGGGATGCTAATCTTGCTTTTTAACTTGACATGCTTAAGAAGAGGGAACCTCAGTTGGAGAAACTGCCTCCATCATTTTGGTCAGTGGGCATATCTGTGGGCATATCATATTTTCTTGATTAATGGTTGATAGGGAGGGCCCAGCCCACTGTGGGCGGTACCATCCTTAGGAAGTTGACTCTGGGTTGTGTAACAAAGTCTGCAGCGAGAGCTAGGGAAGCAAGCCAGTAAGCAGCATTCCTCCATAGTTTCTGCTTTAAGCCCTGAGTTCCTCTCTGGTTTTCCTCAATGATGGACTGTAACCTATAAGACAAATAAACCCTTTTCATGTTGTTTTTTGGTGAGTGTTTTATTACAGAAACAGAGACACAAACTAGGACATACACCCATAGAAAATCTCAAGTACTCAGAACTAACGGGGCCATGACTATGTCCCATACACGAGAGATATAAATGCACAATTCAGTATCTCTGGGGGCAGAGATGTAGGGATTCATTATCGCTTAATTTTTAGTTTATTAACACTTGAGATAGAAGTAATAGCTGTCTATAGTTAATCAACGATTCATATATTTTTTGTGGAGCTGGAAATAAAACATAATTAAAAGACATAAGAGCATATGTGCTATTAGTATTGAAGCAAAACTGTATATGGCTATACTTACAGAGACTTGAGTTTGGAAAGATCATCAAATTGATTTACTTGAATTTTCTGGATTGGATTATAGGAAATATTCCTGTTTAAAAAAAAAAGCAACGTCATTCCTAAAAATTGCTTGAGCCAAGAGAATTTATTTGCTGACTTTGAGTGAATTTGAAACACTTACCAAAAAAGTATAGTACAGTTCAAAGTGTCTTGAAGATTTAAACGTAAGACCTGAGACTGTAGAGAAGGATCTCCTTGACACTGGCCTAGCAGTGACTTCCAGACTCAGACAGGAAAAGCCAGGATGTGATTTCCAAAACGCAGACAGTAAAGGCAACAATAGACAAAGAGGATCACATTAAAGCCAAAAGCTTCTTCCCACCATCAGAGAAGACTGCAGCATGGAAGACATGATTCGCAAAGCTGTCTCTTTCCTCCACGGCTTTATTCTTTTCCAGGGACCACAATCACACACTCTACCACTGAGCCAGATTCCCTACCCCTGCAAGCGTATCTCCGGGGATGGATTAATATCCACAAAGACATAAGCAACTCAATGCAATAGTAAAGAGACAAGTAATCCGATTAAGAAAAAGAGTAAGACTCTGAGCTGACATTTCTCCAAGGAAGACGCACAAGCGGCCAACAGATATATGAAGCACTTTGTTCGAAAATGCTAACTTATTTATTAGAGACAACATATGGCTGAGGATGAATTACATCTCACAAGATCTGACCTTGACTTTTGAACTCCTGAACTTCAAGATCAGTGACCCACACAAAATTAATTATATTGTTTATAAATTAGCCAGGCTGTGGTAGCCTCCTACACTAACAAAAAATGGACCAGATCAACACCAGTGAAGAAGATATTCTTGTGCATGGCATTGGAAGACTCAGTCCATATTAAAGTTTATGAATTCATGTAAGACATCAAAGAAGCCCAAACAGCAAAAGCAATCTTGAAAAAAAGAACAAGGAAGTCAGGGTTTGCACAGTCACCCACAGCTATGCAGACCAAAAGGACTGACTACAGAGCCCAGCAACAACCCCACTCAGGCATAATCAGATAATGTTTGGCACACGTGCCAAAGGCATTCAACAGGGAAAGGACAATCTTTATAACAGTGATGGGAAAATTGAAATATCCTATGCAAAGAAATAGAAACGGACCCTTCTGTACCATGTTCATATGCTTAAATAGAAAGCTATCAAACTAGAAGAAAATATAGGAAGAAAACTCCATTGTGTGGATTTGGCAGTGTCATGTATTTATTGTGAAACTTGAAGTATAGACGATAAAGCAAAGGATTAAAAAGTGGCAGTGTATTAAAATTAAAGAACACTGCATCAGAAGGACCTGCCACCCACAATAGCGGGAAAATACGAGTCTGGGGCTGAGCCCCAGGAAGGATGAAGACGAAGCTCAGCAAGTGCAAAAGCAGCTCACGTGGAAATGAATGAAGAACTTGAGTGGTTTTCTTCCCCCAAGAAGACAAACAGGTGACCAAACACGTGGGAAAGATGCTCAACATCACTGCTATCAGAGCGATGAAAATCAGACCCACAAGGATGCTCAGTTGAGACGGCTGTGAGCAGAAAAATGAAAGCAGCAGGTGTTGGGACTGCAGAAAAGAGAACTCTGTGCCCTGATAGTAGAGATGAAGGATGGCACAGCTCTGATAGGAAGTAGAATTAAACAGAACCAAAGTAGAACTGCCATGTGACCCAGCCCCCCAATGTCGAGGGGTGTAGAGGTGGTTTCTGGTTTGTTATGTTCTCACTTTACAACAGTGATAAACAACCTTTAGTGGAAGCTGTACTTTAAGGGAGGTGGTTAGTGGTACGGTACTTGCATCCCTGAATTCCAGCACAGCAATACTGAGGAAGGAAGGGAGAAAGGGATAAGGGAAAAGATCCTATTTGATCTTTCCTTGGGATAGCAGTGTGTGTTATGATATAATGTGTGCTGCAGCTCCCAGCCAGCCATGAAAACACAGGAGCACAAAACTGATACTCTACAGTGAACTGGTTCCTAAGTTACCATAGTCGATAGGGTAGGTACATTAAATGAATTTTAAAAATAACAGTTTTAATTTATGATGCCCTCATTGGGTGTATTTAAGTTTGCTGTGAGCTGAGAAGGTGCATAGAACCCAAATGACTGAGTGTGGGCATCCAGACATGAGTTTGCACACAGGTGGAAGCCCTAAGAGCCCACGCGTTGGCAGATGGCTGTATACAGTGTACGAGGTGCTGTTTCAGCTTTCAGAGCAAAGGGAATTCTGACACAGACCACCACACGGATGCACCATGTTGGTCTGGTAAAGAGAAATAAGCCAGCCACAAGATGGCAACTAGGACACAGAGAGCGTGAGCACAGCGGGGCTTTGCCAGGACTGCAGCGGGATGAACATGGCGTTACTGCTGGCTGGCTACAGGGTGTCAGCTCTGTACTCAGTGGAAAGCTAGGAGGGTGGATGTCGGTGAGAGCTGAACGATGATATGGAAGATCTTGATGTAATCCAGTGGTACAGAAACAGATGGAGGACTCAGTTCTATGTATATTTTACCACAATTAAAAAGTAAGATAAAGGAAGTGGTAAGTTAATGTCTTACAATTGTGTCAGCTCCTTCAGATCCTTAAAGATGTTTGGTGGAAGGTTTTCAATCCGATTGCTTCCCAAGTCCCTAGAGAAACAATTGCAAGCAAATCATATTATTGTTTTCTGAAGACTTCATTCATTGGTCGAAAATTTATTAGAAAACCATTTGCAACTTTCCAACAGCTCCATTCGTTACTTGTTTTAAATACCAAGAAGTAAGTGGCGCCTTTTTGTGGGCGTTGGAGTCACAGCCTCTCTCCTTATCAGCATGTGCCCTACCACTCCAGGTCCTGGAAGTTGAGAGGCTTCACAGAGGGAGTGGAATAGGGGCACAGAACATTTTATCCTGAGCCAGGCATGGTAGTATACACCTATAATCCCAGCACTGGGGAAGCAGAGGCAGGAGGATCAGAAGTTCATGGACATTCTCAATTATAACTGAGTGTGAGCAAGGCCAGCATGGGCTCCTCCTCCATTTCATGTTTCCTTGGAGACAGATCACTGATGGTATTTAATGTGACTCTGACATATTAATTTCATTTATGGACTGTATGATGTCCCTTCAGCCTCTCTCCTCCCTTTCTCCTTTTCTGTTTGAGAACATGACTTGAGGCCCTGGTTTTTCTTTTTGCGCGGGTTCATTATGACGACCTCAAAGCATGCCATTTAAGGTTCAAATTTCTTTCAGAGAGATGCACAGGCTTCTACTCTCCTGGGAAGGATGCACATGTGCAGAGGGGGTGCCTAACATGACGTCACCTCGGAGCTACGAGGGCTTTCAGCAGCAGAAGCGGTGACATTTCTCCAGCGACAGATTTCATGAGAAAGACTGCAGCTTCTTTGAAACAAGAACACGTCTCGGTGAGCTTGAATTAGGTGACTAAATTCAAACAGAAAATGTAACTTCCCCCACGCACCTCCAGGGTACAAACAGGAGAAAAGCTGAGCTTATGTCGCCTATGCTAGTTGGTTAATCAACTTTGAAGGGCAGAATGATTTATTTTTAGATTTTTTTATTATTTTAAAAATTTTGTATGTGTCTGTGTGTGGCTAAGTGAACAAGCGTGGAAGAGCTTGAGGGATGAAGAGTATCAGATCTCTGGAGAGATGGTGTTACCGGTCCTTGTAAGCCACCGACAGGGTCCTGGGTGCTGAACTGGGGTCCTCTGCAAGAGCAGTACATGCTCTTAACCAATGAGCCGTATCTCAAGCTCTGACCTAATTTATTTCAACTATTTATTTCATATTTTATTTTATGTTTACTTTTGTAAGCTATCTGAATTGTTTTGTGATCCATGTTACATATAAATACTGTTTGGAAAGAGAAATTTAATATTTCTGAAATATATGAACATTATATGTATAAGTAATACAAAGTAAAATGGACAAGAGCATTCTTAATACATATTTAGTTAAACTTACAATTCATCTAGTTTCTGGAGGTGTGTAAATGCATGTTCACTTAAGTGATTAATTTTGTTTTTCCTCATTACCCTGAAAGTAAAAGGAAAAGTAAGCGTTAACATGTCAACATAATGATCACATGGATTACTAAATATAACTGCTACAAAGATAATGAATATAGAGTGCATTGTTTATTTAAAATTTTTATACAGTTTATATATCAACCACAGTTCTTCCTCCCCTCCTTCTTCTTCCCGCACCTCCTGCTCAACCACTCTCCATTCACCGCCTCTGTGGAGTCAACAAAGCCTGGTACTTTCAGTTGAGGCAGGACCAAGCGTCCTCCACCCCCCTCCCCCACATCAAGGCTGAGCAAGGCATCTCACCATAGGGAATGGGATCCAAAAAGCTCATGCATGAGGGATAGATCCTGATCCCACTGCCAGGGGCCCCTCAAACAGACCAAGATAGAGTGCATCCTCATGTCAGGATATTTTTGATTAGTATGATATTATTTATTTCAAAAACGGTCTCAACTATGCAGTCCTGGCTGGCCTAAAACTCATGGCCTTTCTGCGCCAGTGTCTTGGGAGTTGCAGTTATAGGTGTGTGCCGCCACACCCAGTTTCAGTTCAATTTTATTCTTAAATTTCCTGAGTCTTTTTAAACAGGGACCATATGAAATGTAATTTAAATTTGTAATTAGAAATGAAGAAGGGCTTTGAAAGGAATAGGGAAACCTCACCTCTCCTTAACAAGAACTGAGCGTTTTGCAGCTATGAGCATGGGAATTGTTTTAGACTTGCCTCCTCAATCTGCAAAGTGTGTCTGTCTAACAAAAGACTCCATGCACCACAGAGCTCTTGTTTGCTAGAGCATAGAATTAGGATTGACATGCTTGAGAGAAAGTTGTCTGAATGGACCAGTTCAATGTCTCTTTAGTTTGGAAACACGAGTCAGACTGTAGTGCTTGTTCTTGATCGTGTGCGCGCGCGCGCGCGCGCGCGCGCGCGCGTGTGTGTGTGTGTGTGTGTGTGTGTGTGTGTGAGTGAGAGAAAGAGACAGATAGGAGAGAGGGGGGGGTTGTTTGAATCTAGGAGCTCACACATGCTTCGCACTTGCTGTACTTTAGCCCCACACCCTGTCCCTGTCCCTTCTTCACGATCTCTGTTAGCTACCAGCATAAATGACTAATTTGGGAAATTTCAAAGGGCTTCCTACTCTTTTATTTAAAAACTTTTAAACTTAGTTTATAAAATAATGGGATATATATATATATATATATATATATATGCGCCTTAATACCTCATTTTTATTCATACCGTGACCCCTCTGTTGCCCTCAATCTCACCTGCCTTACTCTTGCTTGTTCCCTTCCTCTCTCCAAATGGTCCTTGAGTTTGCTTTGATGTGATATGTGCACTATTGGTGTCTTTACTCTCCTCTTCAGCTCCTCAAGATCTCTTCCTTCTCCTCATGGTCCCCTTTCTACTTTCATAACATGCGTGCGCGCGCGCGCACACACACACACACACACACACACTTCACAAATACAGATTCGATTCCATTTATGAGAGAAAACATGCAGTGTTGCCTTTGAGTCTGGCTTATTTCACACGCACAGACAAAGACATCACACCTTCCTGCCTCTGCACACACTCAGGCCGGGTTCTGCCCATAGACAAGATTAGTGTGGTTTGTAAGGAGAGTCGATATTACTTTAAAAAAATAGTACTTACAAAACAGTTAAATTATTGCAGGAGATAAAAGTCAAATTTCTTATATTATGGATATGGTTGCCTTCAAAGTCCCTAGAACATAAAAATAAAACACAATCAAATTAAACCGTAGACCCCTTGAGTGCTCACACTGTGTGGGGCTGTCATCTCAAGAACCCTAGTTGCAGCATCGAAAGGTACCTTTTTTTCTTTGTGCACGGAGCATCAAGTGTGTTAGTGCCCTACCACTGAGTTGTGTCCCCAGCTGGAGTTGTTCTCACACGGCCCCTCTTCTTTGACCCCATCACTAGGTGCGTGGTAGAAGCTGGCAGAGCTGAAGGGGGTGATACGTTGCCTTGGACACTGCCCCTGGATCTAGGGGCATCGCACACTTAGTGTTATGGTCGCCAGATGGCATGGAGTTACTCAGAAGAGACAGTGATTCATGCACGATACACGTGTGGAAGAGCTCCCGAAACCGCTAAGGAAAAGTCGGAAAGCTCTAGAGAAAAGCCAGTGTCCGCCAGCTTCGGGGGACTGCCGGGAACTGCGCCGAGGCTGACACTGACCGAGTGAAATATATCTGAAAGATTGGGGGGGATTGGGAATTAATGGATCTAAAAATCGAGTCCGTTGAAGATGAAGGTGTAGTGAGGATGGCGAGTATTCTAAGAGAAATGCATTTGAAGTCAGGCTGTAGAACGAACAGCCGACTGACCCTCTGGCCGCTAATGCTTAGAGTCTCGACTTGGTGTAGGCCTTTTGTTGGTTTTTAAATCAAATGTGTATTTTTATTTCTATTTATTTTATTTTTAACTTTTAAAATTTTTATTTATTTTTTAAAATTCCTTTTATTTTATTGCCAAGGGTTAATCATGAACCTACCACCAGGTGGCAGTGCTCTCTAAAAAATACTCAAACTGTTGGCTTGCAGTTAGCTCCCATCTCTATAATCTCAGCACGGGGGAGACTGGGGCAGGAGGATACCCGTGAGTGAGTTCAAGGCCAGCCTGGGCTACATAATGAAACCTTGTTTTCACGAAAAAAATTAGTCTTAATTCACATTTGTGTGTGTGCGCGGGCGTGCGCGTGTGCGCTTGGGATTCAACGCAGGATGCCGCGCACTAAGTAAACTCTGAACCATTGAGCTCCCGCTCTGGTTTCACAAGGTCCACCGTTTTAACTGTTGATTGCTTGTGCAAGTACTGCTCAGCTGTCTTTCATCACTAATTAAAACGGCTGTTAGAGAACCCTTTTGAATCAGGCTTCATTTACGAAGAAGGTCACGGATTCAATGTTTCCTTTTCGTTCTGGCTTCAGTTTGTTGTCCACGTACAGAAAGAGCTGGGCTGTTGCACCAAAATGCCCCTGACCTTAGAAATGCGTGTGAAATGCTTGCTTCTCCTGAGGGATTCTAAGTGAGCACAGGCCGAAGCTGTTTTGTTTTTTATATGACCCCTTTCTCTTGTGTTACAATGGGGCTGACAGCTGTCACTACTCACAAACCCGGTGTTTCTCATCATCTTTCTGTCCTTGTAATTTAAGACCTCTAGTTTGCTGTGGACTTAGATACCAAACAATCAACTTTTGAATATTTCTTATAAAACAAGATGTAGAAGGTTTTCCTGATTCTGGTAGGCAGTTTGTGGATTGAACTTTTAAGTAATAAGTTTGGTTATTTCTTAATTTAAAACAGAACAAACCCCTTTAGTCTATTGTTTTTTTCTATGGCCTCATCCATACACCTGGCTCCCTTTGAACTTATGCTGCTTCTCCTTCCCCAGCCTCTTGTTCTAACCTCCTGAGATTACAGGTGTGAGCCACCACACTTGACCAAACCTATATTCTAAATAAACAAATTTACTGCTGACTGACCTCTCCCTAGTGGAGCGATAGTGATATCTGCTACCAGTAAAGCCACTGTGCCAAATAAACTACACAGAACTGGTAAGGGACTGTCTCAAAACGTCCCACAGCCCCCATTTTCTCATGATTAGTGTTAAGCAACACATTCTCACTGCTTAGAATTTAGGGGATAACATGAAAATGACTTAGCTTTCTGTGCCAACTTAATAGGTGAGTGATTTGGCAGCCAGAAAAGGAAGTGTGATGCCGACCACGTGACTTCATCTCTGTCTTCCTTCTTCCCGTCTCTAATATATACATGTATATATGTATATGTATATATATATATTCTCTTCCAGATATTGCATTTTGGTGAAAGTTTAGAGGAGTTAGCCACTGAGTATGTTTAATATACAAATACAATAAAATAATACAAGGAAACGATGCACTAACCACCTGGCACAGAAGGCCCCTGGTGTCTTAAGTAGTCAAATTCAGAATATGTAATATATATGTAAATATATATGTAATATACGTTTATATACATATACGTGTGTGTGTGAGAGAGAGAAAGAGAGAGAGAGAAAGAGAGAGAGAGAGAGAGAGAGAGAGGGAGTGACTTACAGCCAGTGTAGCCGGGGCATGTGCTGACAGAGGGGTTTGTCAGGCAAATGGGTGAGGACATTGTCCATCAGCACTCTAGAAAGGAAAGAGACCACCAACATCACATTTTCTGGTTCTTTTCTATCTCCAGGCAAACACAGTTATTGTTACTATTTGGAAACTGCTAGACCCTCAAGCTGCAAGTCTCCCCACCGCCTTCTCTCTACACACCCCAAAGTACTGAAGTGCTTTGGTAGTAAGAACATTTCTATACATGCCAGGTCTCATGCAGGGAGCAGCAATGCCAGTCTTTGACGAAGCCTGCGCCCATCAGCAGTGGGCTGTACAAAGGCCGCGTTTGAGGCTTTTCCTTTGCGGGGGTGGGGGTGGGATGGGGGGAGTTGCTGGGTAGGAGGGGCAGTGCTTAGGAGTACTTGAGGCACCACAGTGAGTCTGTGCTGACTGGTCTGGTAGGACTTTGTTACAAAATGGTCAGACCCGTAAGCAGCCTTAGAGAATATAGGCAAGGTAGGTCTTAGTCAAGAGAGCTTCCTTTAGGATTTAATAATTGCAAATTTAATGCTACTATGCTTAAAGCCTTAATTCTTTTATTCCTGTCTCTTTTTTTCAATTGGAATAGTTTAAAATTTTTTGCTACATTGATTTACTTATTTATTGCTGTTTGTGCATGCGTGCATGCGTGCGTGCGTGCGTGCGTGCGTGTGTGTGTGTGTGTGTGTGTGTGTGTGTATGCCAGTCTTTATGTAGAGTTGATAGCCAGCTGCAGTTGGTCTTTCTACCCCTTAGGTCCGGGGAATTGAACCAGGCTGCCCATGAACCTTCTCACTCACTGAGCCATCTCGCCCCCCTGCTTGTTTTGAGTACTTACAAGAGAATGAGAGAATTCAGTCCATAAAATGTGAGTGGGGAGATCCGGCTGAGGTGATTGTCTTCGATTATCCTGTCAGCAGGAAGAGAGCAGAGTGACACATGTATTTTCGGCACATCGGAACTAATACAAGGAAATGTCGCACAAATGAGACATACAGCCATTCCAGCCTGTGCAGCTCTTCAAACACTCCCGGCTTCAGGAAGGTTATTCTGTTATGGCTGAGATACCTGGGAAGAAGACACAACCGCAATTGAGTTTATTCTTTTTGATGTTTCACGAGAAGGACGGTGGCGATTGTCATCACCCTTCCAGAGTCCCCTCCTACAGCACTCTCTTCCGGCTGCTTCCAGCTTGGACTTCTAAGGGCCCTTGCCACCCACGGCGTCGTTTCTCACCTTTCATTTCTCATAGTTGGCTAAAGAATTGGCCTATGTTTTAATGGCCTACTCTGCTGGATAGGTTTCTGCGGGTCAAAGGCTTGGCTCCCAGGAGGCACTGTTGGGAGGGACTGAGGACCTTTCTGGAGTCCCTGTGGGAATCCTCACGTCACTGGGGATGCTCTTTTCTGTGGTGCACTTGAAGGATGTCTTTCTCTTCCTTACCTCCCAGCCATGAGGTGGGTGAGTGCTCACCACGAGTTCCCACGGGCTTGTGGTGCCTCAACCACAATGGCTGTCCCTTCTGCACTACTTGCAGACCCTTGGCACCATCCTCGAGCAGGAGAACTGGTTTGGGCTGGAATGGGTTAGCCTGACAGGATGCTGTCGGTCCAGGGAACCGTTTAGCCCCCCTTCAGTGCCCCCATCTGTGCTCACAGTTTGGTGAGGCTGTGCAGTCCTCTGAAAGCCGAGACGGACACGAAGCGAATCTTATTGTTTTGCAGGTACCTGTGAGCAAGAGCAGGCAAAGAGAAAATAGGAAAACATCAGCTTGGCAGGATGGAAGAGCCTGCAGTGGTACCGGCACGCGCATGTGCGGATGACCTCTGTCAGCCGAGATAGCGCATCTTACTGAGAGTCTTTTTACTGAAATTAGAAATTGACTTGAGAGGAAAGGGGATACGGTAGATCAACTAGTTGAAACTGGTATTTTGCTGCCAAATTTGTGCCAGCTTGGGCCAGTTTCTATTTACAAGTGGAAGGTGTAAATGCATACAGTATCAAACTGCCCTTTAAGTGTGGGTCTACTCAGCTCTGGACCTCTTCAGAGATGGTTCCATGCGGGGGATGCTAAAAATGGGTCAAAGTGCAGAGTTCATGTGCCGTGAGATGCTCGGCAAACTGGGACATCTGCATCACACCCCTGCCCTAGGTGCGGGGACCGTTGTAAAGGAGGTACGAAGTTGGTAAGAACCAGAGGTCTGGAGAACAGGCGTTCTGGATGTGACCTCTGTTACATTCATGAGCTCACAATAGATGTTGTTTTGCATAAGGTCAAGTCAGTAGACACTCTAGCATGGGAGGGGAGGGCATCATGAGCCTCTACCCCTAACTGAGGAGCTATAGATGGTTACTGACTTCTAGGAGGAGGGGGAGACAGGTTTCTTTAAGAGCCCTGGTAGGTTGACTAGGCTCCAGGGATGGCACCCCTCTGTGAGTATATGGGCAACACAAACTGGACTTAGTGGTCATTGAGAGACACACACAGAAAGAAAACACACAGCTGGGAAGAATGGGGAGGTGGAGGGTGGGGAGGCGAACCTGGGGAGAGTGTGGGATGAATGTGATAAAAAATACATTGTATGACATTTGCAATCAGTAGAACTATTATAAAAATTTGAAGCATTTGTGCAACCATGTTCATAGCAACATTATTCATAATAGCCAGAACCTGGAAACAACCTAGATGCCCCTCAACTGAAGGATGGATAAGGAAAATGTGGTACATTAACACAACGGAGTACTGCACAACAACAAAAAAATAACATCTTGAGATTTGCAGGCAAATGGATGGAACTAGACAAAAACATCCTGAGTGAGCTAACCCAGAAAGACAAATGTAATAAGTACTCACTCATAAGTGGCTTTTAGACATAAAACTAAGAAAAACCAGCCTACAGCTCCCAAACCCAGAGAACCTAGACATCAAAGAAGACCCTAAGAGGGAAAAACATGAATCCTCCTAGGAAGGAGAAAAAAGACAAGATCTCTTGAGTAAATTGGGAGTGTGGCAGTTAGGGTGGTTGGAAGGGGATAGGGGAGGAAGGAAGGGGAGTTGGGAAAATGTATAGCACACTTTCTCTGAGATGAGCATTGAGCTGATCCATGACAGGAGGAGGCAGAAATACTTATTTCCATTCGGTGGAGCATGGTGGAGGAGCCACAGCATATGGGTTCCAGCTTGTTCAGGAATTGTTATCTGAGCTTTTTACTAGAATGTCTCCTAGAAACACTCAGAAGCTTTGCCTACAAAGCCCCTTTCCAGATAAGGGGCACATAATTTCTCCAGATGGGATTATTAAACTTAATGCATGCTATGATGCTATTCTCTACAGAAGGAACAGGAAACAAGCACACAAGACCGCAGGGTCATTGCAAGCCCAGCGTTAGAGTTTTCCTTACAGCTTTTGGAGCTCACGGTACTTCCTGAAGCCGTTGGGAGGGAGCGTTCTTATGAAGTTCCACTGCAGGGACCTGAAACACACACATAGTTCGGTCTTGCTGAGCAGATTTTCACTTGAATGTCTTACTTCTAATGATATCTACCCCACGATCTTGAGCTGGAGCCTGAGCTGGATGCACTGGCTTCATGATGTGTTGAGGAGTGACTGACAAAGCCGAACTAGTCACGCTTTCTCCAAGCCCCTCTGGGCGGCTGGGCCACCGCTGAACCTTCTCTTTATCCTAGCTCACCCTACATCCTTTCTAACCAGTGCTCTGACTGAGCTTCTGAACCAAACTCTGTCTTACAGTCTTTCGGTGTTTCTATACCAAAATTTTGAACAATATCTAGAAAAACTATGGAGATGATGGTCTCTCCCCCTCTTGTAAGAGAAGATTGGGACCCAAAAGACTATGCATGGAAGCACTTAATATTCTTAAAGAGAGGGCCAAGTATGATTCTATGAGAACCCCTAAAGCAGGGGCTAACCACCTTCCAGTGGAGTGGATTGCCATACAGGGAGGTAGGCTTCTTCAAGGGTTTCCAAGAAATCCTTCTTGACAAGCTGGATCCTTATTAACGCATCCCTAGGGTTTATAGACAAGTATCATTCTTTCTAAATGATATAAAATATTTTAAGAAATAGCTTCATTTATATTTTCAAAATATCCTCATATTAAAAAGGGTAGATATTAGTTACATTGATTATGAAACCCCCCACATTTTTATCAATAAGATACCTTTATATTTTAAAATCTGGTATCCTGTTTGGCTCCTCACTAAATCACATGCATACACACACTCATATATAGCATGTGTTTGTCACAGAGAGCGAAGGGCAGGCCAGAGCTTCACTTTTCAGTGGTTGCATTCGGGGATATAAAAGTCAACTCTTGGAGTTAACATTTATTGAGCAAGAACAATGCATAAATATTCACAGCTACCTGTGTTTGCCCATCTCTTTAGCATTTATTTGAAACATTTCCCGAAAGTCTCAACTTCAGTAAATACTCATTGGATGATTGGCCTCTGAGATACTTTTCTTACATGTGAGTTAAGCCATTCCTGAAGTTTTTCTATAATAGTTGCAACTCAAAATCTGGAGGAACTCAGTAATGGAATATGATATTTAGTCTTTAATACATGTACACTGAAGTCTAGAGATATTTTCTCCTTCTTGAACAGAACAAACAGAGTGGAACAAGTTATGAAATTGAGCCAGGATCTGCAGAGAAGAGTCTATAGGGACAACTGGAATCAAGTGGTTTAATCAAAAGTATGGGACAATGCTGTATAGCTATATTTATTGGTATACATACACTCAGTTTGTGTGTGCTCATGTGCGTGCATGCATGCATGCATGTGTGTGTGTGTTTACAGTTCTGATGATTAATTCAGGGGCCTCATGCATCTTAAGCAAGTACAATATTACTGAGTTACACCCCAAGTGTAATAATTCTTTTTAAAAAATCACAAATAGTCAAATATTGTAGAGTTAGACCTCTGAGCATTAAACCTATATCTATAAATGCCTGTTGACATGCTAATGTTAAGTTGAAATAAGAAATCTATCATTGAAGTCTTGGTCATTCCCACTTACTGGGACTGAGCCTCTTCATTCCTCCATGCATCTGTACTCCAGAGTAGGTGCCCCGAAGTCACTTCACCCATGATTTCCACTTGTCTTCTAGCAGGGTATGATCTTAGCTTTAGTGTTTCCTCTCCATCGCTCCCTCTCTCCGTCTCTTCTTCCCTCCTGCCCTTGCATGCCTTCCTTCCTTCCTTCCTTCCTTCCTTCCTTCCTTCCTTCCTTCCTTCCTTCCTTCCTAGGTTAAAGATGACTAATACATATCTATTTATGTATGTAT
Source organism: Microtus ochrogaster (assembly GCF_000317375.1). Lineage (NCBI taxonomy): Eukaryota > Metazoa > Chordata > Mammalia > Rodentia > Cricetidae > Microtus > Microtus ochrogaster. The sequence goes on from NC_022009.1 coordinate 120,954,400, forward strand.
ACTATACATATGTGGTCAGAACATTTCTTTTTTAAATCGAATCATAATTTAACCTTTTACCCTGTTTCCCCGGACCTCCCTCCCTCTAGCGTTCTTCCTCTGTTCCTTTCTTTCACAAGGGTTAGTTGGCTTGTTGGCAAATGGATTCCAATATTATTTGTGGGCAAATGAAAAGTCAGGTTGGCTGCACCAGTTTTTTCATTTGGATTTTCCAGCAACTCGATGCAATCAGTGGGGGTGATAATTATTTCTCTCACCAAGGAATTTATAGACACCCTTCCTAGGACCTCCTTCAGTTTCCTTGGGGGGAAATCATTACTTTTCTTCTAGCAGGACTAATTGCTATGATAAGTCACGGGAGGTGAGAAAGGAGGAACACTAACAGATACTTCCTCTTTGTTCAGGAAATGTCGCTTTCGTGTAAATAATTTTTCCTATGTTCTCTGTTTATGTTCCCAGACTGAGATCCACGGGGCAGTACCCAGACTCTGCCAACTTGATGGGACTCTGCTGCAGCTCCTTTACCTGTGTGCCAAGCATCTGGGTTGTCTGGTAGGTTGTTTGAGAAAGGCAAGACTTGCCAACACCTGTATACTCAAGGGTTACTCTTACTGTGTCTGCATGAACCAGAAAGCCAGAGTCACAAGACATTAAAACACATGGAGGAAGAGCCCACACAAACAAAACCCCAACCCCAACCGGCTGAATAAAAAAATATATCGAGACTTTTACTTTCCATTGAATTCTTGAAAAAAAAAATCTGGACCAAAAAACTATGTGTTTGTGTGCTGCTCACATCTGGTTGAGTTCAAATAACCAGAACTAGAAATTAGCACCACAAACACTGAGCCCAACAAGACGGTATTACTCCTAATAGACTCCTTTTGTCTTCTGTATGTAAGTTTGAATTTTACAGGAAAGGACCACAATGTCAAGGTGATTTAGAAGTTAATTTAAATGTGAAGTTCTGGGAATAATTTATCCAATTTATTTTACTTGTTCCTCAAGTAAATTAAGTTTACTTGTACTCAAGAATACACGAAAGTGTCTTCCTGTATAATAAACTCCAAACCAGCTCTTGCAATAAGCATCCAATAAAATTTCTGTGCAATGGGGGAAGCAGGGGATCGTCCTTTCTTTAGTTCCCCCCCCCCCCGTAATGGTCGAAATGGACAGCATCTTCTGCTTGGATAAAGTACGGTGAGTAGTAACACCTCACAGAATTGTTTATGGAGTAACTTGAGGTGAGGCCTAGTATTTAAAAGTGTTTAGAACTATGTGCGAAAAGTTCGTTATAACTGATGGACAGATGAAGCGGTCTTTGAACACAAATGCCTCGTCAGGAGTGACCTGGTGTCAGTCCGGGCAGTCTCCCTGCCGTTCTATCCAGCCTTAAGGACGAGCCAATCTTTGCTACTTACATTACAGTCACATTGGCAGAAACTGACGGGACAGCTCGTAAATTGGCTCCATCACAGTCAAGCTCTAGATCTCGGCACATACAGTGCTTGGGCACAGAGCCAACCACTGAACAGAGAGAAAGCGGGCAGGAATGATAAAGTGAGGGGCCGGGGAGAGGAGGGGGACGAAGAGAAAGAAATGCAAAGCCATGAGAATTTTGACGAGTATAAAAGTCTACCATGCTTTCTTTACCCAAGCGCTTGGGGGAAGGCTTTAAATTAAGGTTCCACAGTTTGCTCTGAATTTAACTTCAAGACCAGACTGGTCCAGCATTAACATTAGGAAACACGCATTGAGGAGCCCATCCATTTTCCTTCTTCCTTTCTTCTTCTTCTTTTAAAGATTGATTTTTGTGTGTCTGTGCAAGTGTATATGTGTGTGTGTGGTCCTGAGCACATGTGTTTGATTGTGTGTGTGTGTGTGTGTGTTTGTGTGTTTGTTCCTGGGTGCCCAGAGGGCAGTAGATAGATCTCTTGCCACTGGTGGTCACAGGTGATTCTGAGTATCTGCTGGTGAGGGTGGGGATGGGAGGGAGAGGTGGGAGGTAGTGGACACCGAGAACCAAACTCTAGGTCTCCAAGAGAAGAAAATGTTCTTGACACCTCACATCTTTGTTATGTTAATGGAAATCTGGCTAACTTGGGGTTAGGGAAAAAAGAGAGTTTCCTGAACAAAGTTCCTTAGGATCTTCTAAGTTCTCTAGACCTAAGAGATAAGGAGAGGAATCACACACAGTGGGATGGACGCGAGAGCAGAGGGCAGGAGCAGAAGAACCATCTTCCCAGCTCCACCCATTTATTTTTAATATCGGATTGACCTTCATTTGCCACAAAATGAATGAAATCTTCTGCTTCTGTCTCTAGCTGGAGAAGTGGTAGTGTGTGTGGGGGGGTTAATGTCCGCTTGCAAGCTTCTGCTTGAGAATGAGGATCGGAAGTAACAAATAAAGCCTTTGCTGGAAGACTAAATCATTTGAACCAGAAGCAAGCAAGAAAGGAGACCTAAGCACTGAATGGTCTTCATCCTTTCAGAAGGGTTTTCCTGGGTAGCTCAGGGTGGAGGACTGAGACAGCAGAAACCCTTCAGGAGCTTCTGCTTGTCCACACAGCATTTTAAGTGAGCTATAACTGTCTTAAAAATAAGCAATTATATTGAAAGCACTGTAATTTTAGCTGCTTTGAAGAAGCTGGTAGACATGGCTACCCATGTTCCTGATTGACAACAGTTGGAAGTGGTTTCCCTTGTTCACCGGGGCAGTAAGTGCTGGCAGCCATAGCTGCAGCCGTGAAGCTCCCAGCACCAGGGAGGAGTAAAGCAGAGGGCAACCCTCACTGTCTTGGGAGTGTCAATCCACAGCGAGCAGAAACCATACTGTGTAAGTTACACGGGATACACATATCAACAAACTGCTTAGCTGTGTGCACTGTAGGTCTCCAGGGGATTCTAGATGTGCCGAATCTCATCTTTAAGATACTCCAGCCCTGCATGATGGCTAAAAGCATCCGCCCAATCCCATTCTGCGTCTTTCCACCACCCAATGTCAGTGACCTTGGAATGCCCGGCAAAGCTTCACCCCGTAAGTGCAGTTTTAGGCAAGAATCACCCTATGTATGACGGGAAATGATGTTGTACACTAGCCTTTGAAGAACTGAATCCCATCACATCCCAAAGTTGTACCTGTTCTGCAGACCGTGGTGGCACACACCTGTGATCCAGCATTTGGGAGGCAGAGGTAGAAGGGCTGTGGGTTCAATATAAAATCATATTAAAAATTGTTCGTGTAAGAATTTCAGCTGGGTGAAAAAGATGAAAGCGTTAGCCAGTTAGTGCTTGTGGACACTGAGTAAACAATTTCTTCCTCAAATCCTTCAAAGTTAAACTTGGTCAGGCACTGGCTTGCCTGTGTGTGACGCTTCCCACGACCTTCCTCCGAGGAGCGGACTTTAAAATGTGAGTGGCTCACATCCCTTCAAACACCCAAAAATGTTTTTGAGCTGCTCTTAGGTGAATTTCCATCAGGAATCTGATACGAGAGCAGTGCTGCAAATAGGAACCTTAATTTAAGTTTCACCCCAAGATTTTTATCCTGTACTTGTATTTCATGTACTGCTTGAAAAAGAGGTTTAACTTAGGAATTTTAATCCCCACTCTCTCTAAAGAAATCTAACTAAAAATCGAGCTTTGTATGTCTTCTAAGTATTGATAAAAAAATTACCTCTGTGCTGATCTTGACCCTCATTTACTGTGTGGTGCCACAATCCTTGAGTAATTAATTATACCTATGACAAATCTCTTCCACGGTGACAGAGTGGGCTAAACAGGGCTTTCTGACTAACTCTGTCTGTTTTTCCCCCATTATTTTTGCTTTACAAACTATAAGTTAGGTAAGCCGCTGGTTCCTCTCCTTGACCTTAGTGACCCGAGCTTTGGATGTGGTCACTGAACTTTCCTCGGCAAGAGCTTCCCAGCTCTCTTATATTTCCTCTATCTTTTCTTTCCTCCTTTCCTCTTCCATCTTGTCTCCTTCTTCCCTTCTGCCTCCCTCTCCCCTGTTTCTTTCCAGTGTTTTTGGAGACAGGTTCCCACTGCATGGCCCAGGATGGTCTTGGATGCCAGATCCTACTACCCAGGGTTCTGGTGCTGTCATGACAACATTGCACATCGGGTTTTTCCTGGTTGACATATGTGCACCGTTACCAAGCATTTTCTTAGAGAATATTTTTTTTGAGCCATTACCTTTTCATTTGCCATTCAATTTCTGCCTCTTATAACTTGTTAATATGTTATTGATTTCATTCTGTTAATACCTATACCTTAGCATTAAATCGATAAAATTTTTTGGAATGTAGTAAAATAGAAGATTCAGTTCAATTTTTAAATAGTGTGAGATATAAAAGTCAATTAAAATGTAAGAAATGGAAACTAATATATAAAATGGAAAATGAAATTACATTTTAAGATAATACAACTAGTTCATATTTCTATTATATTAATAGCAGTGCTATACCTTTTAAATTGTTTTCTTCAAAAAGGTTTTAGCTCACATTTTTTCTTTCAGCAGTATCAGAGATTGAACCTGGCGCCCCACAAACCCTAGGCAAGGGTCCTACAGGAGCTGCATTGCCCCTGGACTTTTAGCTTTCTGAGGATCCAATTATTTGGCTCCCCTCTTTTGAGAGGCAGGTGTGATGCTGCCCTAACTTGGTGGGTGCCCCTGAGACTCATGGGTGGGTGGGGGAAATGTGCAGGCCTTTATATGGGGAATTGTTGGGAGCCTATCAATCTCATTTGAGGAGTGAAGACCAAAAGTATTAGCAATTTGAAAAGCTAAACTTTAAATTGTGGAAAACAATACAGCCAAAGAGTCCTCCTGCCCTCCAGCCCTAGGCTTGTGAGGAGAGCTTTGACATTACAGGTCCAATAATTTATTAACTGACAAAGGGCACTTAAAAGGCATTATTTTAGCAAGTATCCCTGATCTGAAACCTGAGAAAGCTTAGGCTTCTCCCTTCTGTACCCTGCGCAGTGTCTGCAAGTGAACAGCAAGTGACTGCATAGCCAGATGCAGTGACTCTGGCTTCCAAAAATCTGTGGTTTCAACGGCAGACGCAAGCGTTCTCCATTTACAGACATTAGGACCCAAGCAGCAGCTCCCCTCCTCCATCTCCTTGCTTTCCTTCGCTGCAGAGTTTATGGCGGTGGGCAAAGAGGGCATTCTAGAAAACAGCAACCCTGACCGCCGACACTAATTGTGTTTGCGATACCTGCTTTGATTGAGTCCAGGTGCACTTGAAGATGGGATTCCAAACCAAGGCCTTTTTTCTTAAAACATTTGCAACTAGAACACTCTAACCGACTTTCAGAAATTTTGCTGTATCCAAAACGGAATAGCTTGGCATCTTACCATGAACTCATCTGCTGTGTGGCTACTTACAGCATGCAGAAGGGGGTCGTGGAGTCAGTTTGGAGATATTGGAAAAGTACTTGTCGAATTGTAGAGACCAGCCATTGTTGTCTCCTGAAAAGAAAAAAAAAAAATCCGAGAGCGAGAGAGTCAAAAAGGAAAACCGAGCAGATAGACTTCGGTATCTCAGCACAGACAATCCCTCTAAACAAGCCAGTGAATCTCCAAGGTGGTTCGGTAATTACAACCAAGGACTTCCTGCGGGGGTGTGTTTCTGTCCCTAGTGGGAGGTCTGGGGTGGCCCAACTCTCCCTGCTCATTAAACACTGCCATAGCTTCCTGCAAGTCATATCTGCCTATCCGTGAGCCAGTGGCAGAAATGCCGAAACGTGATCCACCATTCTCCACGTCATTTTTCGTTTCCTAGACGGCCTTCATGAACGGAAACTGATCCCCGGTGTATATAGACACATATTTATTCATCAAAGCTGGTGATTCATTGGTCTCTGGCAATGTTGAGGGGGCTGCTGTTTTTGCTTCCCTCTCTCCCATTTTCCCCACCCTCCTCTCCCTCAAATTCCCTCCCTCTTCTCTTTCTTCTTTTGCTGTGATGCTATAGATCTAACTCAGGGATTCATACATACCAGTCAAGGGCCCTACTACTGAGGTAACACTCCCAATTTTCTCATTCCTACAACCAAGACTGTTCTTTGTCTCAGAGCTCAGAGAGCAGGTCTTAGGAGGGTCTGCGATCTTGACCTTGTAGGCTGCAGGGTGGGTTGTGAAATCGTGGACCCGGCAGCCGAGGTTCATTTGGCCACACCTCTATTCCGAAGCAGTGCGGGGAAACTGAAGCCCCGGCATCTCTCCCGAGACACGGGGCTGTTTTGCAGGTGGTATTTCCTTGCTGCTGAAACTGACAGACGTACCAGTGACTGACGCGATGTTGCTTTTCTCAGTGCTTGTTTAGCAGGTCCTATATTTAACTCAGAGCTTTTGTAAGCGGACTATTTTAAGTTGTCACATCTTTGTCATACACAGTACAGTGACTTGACACCACCGGCTTGGTGCCCTTCCTGGTTATTTGTCTCTCGTGAGTGCTCTCTGACCTTTCTGCTATTTTAAGGCATGCGCTAAGCCGTACGGTTTCTGTGATAAAATCCTCTGACAAAAGCTAGTTAAGGCGAGAGTTTATTTTAGCTCCGAGGTTACCGTCCATTGTTTTGGGGACATTACAGTCACATAGGAACTTGGCAGCTGGTCACCCTGCACTGAATTCGTCGACTACCCAGTTCCCCTTCTTTACCCTCGCCAACCTTGCCCAGGGATTGGTGCCATTTCTCGGCTAACCCAGTCACAATACCGCCCCTCCCCACAGACATGCCCAGTGGCCCGTTTATCAGGTAATTCTGGATTTTGCCCAGCTGACAATTAGCCTTGGCCGTCACTGTGGCAACAATTCTGTCAATCAAGTTCAAACGGTGTAGTTGCTTAGGTCTTGTCGTTGCTCGCTCTTTCTCCTTTCTTTTCTGTTATAAAATGGCATTAGTAAGGCTTTCCGTGGGACACTGTCTGGGATCAGGTGGACTGTTACAGACAAGGGTGGCTTCACAGCTAATATGGACCCTCTATCTAGCAGGTGTTATCACAATGTATGTATCACCATAAACCCCACTGCATGGACTGCATCTGTCTCATAACAGGTATTAAAATTCATAAATATTTACACCCTTGTCATACGTATTTTTGGAACCTTGGGGTCCAAAGCTCCTTCAGCGGGGACAAGCTGCGTGCAGAGCTGGCTGTTGGGGAAGGGATGGCAATGCCATCCATTACTCTTGTGGTTGACATGAACGGTAAGGGAAGAGGGGCAAGGGTCTGTGGATATCAGCGATGGGAAAGCCTAAAGCCCAAGTAGCGATGGGAGACCTGGCTGTAGACAGGCGGCTCTTGCAGCACGCCATCGCTGAGGTACAGTAGCTGACCAAGTGCCAGCAGCCCCTTCAGCAGGAGTGACTGTCACACCGGTGACCTTCTTAAAGGTAACATTGCTGGGCAACATGGATCATTCTGGAGGGGACCCCTGCATCCCTGCTGGTTTTTTTAACTTCTTCCTGTCATTTCCACTGACTGTTGAAGCTAAGCTGCTGCTCATGATTGTGACTTTGTTCCAATTGCTGTGTCTGGGACAGTGTCCTTGACACACTGAGTGCACACGAGAGGTCAGAGTGGAGCCACAAGCATCCCTGCTGCTCCTTCTCTGTCTCCTTCTTCACTCCTTTCCACCTCCCCTCACCACACACACGGAGAGCAGTGGGGAAACAGAAAAAGGTGAAATAAGAAAAATCGGAATGGCAATGAGGGATTTCTAACTAGCAGAAACAGAACAGACCTGCTCATTCTTCTTGAGTTTGGAGGTCTGTATTTTGTAGAATTTTTTTTTTAAATAGTACAAGCATTTGGTAATGAGTTTTTACCTTCTTTCTGCTTGCCAAGGCATTTTCTTCTTCCTAGCCTTTACTTCCTCCAGCAGAAGGCAGGCCCACAGAACAAGAGACATGTAGCCAGAATTGCAAAGTCGGAGTTAGCATTTTTAAGAGAACAGCTTTATAGTATTATGTGTTTCTATATTTTAACTCATATACGCTTGGTATTTTAAGGATACACAGTGTTTCATACATTAGTAACTACTGTGGGAATTTAGATCTCTGCTTTTTTTGGAGGTTATCTCGGGTAATCTGCAGAGTATTTTACGTTGAAAGAAGACTGGGAATATCCGCTGAATGGGTGGAGTGCTTAAAGATACACCAATGAAAGAGAACTCAGTCTCCTTTGCTCTAGTAGAACTTGCAAATTAAGGCACTACCAAGAACATAGACTCTTTTGTTCCAGTTCTCGTTTGACAGTATGGGATCTGGGTTTTGCCACTATGGGGCTGGATAGCTGCATTTTATGTATCCTGGGGAATCTTGGTGCAAGTTCTCAGGGGAACTGTTTGTTATTACTGTATTTTCATATAGAAAAGGACAACCCTTTTAAAATGATTGTTTTGAAAATAGCATTCTTCCCACAGGGCAGCAACGGGGAGTGAGCTTGTTGCCTTGCACGACAGTCCAGTAGAGGAAAATGACACTTCAATGGTACTACAACCTAGTCTTCCTTGAAATTTGCAAATACTTCTGAATGAAGGAGGGTTTTTTTTTTTAAAATCCAACAAATGGCCTAACTGCTTCAGTAATTCTAAATGCAGTAAACAAGAAGCATAAGAATCCAAAACTTCGCCGGGCGGTGGTGGCACACGCCTTTAATCCCAGCACTCGGGAGGCAGAGGCAGGAGGATCTCTGTGAGTTCGAGACCAGCCTGGTCTACAAGAGCTAGTTCTGGGACAGGCTCCAAAACCACAGAGAAACCCTGTCTCGAAAAACCAAA
>NC_022009.1:120963294-120970808 GCF_000317375.1 Microtus ochrogaster
CCAAAGGTCCTGAGTTCAATTCCTGGCAACCACATGGTGGCTCACAACCATCTGGAATGAGGTCTGGTGCCCTCTTCTGGCCTGCAGACATACACACAGACAGAATATTGTATATATAATAAATAAATATTTTTAAAAAAAAGAATTCAGGACTTCACCTCCCACGAGGGGGAAGGGGACAGAATCCCATAAAAAGAATGAGCATAAACTGTACAAAGAGATGACAGAGGACACAAACTCTTGAGCGAATTCCCAGAGAAGGCAAAAGAAGTCAACATAGGGCATGGAAGTATGAGTCAATCAAGAGACACAAATACTGAAGAAAAACTAAACTGAAATTCTAGAAATGTAAAATTCAAGGAGCCAAGCCAAACAACAACAACGATGACAACAGTACTCAATAAAAGCCTCACCAGAAATGGAGACATGGCTCATTGGCCAAGAGTGGGTGCTGATCTTCTAGAGAATCTGAGCTTGATTTCTAGTTAAGTGACTTACAACTGTTGGCAAGCCCAGTTCTAGGGGGTCCAATCTTTAGAACAGTAAGAAAAGAGCAAATATATGAATCATGGACATAGAAGCAGGATAAGAATTTGTCTTCAAAGAAATAGAAAATAGTTTCAATGAAATCACAGCAGAAAACTCCCCAAATTTAAGGAAAGAATACCTATCCAGATATAGGAGGCATTTAGAACCCCACTGAAACGAGACTAGAAAAGAATTTCCTCATCAAGGACTAAATATCTAAAATAAAGTATGTTGGAACTGGAAAGACAGAAACACAGAGCCAAATATAAAGACAGATCCATCTTAAAAGCAGCAAATTTCTCAAACAAAACAAATCAAGACAAAGCAAAACAAAATAAAACTTTTAAAGTAAGGAGGACCTTGAAGGATGTTATTTCAAACTCTAAATGACAACAGCCAATTCAGAATATTATACCCAGAAAAACTAGCTATTGTAAAGGAATGCAAAAGAAAAAGTTGGCCACTAAGCGAACTGCACAGACAATATTTGAAGAATACTTCAGACTGAATGGGAAGACAAACATATCATCCACAAGGTTACAGCAAAGAATAAACCATGCCAGAATGGTGGTTGAGCAGAAGAAGACTTGGAAAACATCAAACACTGCAAAGTGACAATAAATGGCACATATTTCTCAATAATAACTCTGTTATGGTTCATCAACCAATGTAGCAATTCAATCTATTGAAAGAAAAGACTCACCAAATTAGGGTCAGGGCAGGGTTTTGTCTTTGCATTTCCAGGAAAATAAAAACATCCAACTGAGGAATCTAAAGATCTTTGGACAAATCAAACATTGAGAAAAGAAGGGAGAACCATCCAGAAAAAAAATACCAAGTAAAGGAGTAATTGGCTTTATGATATAAAATGCTTCTACAAGGTAAAGTTTCATAAAACTTTTTGTTTAAGAAATGTTGGTTTTTGCTGGATTCTACAGACATGCTAAACAGGTAGTCTTTATGTAGTCCCGACTCAATTAAAAGTTAAAGCTAACTTTGGAGTTGGAGTATGACTCTCTCCTTTTCTAAACCCAAGCATGTTGTTAAAAGAAAATTCAAAGTCTCTGTCTCATATCAGAAGAGCCACCTGGTATGGGACAGAATAAAATAAAAATCTAGGACTGTTATTGTCACAAAGCTCATACCCCTTGAATTTATTTTGACTCTTTAAAATTTTTTCTTAGGGTATAAGTACTATCTTGAAATTTAAAATTTCTTTTTAATATTAATGATATCAAAAAGTACTAACTAATTCTAGCCTTAGGTTTCATGTAGCTTCCTGCATGTGATTTCAGGCTTAAGTTTAAAGAGCTATTTATTATTAAACCTGGATACCCTGGATATACTTAATAGAAAATGGTCCCTTAACTTCCCTAAGATTTACAGCTTATGACATTTAATATGTTTACATTCCTAACAGATCTCTGAAGTCTCCAAAAGGATGATGAACCCCACAAAGATGATTCTACTTGGATTTTAATAATACCACTAAGCCGATAATTATCGTCTAAAGGTTGTCTTTGGACTAGAAACTGTTCAGGACAGTTTCAAGATGGCTGGCTGAGATGGTCTGTCCTCATGCAATTAGGATGAAGGAGTACACCTGACAGTCTGCAAAGCTTTGGAAAGAAGGAACGGATCTGGCACTCTACAAAGCAAACATCCCGTTGGTGGATGAACAAGTAGGGGTTCATTTGTAAGGTCCAGATTCATGCAAACCAGAGCGTTCTTGGTGTTCACACTCAACATTTAGCACTCATTCTTGGAAAATAGTGGAACATCTTTTACTTATAAAGTGATTAAAAAGAGAGAGGCCCTAAAGAGCTCTAGTGAACCTGGGGGTGCGGTGTGGATGAGTTCAGTGGTTTGTCAAAACAGCTACATGGAATGGAGTCTCTTTGAATTTTAAGGGCAATGGTGGTTTGCTGTACGGAATGCTCATGCCTCTGTCTGTGGTCTTAGTCAGTAGAGGCAACCATTTGAAGAAGTCAGAGAGTGTGTCGAAACCCTGGGCATCTTTTAACAAAAATTATGCCCACAAAAAGGAAATACTGCCCCTCACTCCTTATCTAGTAAGCTGTGTTCTGAGAAGAAAATCAAGACGATAATTCAAACATGCCTTATGTATTACTTTTAGGTAGTTTCTCTTGATAGTGGTTTCATTCTGTTGTCTACACTGGCTTCAAATGCCTGGGTTCAAGCTATGTTTGAGACCATAGCTGGGTGCCACTGTGCCTAACCCTGAACATTGTTGGATAAACACTTCATTTCCAAATATATTGGAAATTAAAATCAGGCTGGTAATTTTAGAAGAGCCAAGGCTTCTTATATTTTTGAGACTACTAAATATAAAACCAATTAGTTTTGAACACCAAATACATGATTATCAGATGGTCTTGATGGTGCAGCTACTTGGAAAGTCTATCTAGAAGGGACAAAGTTTAAGGACTGCTTAGGCTGCAGAGTGAGTTTCTGGCCAGTCTGGGGTCATCTCTCAAGACAAAAGCAAAAAGAAGGCTGAGCCACAGGTCAGTGTGAGTGCTGTCCCATGTCAGTCTCAAGGATCATTTCTCCGCCCCCCCCCCCAAAGACACAAAGACCCAAATCACGACTGTACATTAATCCAAGAGTCATGGCCCATGTCACTTTCCCCCTCTGTTTTTAACTTTAAAAAGACGAATCAATGACTTTAGTGAGGTATTCTGAAATGGGAGCTGATTCCAGCATCGCTCTGCCGGGCATGGTCGTCCTCCCGAGAACAACATAAGCAGCTTACTTAAAAAGTTAAAGAATATCTAATGTTTTTGAATTTTAAATGCAGGACAAATTAACATTAGAAGAGTCCTTGAATATGCTTCGGGTTTCCAATCCTATTAAAAATACATATCATCACCATCACACCCCAAAACAGGCACTGCTTATCTTGTTCTCAAAGTCAATGCCAAGCCAGTGTCGGAAAAATCTCCCCTGGGTGTTAACAGTTTCTCTCCTCTTAAATATCATGCAGCCCCTACCCCTTTCCTGCTTTAGGCAAGTAGACGTTCACACTTGCATCATCTGAAAAAGATGAGACAGAAATTCAAAGGTTCACAGAAGAGCTAAATTCCTGGAATTTTATTTTCAAATGCTTAAGAGTGACATTTGACAAGAGGTTTGCAAGCCTGTTAAAGAGAACCATTGGGCTTTTCTCCTCACAAACGAGATAAGAGAATTGGGCCGAAAAAGGACAGCAGAGACGTACTTCATTTCTGGCTTAGTTATGGGTCATATTTCCCTCACTGGATTCTGGAGCACCGCGACCTGGAGTCATGGGGCAATTGTTACAGTCAGAGCCTGGCTTGACAATGGAGCAGCGGAGTGGACAAGATTAGAATGGTTAAGGCAGCTGAGCCTCAGGACCATGAAAGTTCTCTAGAGGCAAGGCTAACTCAGGTAATGAAATGTTACCCTATAGCCCTGGAGGGCTAAGGATGGAGACAAGAATGACTGGGTGTGGGGAGTCTGTGACAGGCTGGTGACTACTCAGAGGTGTTTAAGGAAAGGAGCAGAATAATCCATGCGTGTTTCAGGGGATTATGTGGTTTCATAAGAAGACAGAGAGCCAGACCTCTGTCCCTGGGGATCCCGTATAGTGTCCTGTCACTACAGAGACACATGAGCCCAGCTGTAATCCTAGTAGAAAGGAAATAGACGAGATGTTTAACGGCTTTTCTCTATTGAAAGAATGGAAGCTTGTAATAGCAACAACCTTTGGCCACAGAGAAAGGTTTGCTTAAAGACTGTTACTCGTTTCGGAATGGGAGCTGACATTTCCAGTTCATGTGCAGTGCAGGGCTTTAACTTCCCAGTTTAAAGGTAATGAAACAGTTTCTGTCTCAAAGACCGTCATGAGGATTAAATGAGGTAAAATACAGACTTAGAATCGTATCTTATATTTAGTAACAACGTACAAACATCAGCTCTTACTCCCATCATCACACTTGATATTTAAAATTTGGAGGTATCTCTAATTTCTCATACACTACTTTTCTAAGAAAAAAATTTAAAAATACTTTCCTTTAAAAAGAAGTCTAAATGTTATAAATATCATGCAAGAGGAGGTGCCATCCAATTTAAATTTTATCAACAATATATTTGTTGAATGCAAAATCATCTAATAATTAATGCCATGGGCCTTGTTCTTCTACCCAGGAAAAAACAGAATGTGGAAGCTTTCGTGTTTGGATAACTGTCTCTCAAAGTCCTTAGCCCACGCCATTACTGGGAGATGGTGGAGCTCTTAAGAACTGGGGACCAAGTGGGGGCTTTAGGCTACTTAGAATGGTCCTTGAAGGGACCCTAGTCCCTTTGGCCTCTGACTGTGAGCAGTTCTCTGCCCATATACTCCTATCATGGCACACTCCCTTGCTGTAGGCTAAAGCCATGGGATAAACTGATCATGAACCAAAACCTCCTCAACTGTGAACCAAAATAATCTGATTCCTGTTACCATGTTGATTATCTAAACTGTTAGGGTGAGGAGAAGCTGGCCCACAAGCCAAACAGTTGGGATGGTATTTTACTAAACCTGTTAGCAGGAGACTAACGTCATCTTTGTGCACATTTATTTTCCATGTATATGGAATGCATATCTTACAGCATTCTTATTTACAGTGAGGATGAAATGAAAGACAACATATGAGGGACTTGTATTGTGACTGCGCACATGAATATTCAAATACAGAAGACAATCTGGTTATAACTCCTGTTAGATAAAACCAACTACTGTCAAGAAGAAGGTAAGAAAAACATAAGAAAGCTATGAAAAAAAAGGGCTCTCCAGTGACTTGGGATTTTTCCAAATAAAACATAGCATTAACATTGATGTCTAGAGGGAGGGGCAAACGAGAAGCAGTTAAGGTAAAGTCTGGAAAGCTCAAGCTGAGGTCTGAGTGTTGACTATCTCCCAAAGGTCCATGTTTTAAAGGCTTGGTTCTAAAAGTGATGTTAATGGGATTTTTATGTGTGTAGACTAGTTGGAAGTCTACAGATCCTCAGACACGTAGCCAGAAAGAGAACTGTTATCCCTTCCTATTTTTGTTTTCTTTCCTAGACATGAAGTACATGGCTCTACTGTGCCATGTGCCTCTGCCATGGCAAGGCCCGTCAATCATGTACCAGAACCCATGGGCTGAAATGGCCCAACTGGTCTGTGAGCCAATTGTGAGCCACAATGAACCTCTCGTCTTTGTAGATTTCTTAATTGATTTTCTTAGGAATTTGTTACAGGGACAGGAAGTGAATGCACAGCTGCGATCTAAATTCTGTAAGCGATCGTTCTTATCTTTGCGGGGAAGCACAGTGCAGTTTTCAGTGCAGTCAAAGCTGCCTTCCGTTTATTGCTAACTGCTTGCGAGGAGGAAGGCAAGGACGTGCTAGTACAGCTGAATTCATGAAGATCTCATAGACTCCACACTAATTTTTGTGTGCCTGTGCCCAGGAATGCTATGCCACTAACCTTCCTGGCAGAGGACAGCTGGCTCTCCACAGCCCAGACAGTTCTCAGAGGGAACAAAGAACCCAGCTGGGAGAAGGGCTCATGACCATCTAATAATGAGTAATGCATTTAGCCCAATTACACATGAAATCATCAGTCTGAAGCCAAAGGAGTTCATCTATTTGGCCCATGGACCCAGGAGACAACTTCCTCTTCCTGAAGCATCCAAAACCAGCTACAGGGGGAGGATAGGCAGCCAATGACCACTACAGCGTGGAGCCCTTTGAAGTTATTCAGGCTTGGCCTGTTCAGTTTGCTTTTCCTCTCCTACAGAGCTCACAAAAAAAAAAAAAAAAAAGACTCTGGTCAAAGACCTTCCCTTCCTCCTGTCTGTCCCTTGCACACATTAATGTCTTTCTGGGTGCTCTGTACGGAGAGCTCTGTCTCCTGCCACTGGGACTCTTCTTCTCCATTCCTCCTGTGCCTCCCTTGTGACTATGGATGACTGATCATCACATACAAGAACAAGGAGTATCCACCAAAAAAGATGTTTTTTGAGGACAGCTATCTGAGAAGAGAACCCTATCCTTGAGAGTCTATGGCGCACGCAGTAAGGTGCAAAGACGCCGCATTGGAAATGCTGTCTGTGATGTACCCAACTCCAGATTGCTTTCATCTGGATTGGGGATCAGGTCTACAGAGGGGCTACCCTTTTCTGTTTCTCATCCCCTGCCTCGACTGCTCTAACAAATTACCGCCATCTGGTGACTTGAAACAATAGAAATGGATTCTCTTATGGTTTTGGAGGCTAGAGTCTAAACTCAAGGTGTCAGCAGAGCTACATACAAGGCTCCAGATCTTTTCTTGACTGTCTGGGCTGTTGCTTGCTTCTGGTGTGCCAGCAAAAGTCTAGCCTTTGCCTCTGCCTGCCTACGAACACTACATCTCTGCAACTGTTTTCTCTTTCTTGCAAGGACACTGTCATTGGCTTTGGGGTCTATCCTAACGATTCTGTCAGAACATGGTCTTAATCCTCGTCTTGGCAGAGACTTTGCTTCTAAATAAGGTCACATTCATAGGTTCCAGGAGGGCACAAAGCTTTCTGGACATTTTCTCTCTACTGTACAGCATTCCAAATGTCATAGAAGACGTTTCAAGCCATTTCTTCTATGGCTTACAGAAAGGCTAGTGTGGAAACGGTCAAAAATGTCTTCATTCCTTTTCTGTGCATGGCGCTATAGAGGTGTAGAGGAGGTGAGAGATGTTTAAAGAGCAAGTCTAGTAAGGACAGGAAGGATGACTTGGTCTTTAGAAGTCTTGAACACCATAATAGGGCAAGCAGTATAGCTTCAAATGAGGTGGTGTAGCTGACGTGAGAGGGGTCACTCTGTGTACTGGCTCTACTTAAAAAACATGAAGAGAAGTTGGAAATGCAGAGCTCTCTCAAGTGGAAATCTAGGTGTGGTGAATTGATCTGATAGTCACATACACACACACACATACACACACA
>NC_022009.1:120970978-120979412 GCF_000317375.1 Microtus ochrogaster
TACACACACACACACACACACACACACACACACACACACACACACACAAATGCACATTGGCTGTGGGAGGTAAACGGCCCCAAGGCCTTGCACATGCTAGGCAAACGCTCTGCCACTGAGTTCCAACCCCGGTCCTCACCCAAGAATTGGATGAGACTTTAACTTTACACTTTCACGACCGAGTTGGCATTCAGTTCGAAATGAGCACATGTGATTTCTAAATGAGAACTGTCAGCATTTTGTGATCAGATTCCCTCGCTGTTTACCCGGGCACAAAAAAGGAAAGGTTTTTTTTTCTTTCTCTCTGCTTGGCAATGGACACACCAAATTTCTTTCCACTCTGATGACTTCAGGGTGTTGTTTGGCTTGTGCTCGGACTGCGTTCGTGAAAAGTCTCAGGCGAGATGAAAACTGTATTAGTGACACATGGTAAAAAATACAGAAATTATATGTTAAATACTACAACTTGGAGAAATTCACCTTTCTATCTAAGTAAATTACATATGTGGCCTCTATATTACTTTTTAGAAAGAAAAGGATTCCCATGAATTCAATTGAAAGGTCTAAGTATTTTTTTTCTTGCATTATGCCCATGGACATGTTCAATGGTTTAATATGTTTTAATGGTTTTTGTATTAGGTATTTTATTCCTCATACTTGGTTATTGTGTTAATTTCTTTCTGTTTGGATGAATTACCACAAAACTAGCTTAAAGAATTAAGGGTTTACTTTGTCTCACAGTTCAAGGGTGTAACTCATCATGGCACAGAAGGCGGGGCAGAAGCTTCAGGCAGCTGGCTGCCTTAGAGTCAGAAAGTGTACAGAGATGAATGCTGCGGCTCAGCGTTTTTATGGTTACTCTCTCGCTTACGCTAGTCCCTTTCTAGGGTTTGCTGAAGATGGCGGTATATGCTCAGTTTGCTTTCTCCGTTTTATTCAGTTTGGGACCCCAGCCCATGGAATGGTATCCACACTGGCAGGGTGGGCATTCCTACTACAATGAACTCAGTCTGGAAACTACCTCACAGACAAACCTAGAGACGACTTTCCTCCTTTGTAATTCTAGGTCCTAAATTGATAATCTGTGTTAACCATCACAAGTCTACTTCTTCTAAGCCCGGCACATGAATGTATCACCCTGAAGCCACATCTTCCACTGTTTATACTCATAGGTTCACAACCATCTAATAATGAAACCTGCATTTAGCCCAACTACAAAAGGTCCCCAAACAGGGCAGGGAACCCTGACTGCTCTTCGGACTGAAGAGGGAGGGGGAGGGGAGTGGGACATGGGAAGTGGGGGGAGGGGGAGGGGAAAGGGAGGCTGGGAGGAGGGGGAAATTAAAAAAAAAAGGTCCCCAGAGTCTTGAACAGTTTCAACACTGTTTAAAAGTCCTAAACCCAAGTCTCAGCTGAGACTCAAGACGGTTTTTTAACTGTGCTTTTTTAGGAAATAATAATAAAATTTCAGGCACTTTTAATATACAATGGCACAGACTAAATATGCCCATTTCAGCAAAGAAGAGAGGGGGCAGAGCAAGGGAAGAACAATCCAAAGGAGATGAATACCCAGGAAGGAAATCACTGTTTGGCCATTCGGACTTTTGAAGGAATCATCTAGACTCCAACACGGTTTATTAGCCCTGTGTCTCCAGCTCTGCCTCCTGCAGCATGCAGTCTCTTTCTTGGGCGGCCTCTGTTCTGTCTGCAGCATTCCTTAGTGGAAACCACATGGTCCTTGCATCTCCAACATCCCGAAGTTTCCACTGCAATGTAGATTCTACCCCTTCAGCTTCATGCAATTGCTTTTTAGAATCTCCTTATAGGGACTCCAACCCTAGCACAAGATCAATGTTTGACCTGCTTTTAAAAACCTTCCTGCAAGCCTGCATGACTCCCTCACCCTCGAATCTTTCATGCCTATAAAACCAGTACCATACAGATGCTGCTGCTGAGTTCCGTTGCCAGCTCCTCTCCTCTCCTCTGGTTCTCTTGGACCATGGTTGCAGTCGCTGATGTGTCCTGCTCAACCTTGAGCAACTTTTTTAGGTTATTGCTTTTGAAAAAGAAAATAAGTATTCCTAGCTTAGGCTCTCACCTCCCAAATTAATTGGTGTTTTGCAGGCTGTCATTGGCTGGCTCTTGCTTAGGGCGCCTTTCCTATGGTCCTATCGCAGAACATGATGTTCATCTTTTCCGGTGCTAATCTTTTGACATATCATAGCTACTTCTGCTACACGGTCTTTGTCCACAACCTCAAACCTCCTTCCTTGGGCGATTCAGAGTTTCCACATCCCTCTCCTTGCTTTCACTGTAGATCTGGGTAAGAGAGCGAGCAGCCGTCATGTCACGGCCTGAGTGCTGTGCTGCTTTGGAATTTCCATTGCACAACAACAACAACAACAAGAAAAATCCATTTCTTTGGAATCCAGCAACACTCACTCCCACGTTTTATCACCTGACTCCACAGAGGATGGGTGATTCTGCTTTCCTTCCTGAGTGTTCCAGATGATTCTGGCACAGACAGACAGCAACAGTACATCCTGGGACATCGTAGAGGTTTGATCAGAGTTAAGATCAGGATACAGGCAGAATGAAGTCAGAATCTCTCCCAAAATGACTTCTGGCCTTGTTCTTTCTGAAAACTCAGGAGCCGGGCCTTGACTGTTCACCTGTCCCTTGGCCTTTTGGTCTCCCAAACTCTCATCAGAATGGCCCATTAATCTCTGCTCACAGTGTTCTAGGATTTCCTTGGCCCGTACCTGCAAACTGTTCCACATTCCTCTCACAGACCAATTTTTAAAGCCAATAAACCACGTGTTCATGTTTATCACAACAAAGATGCTACTTTTTGGCACCTGTTTTCTGTATTAGTTGCTTAAAAAAATAGTGTGTGTGTGTGTGTGTGTGTGTGTGTGTGTGTGTCTGTCCGCCCAGAGGGTGAGTCAGATTTCCCAAAGCTGGAGTAACAAGCAGTTGACAGCCCCCTGATGTAGGTACCAGGATCAAACTGTGGTCCTCCGGAAGAGCAGCAACTGCTTTTAATTGCTAAGCCATCTCTCCAACTTTTGAATCAGTTACCTTTAATGTTCATTGCTATGACAAAATATCTAATAAAAGTGATTTAAACTGGGCAGTGGTGGCGCACGCCTTTAATCCCAGCACTTGGACGGCAGAGGCAGGCGGATCTCTGTGAGTTTGAAGCCAGCCTGATCTACAAGAGCTAGTTCTAGGACAGGCTCCAAAGCTGCAGAGTCCTGTCTCATAAAAGAAAGGAAAAGAAAGATTATAGATCACACAGGCCTCCAACTTGCAAAGAACTGGCTCCCTCTGTCTCCTGAATGTTGGAATCTTAAGTTTTACTTTGAATTTTTTTTCTGATTAATGAAAAATGTCCTCTTCCACTAAAAAAGGACATTTGATTCGACAATATACTTTTAATCATAAATGATCATGAATTCTTTCCATCTGTATAAGCTAAAACACTTTATTTTGCATAGTTGGAAAGATATCTAATACTGCTTCGTCAGATACTCATAAAGTTTATATATTCTGAAAAGACCGCATTTCTGGTTTAATTTAATTAGCATTAGCAAGAATTTAAATATGGATGTCTTAAAAGTGAGCAGCCTTGGGAGCATAAATTATCCAGATACCATAAAGGGAAGAAATAAAAAGCCACAGCTGGCCAGGGAAATCAGAACAACAAGAGGCAAAAGCAACACAAGCTCCTAGTTGTAATCACCTGACTCTACAGATGGTGGTGGAATTCTGCAGGCTCTCCTGAGCACGCCAGCCCACTCTGGCAAGGACAGACAGCAGTAGTACATACTTGGACATCTTAGAGGTTTGATCAGAGCGAACATTTAACATGTTATAGGGTAGGATTCTCATGCATAAACTTGGGGTGGGGTCACAAAAGCATGTTATCTCTCTTCA
Organism: Microtus ochrogaster; assembly: GCF_000317375.1. NCBI lineage: Eukaryota > Metazoa > Chordata > Mammalia > Rodentia > Cricetidae > Microtus > Microtus ochrogaster. The sequence continues at coordinate 120,974,918 of NC_022009.1, forward strand.
GCTAAACATCTTTTTATATAGCATCTCATTTAATCCTCAAGCTCCTCCTGCCCCCCGTCTGTGTCTCTGTCTCTCTGTCTCTCTCTGTGTGTAGAATGTGTGTTCTGCTCTTGGAAGGAGTCATATCCTCTGGAGCTAGAGTTAGAGATGGTTCTGCGGCAGCTGAGTATCCTCTGCAGCAGTAGCAAGCGCTCTTGACTGCTGAGCTCTGTCTCCAGCCTTCACTGAATCCTTTTACCGACCCATAGTGATAGGCACTTTTTCTAGAAAAGAGAAGGGTCATTTACCACCCTTCAGGCCAGGACTGAAGTAGAAATTTTGGAGGCTGAGCCAGCTGTATTGAATGCCTTATTGTCTGTGTTTGCGCCGCTGACTGGGGAGTCTTGAGGAATGCACCAGACTAAAGATTATTATCACAAGAAAGGCTACTTATTGTTATTTTTATTCTTTAATATGGTCTCTTTAAGACTGCCACTAAAGCTAGCGTTTCCTTTTATGCGGAAGACCTGCTTTTACTGCTGAACTTGAGACAGTTAGCCGGCTTCTGCCTCCTGGAACCCATTCCGCCTGACGGGACGCCACCTGGGACTGAGTCCGAATACCAAGCAGGTGCAGAGGGAAGCGGCTGGCAGCGTTCAGATCAGGGTTGCATTTGCATTGCAATTTTGGGTTATTTTAGCAAATGCTTTTCTTTGAAATGTTTGCGGACCTCTCACTCAAAGGCAAGCGAAGCTTTCGCTGCGGATTTAAGTGTCTGCGCTTGGTTTACCCCCTGTGGCGATTTCACTGCAGAGTTAAGTGTCTGCGCTTGGTTTACCCCCTGTGGCGAGAGAGCGTTCCTAACGGAGAAGCTGTGAAAATACAACCAGGGGAAGGTGTTAAACCAAACAAAAACAAAACAAAGCCAAGCAAAACAAACCATAAAAGCCTGAGGCTGGAGGGTGTGGCTCAGTGAGGGACGGCTTTCCTAAACAGAACAGCTTCAGTTCTGTCTGCTTGGCTCCGGGATCAAACACAGGGATGCTTGTGGTCAAAGAGAAAGTGTATCTTGTAGTTCTGCACCTTAGCCCAGGTGAGAAGCTGAGCCAGAGGAGGCTCAGGCAGTGAAATTGAAGACGTTGTTAGCACTTTACGGTTCTTGGCTATTTCCCTGGGATTCCCACGCGCAGGAGTTGGGTGAAAATGGTTATGTCACACCCTATTAGGAAGATGATTTGAGTTTGTTTGTGATTATAAGATTCATTTACAGGAAATGACCTGTTTCTCAAGGCCCAAGCGCTGGCTCTATGATATAACTGAGCGAAGCTTACTCAGAGTGGAGGTTTTTAAGCCTTGTCTCCTTTCGGTTCTGTTTGTAAAGGAAGTTTCAGTCATTAGGGCGGTGCTTTGCAAATCTGGAATGCCCAGAGTAGGCAGCAAGACCTCCTGCAGGCTTATCATTTATACAGTGCATCCAGCCTTAGCATTGTACGTATGTTTTCGCCTTCCAAAAATAGCTTCATGTTTTCCCACAAGTGAGAATATTACTAGCTTGTATATTGATTAACAGATTTGTTTTGCGGTGAACCAGCTTCAGGCATTCAAGTGGTTTTGATAAATTTGTATTTTAAAGTTTCAGAAACTTGAACAAAAATACCCTCTGCAAGCTAGCTGTTTTTCTAAATATCCTATGTGGCCAACAGCCTCACTTACTGCCCTCGTAAGGCCGTAGGATGGGTTTTGTTGGAACAAGTCAGCCTCATGCGAATACTTCTGTTTTCAGGATTCTCCCATTTCCTCCCTAGCTGGATTAAGTAAAACAGCAGTCTCTAACATGCTGTGAGTCCCCGTCATATGCCTGGTACTATCCTAATTCTTTATACTTAATCTTTCCAAAGTCTCAGTGTAGGTACCATCATTAAACCTTTTTACAAAATGAGCAGACCAAGGCACACAGCGGTTAAGAAGTGTTCTTGAAAGTTTGCCTAATTGGTGAGTGAACACTGTTCCTAGGTTAAGTCTTCAGAGACCCTGTTCTCAATTTTGATACCATTGTGCCTCAAAGACATGAGCTCTGCAGGTTTCTTGGTTTAAAAATACTTGACTGTGCCGAATAACTGCTTATCTGAAATACTGAGGGTAACACTATTCCCTATGAAACAAGCGGAGCTGCCCAGCATAGCCAAAACAATCTTGTACAATAAAGGAACTTCTGGAGGCATCACAGTTCCCGACTTCAAACTCTACTACAGAGCTACAGTACTGAAAACAGCCTGGTATTGGCTTAAAAACAGACAGGAGGACCAATGGAACTGAATCAAAGACCTGGATATTAATCCACACATCTTTGAACACCTGATTTTTTGACAGAGAAGCAAAAAGTATGCTTCCATTTTCTAAAATGGAAAAAAGAAAGCATATTTAAGAAATGGTGCTGGCATAACTGGATATCAATATGTAGAAGAGTGCAAATATAATCATGTCTATCACCATGTACAAAACTCAAGTCCAAATGGATCAAAGACCTCAACATAAAACCAACCACACTGAACTTCATAGAAGAGAAAGTGGGAAGTACACTTGAAAGCACTGGCACAGGAGACTTCCTAAATATAACTCCAGTAGCACTGAGACAATCAATTAATAAATGGGACCCTCTGAAACTGAGAAGCTTCTGTAAAGCAAAGGACACGGGCAATAAGACAAAATGGCAGCCTACAGAATGGTATAAGATCTTCACCAACCCACATCAAACAGAAGGCTGATCTCTAAAATATACAAAGAACTCAAGAAATTGGTCATCAAAAGAACAAATAATCCAATAAAAAATGGAGTACAGACCTAAAAAAAGAACTCTCAATAGAGGAATCTAAAATGACTGAGAGACATTTAAGGAAATGTTCAACATCCTTAGCCATCAGAGAAATGAAAATCAGAGCAACTCTGAGATTCCATTTTATACTCTTAAGAATGTCCAAGATCAAAAACACTGATGACAACTTATGCTGGAGAGGATATGGGGTAAAGGGAACACTTCTGCATTGCTGTTAGGAGTGCAAGCTGGTACAGCTGCTTTGGATGTCAGTGTGGTGATTTCTCAGAAAATTAGGAAACAACATTCCTCAAGGCCCAGCAATACCACTTTTTGGTATATGCCCAAAGGATGCTCAATCATACCACAAGAACACGTGCTTAACTATGTTCATAGCAACATTGTTTGTCATAGCCAAAACCTGGAAGAAACCTAAATGCTCCTCTACTGAAGAATAGATAAGGAAAATGCGGTACATTAACAGAATGGAGTACTACACAGCAGAAAAAAATAATGACATCTTGAAATTTGTGGGCAAATGGATGGATCTAGAAAACATCATATTGAGTGAGGTAACCCAGACCCAGAAAGACAAATATCATATGTACTCACTCATAAGTAGCTTTTAGACATAAAACAAAGAAAAATCAGCCTACAATCATAATTCCTAGACAATAATGAGGATCCTAAGAGAGATAGACATACATGGCTCTAATCTACATGGGAAATAGAAAAAGACAAGATCTGAGTAAATTGGAAGCATGGCAACCATGGGAGAGGAGTAAAGGGAGGGGAGAGGAAGAGGGGGAATGGGGGGAAATACATAGCTCTATAAGAACAAATTAAAAAAACCCAGCTGGAGCTGGATGTGACAGTTCATCACTATATTAACAGTAATAGGGAGGTAGAGGGCTCTAGTAGGCCCAAACATGGCAAACATAGCTCTGTCAGGCCTTGCCCTTCTCCACTCCTTCTGTCTTGCTAAACTATTAGATTATGTTCCTAAAGCTAGCCTCCTAAGTCCTATTCCCTTATTTAGCCACTTCCTTCTCCTGAGGCTGACTACCAAGGTTGAGCTATCAAAGTATTGAAGTCCAGTAATAGAAAGTCCCCTTTTGGCTACCCTAATAAATAATGCCCAATCAAAACAAACCAACTCATCCTAACACAGGGTTTCTCCTTTTCCCTTTATAAATTGCCAATTACTATGGTCTACATCTGCCTCCTCTCTATCTAGAGGCAGACTTTTGTCTCTCTATGGGGTGGGAAGTCCTTCTGTATATGTGTTGCTTCTATTGGTTAATGAATAAAGCTGCTTTGGCCTATGGCAGAACAGAGCAGAGTAAGGCAGGAATTCCAAGCAGAAAGAGGAGGAAAGAAGGCAGAGTCAGGGAGGTGCCATGTAGCTGCCAAAGGAGAAATACACCTACCCATAGGTCACAGTCTTGTGGTAAGATATAAAATAATAGGAATGGGTTAATTTAAGATGTGTTAGTTAATAAGATGCCTAAACTAAGCCAGGTGGTGGTGATGCACACTTTTAATCTTAGCAGTTGGGAGGCAGAGGCAGGCAGATCTCTGTGAGTTTGAATCCAGCCTGGTCTACAAGAGCTAGTTCCAGGACAGGCTCCAAAGCTAGAGAGAAACCCTATCTGAATTAGAAGAAGAAGAAGAAGAAGAAGAAGAAGAAGAAGAAGAAGAAGA
>NC_022009.1:120979557-120990528 GCF_000317375.1 Microtus ochrogaster
GCCAGGAATGAACAAGCAGCCTCCTACTATACCTCCAGGACAAATAAATCTCCTTTGTGCTGAGAACTTGGTCTTGGGGTGTCTTGTGCTGATTCTGGCCCTTTCCCAAAGTAGATACGGAAGCCGATCAATCAAGCCCCTGCCCACACACACTCAGTTCTCTTCCAGGTTGGCATGGCCAGGCCTTGCTGGCTGTGACCCGGCCCCTCACTCACCGCAGTTATCCTCGTCTGCTCGGTTCCCACAGTCGTCCACACCGTTGCAGTGAAGCAGCTGGGGCAAGCATTTGGTGATGTTCCCACAGGGGAAGGAACCAAGGGGACAGCCGACATCCTGTGCACTCCCAGGACTGACTGGGGAAGAGGGAGAGAGATGCGATATTTGGAGACAGTTAATACACACATAGCACTAAAGGCGGTCCCCTCATAGTGCCCACATGTTTGTCCCCTGGACCAGTTAGAGCAGGAACCTGGCATTACCATCTTTTGTGGCGGTGGCCGCTTTCTGGAGTCTCTACCTCACTAGAATGCTCATACTGGCTTCTGTTCCTAGGATTCTCTTGCCAATCTCTCTTTCTTTATATACTGCCCCCCACAACTCTATGAGTGCCAAAGTGGTGGGGATTGAACCTATGACCTCAAAGAGTTGGGCACAGTAATTATCCCTGCCAGACCTCAACCTAAAATAAAGGCAGTTCACAAAAGGACAATACATCTTGGTTCCCAAATTCTCTTATGTGCTTGTACCACGAAATTAGTCCTTTTCCATAACATTATGATATTATGATATAGTTATAATATAATTAATATTATAGTAGATTGATGTTAATTTACAATATTAAATTCTCCAACTGACAGAACACCTGCAAATATGGGCTAAGAATCTTTTCATCTCCTTGAAATGTCCGAGAGTAAAGTGCTCCCCTGCTATTACCCCCAGACACTTTGCTATATATTCCCTACAAGTAAAGGCCTTCCCCACAACATGACACAACCACCAAAATCAGATGAACACTGAGATGCTATTGGCACGGGACTCTCAGGTTCTATTCAAGCTGGGGCTCCCAAATATCCTGTAAGTGAATGGGACAAGTTTTGACTTAGCCCCGAGCTGATTTCTTATGTCTTTAGTTTTATCTGGAGCCACCTTTGGTTCTTTTAAAAATTGTTATTATTGTGTATATGTGCAGAATGTGGGGATGAGCGGGCAAGGGTACCAGGGCACATGTGTGAAGGCTGGAAGACAGCTCTGAGGACCAGGAATTGAACCCATGACGAATGCTTAGCCAGCTGATCCATCTTACCGGTCTCTTTGTACCCCTATCCCCAAATTTCTTCATCTTTGGTGGTGGGAACCTCAAGCTGACTTTGATCCTCTCAAGCCTCAACAGAACCCACTGGTCTCTGAGGACTTCCATGCTTTCGGGCACTGAATGATTTTTTCCAGAATCATCTATTTTGCCTGTTGCGGCTTTCAAATCCACCATTTCTCTGAGTTCTGGCTCCTCGGGAGTTGAATCATGCTTAGAAGCCAAGTTAAGGACTCAGTACACAAGGCGACTGGGCTGTTGTTTCCCCAGTGCCCTCAGTGGATGGACAGGGACTGTGCAGTTGTTCCGACCTGTGCATGTAGACATCTATATTTTCTTTCCGGTCCGTCTCGATACTGAACCCCGAGTCCCTCCTCCCACGCAGTACCACAAGACTAAGGCTGGTTTTTTTTTCTCTCATTAAATTTCTCTCCCTGTGCTGGCTTTGGGGGGGCCTGGGCGGTTTGGATGCTCAACTTACTAAACCTGGATGGAGGTGGGCGGTCCTTGGACTTCCCACAGGTCAGGGAACCCTGATGGCTCTTCAAGCTGATGAGGGAGAGGGACTTAATCGGGGGAGGGGGAGGGAAATGGGAGGCGGTGGCGGGGAGGAGGCAGAAATCCTCAATAAATAAATAAATTAAAAAAAAATTTCTCTCCCTGCTTTTCTAAGAGCGAGGAACCTGCTTTCTGTTGCTTCAACATAATTAGGCTGACAACTATAGCCCCTACCGTGGACTGCTTTCCCTGCAGAGACTTTCTCTAGCATGCTCCACCACCTGCCACTCCTTACACCCCCAACACAGAATACCTTCCTGTGGACTCCCAAATGCCCAAAGGGCACAATTGCTCAGGACAAACAGCCAGGAGGCAGAGCTCTGGGAAAGTTCTGGAGACACTGAAGGCGACCTGTAAAGACGTGGGAAGAATGTCTCCCTTCGATTATGGCGTCAGTTCCTTACAGCAGAAGGAAGACATCGTGTTGTTGTGGGACTGGCAAATATGAAACGTGATAATGAACCTCTCTGGAAAGCCACCCAAAGGTTTGCAAAGAAACATCCTTAGGAAAGCATACCAGCCTGCCTGTCACCTGACTATCCAGATGTCCCATGATGCTTGGCTTTGTCCCAGCACAGCCATGGGACTGGAACAAAAGTGAAAGACTTTGAAACCGGAAGAACGCACAAGATCACGGAACGGAGTTGTCTTGACCTCACAGCTTCTTTGTTTTGTTTGTTTGTTTGCAAATAACAAATGGTTATTTGCATATAAAAATGCAAATAACCATTGTCCCTAGAAATACAGATTTTTCTGTGGTAGAGACAAGATGGTGATATATATTAATTATTGTTCCATGGTATTAGTTGATTTTGTATGCTTTTGTTCCATTGTTTACTATTGGCTAAACACACACATACACTATCTCTTGAATTACCACTGGTTTTCTCATTAGTAAATGATTACTAGTCTTTGAGACACTTTGATTCTATATTGTATGACTCATAACTCTTAATCTCTTCTTCCCCCAATTCTTGTTAAATTATCCTGTAACAGGTATGGAGATTTACTTGGTGTTCCAGAGTTGGTATTTTGAACTAAAGACATTTGGACCTCAACAGATGGAGAAAAGTGCCTTCTCAGAACTCATTTGTCTGACTAACAGCAGAAACGTCTGGGGAATAAAGGTGGCATTGACTCCCTCTTTGGGCCAGTCAAGTTGGTCCCAGGAGTGAGGCCAAGGGTAACCTCTAATGAATCTCTTTCCTGAGGATATGAGAATGAGGATGGCCCCCATAGCTAATATATTCGAATGTTTAGTCACCAGGGAGTGGGAATTTTGGGGAGAATCAGGAGGTTTGCACTTGTTGGAGGAGGTGTGTCATTGGATGTGGGCTTTGGGGTTTCAAAAGAGAGGCCCAAGGTCTCTCTCTTTGCCTGCTGTCTGTGGATCAGGCTGTAAAGCTCTCAGCTACTGTACCAACAGCGTGCCCATCTGCTCCCCACTGTAATGATAATGAACTGATCTTCTAAAACTATAAGCAAGTCTCAGTTAAATGCCTTATTTTGTAAGAGTTGCCTTGGTCATGGTGTCTCTTCCCAGCACTAGAGCAGTGACAAAGACAGCCCCAAAGGATGGATAGAAACCCACATCAGATGTACAGGGACAGAGATGACACAGACTTTCTTATCTGCTGTTTGTTCTCTTAAATATCTTTTTGGGTGAGTGAGCTGGCTTAGTGGTAAAGGTGCTTGCCACTAAGCCTGATGACCTAGCTTCCGTCCTGGGACTTACTCTTGCAAGTTATTCTCTGACTTCCACATGTGTGTTGTGGCATGAGCATGCACACGTGCACACACACACACACACACACACACACACACACACACTCCTTTCTACTTGTTTGTCCGAGATGAAGCTTTGACTGACTTGTACAATTCTCCCCTTGAATATTATATATATATATATATATATATAATTTTCTTAAAAATTTATTTATATGAATATGTGTGTGTGTATATCACACATATGTGGGTGCTGAGGAGGACAACAAAGGGTGTTAGACACCCTGAAGCTGAAGTTCAGGCAGTTGTGAGCTATTCAGTCATAGAACAGGAAACAAATTTGAGTGCCCTGGAAAAAAGGTGTGATTTCTTAACTTCTGAACCATCTCTCCAACCCCCAGATTTCTCTCTCTCTCTCTCTCTCTCTGTCTCTGTCTCTGTCTCTGTCTCTCTCTCTCTCTCTTTCCTCTCTCTCTCCCTCCTTTCCTCCCTCCCTTCATTTCTTTTTTCCCCTTTTGAGACATATCTTCTTATATTGCCAAAGCTGGTTTTGAACTCATATCCCCTAACCCTAGATTCCCAAGTAACCGTGGTTACAAGTAAGCATCACTGTGTCTGGTTCTACATGTGCACTTTAATCAGAAAAAAATGGAATGAAATATATAAACAGCATTAAAATGCTGAAGAAAACTTGACATTTGCTATATTTAAAATTCATTTTATTGGATTTTTTAAAAGAATTTTAAGCAAACATTTGAACCATATAAAATAAAATTAGTTCACGTCTAAGATTTTCTTCAAATAATAGTTCAATATGTTTGTGAAGGGTTTTGTAAGGAGCTCAGCTCACTCAACTTAAGCTGAACTTGGTGAGTTAGAAAGCAAGGATGATTTCCCATCTTGAAAGATTATGAATAGAATAGTAAGATCTGAAACAAGAAATCAAAGGTTTCATGATTGTGCGCATAGTAAGCTCAGATCACTGTTACACGCAAGTGTGGTGGGCATTGTTGGCTTGCTGATTACCTGGCTATCCCAGCAACCCTGCCCGCTCACTGCCTCTCCATGAAGGCACTGGAAAGAACAACTTTCCTAGCTCTCTTGCCTTCAGTTGGCTACAACACACTCTTCTGGCGATGGAGACCACATCCTGGCGATGGAGACTAGAAAGTCCTGGAGAAGCTTGCGTTCCTGAAACTAACAAATGCCTTCCATGCTCCAGCCTCCAATGGGAGATGGCATGTAGACCCTCAGCAACCTCCTGCAGCTGTGATTAGCAAGCACCGACACACAAAAGGAGCTCACAGATGCCGAGTCACACATGCTGACCTTGGAATCACTAGCCCACCAGGTTCTTTTCAGTGAGAAGAATAAACCTCTGTTACTTTAGACTTGGAGGGTCATATTTTTTCTTCTAATAACTGAATTTCCAATATACTGGGTGTGGTGGCACATGCCTTTAATCCCAGCACTGGGGAGGTAGAGGCAGGAGGATCTCTGAGGGTTCTAGGTCAGTCTGGTCTACATAGTGGGTTCCAGGACAGTCAGAGCTACATAGTGAGACTCTTTCCCAAACAAAATCAAACCAACCAACCAAACAAGAAAGAAACACTAGTGCCCCCCCACCCCGTTTCCTTTTAAAGATGAGAAATTTCAGGTCAGGTTGACAATCTATTTGAAAGGATGACAGACTCGCCAGAGAGATGGATGGAGGGTACATTAGTAGCATAGGTTGCTATGTTGGGAGGATTTGTTGTGGTCTGATAATAGCAACTGAGATTAGAGACCTTCCTGAACTATCACATCTTCTATGGTGCCTAGCTGGATGGAAGCAAAGAGCTTTGGCATGGGGACATTGTGCCAGAGGCAAGTAGTTGTGTTCTGTGTGACAGGAAGGGTCCTGGTGGCCCTGCAGCCTTGAGTTGACATTCTCTACACAAGCTGGGGAGGAGCAGCCAGAGCCAAGCCTGGGTCCTTCTGTTTCCTGAAATTACCATGCCAGAGTCCCTAGGCTGTGGAGGAGAACTTGACTTTCCCCTTGGGAGAAAGGACCCACTAAACATTAGAATACCCTGCAAGCTTTATACCTTAGTTTTCTATGAATGGTCACAGTTCTGAGGTTCTTTTGGCCTGATGGTAAATTTCATTTGTCATTTAATTTTTATGTATTGAGCTTACACCAATCTAGTACACCCCTCTCAGTTCCTCTACAGAGTCCTGACTAATACATGTCCTATGTAGTTCAAACTACAGGTAGCAGCAACTACATCTGGCTGGAAAAATATTTGATTGCCAGCACATAGAGGGTGTTAACAACATCTAGTAAGTAGAGGCCAGGGTTGCTGATAGATATGCCACATGCACAGGGCAGTTTCTTTGCCTCAGAAGAGTTTAGGCTGAGAGATCCAGAGCTATGTATGGATGTAGGGTAAAAAGGGCCAATGAAAGAACACCCTGGCCCTGAGACTAGAGCCAGGAAAGTATCCTGCCCCCTAACCCACTCAGTAATTGAAATCCAGCTAATCCCTGAGCACAAAGTCCAACCTTAATCTGTGAGTCTGTCTCAAGATCAGGAATTGAGAACCCTATCAACCTCACTCTGAAAACTGTCACCCTGGGAAGCTCCAGCCCTAAGAAACCCTATATAAGCCCTGTACCTGTTCAATTTGGGGCCGCCCTTTTCCACCATGGTAGAGGCAGCCACTCACCTAGGCTCCTCCCTCCCAATAAATCTCTAGAGGGAGGTTGGTTGTAGCGACTTAAGAAGTGAAGCAGAACTGCTACATTTCCCCCAGGAAACTTCCTTAGCAGAGTAGAGCAGAGCTGTAATGGCTCTTGCCAGAGTGGAGTCAGAACAGAGCTGTAACATTTTGGCTGGGAAACTTTCCCTTACTGGAAGCAAGTTGTTACACTCTGGGGAAGATGAGCAGAGCTGTGTAACCCTTCTCTGGAGCAGAGCAGAGCCAAATTGTAACAACTTCCCTGGGGAAATCCTCCCCTGCTGGATGAACATTGTTACACTTGCATTAACAATCCTTTCCTGGAGCAAGGACTGTAACACTTGGCTAGGGAGACTGTCCACCACTAGAGCAGAGCTCTAACACTGGCAGGGTATTCCTCAGCTTCTGACAGCCAGGATACCTTTCCCTTCAGAGCTGCAACACTTCAGGTATTCCTCAGCTTCTGATGACCAGGATACACTATACTTTTTCCTTCATAACTGCAACACTTACAACGGAGTAGCTGGATTTCCATAATTGTCATGAAATAGGTGAAAAACACACCCTAAAACAAGGAAAGGTTTATTTGGCTCAGAGTTTTTGTGGTGTTAGTCTATGACCAATGGCCTGTTGCATAGGGCAATACATCACAGTGAAATCTACATCAGAGGAAGGTGCTTGCCTTTATGCCAGCCAGTCAGCGAAGAGGAAGAAGGAAGGGCTGGGGTTTTGACATCCTCTTCAAATGCACATCCCCAGTGACACACATCCTTCCAAAAGGTCCTACCTCTTAAAGATCCCTGTGCCTCTTATTAGTGTCACTGTCTGGGGACTAAGCTTAAAATATACCTCTACGAGACAGTCTTCCAAACCACAGAAATGCATAATAGAAACATCCACAGACTGCTCATTGTGGAGCAGACAGTTCACTATTTTTACGATTCCTTATCTTAATCCTTATTGTTGAGATTTTATAATTGAGAATTATATCCCAAGAGAATTAAGAAGTAGCAGGACACTAGCAAGTAGGGGATGAGTGCAGCTGTTCTACTATTTTGGAAACAGTGACGGTTTTTGTTTTGAATGAGAGTCTTGGGAAAAAGACTGCAGTTTGTGCCACTATTACCAGTGGGGAATATCTATCTTAGTGATAACCGTGAGGATTATTGGACAGTGGGCTGAGTTAGCAAGAACATTTCAGAAGTTTTTGACAATTCAAGTCTATTCTGCTCAAGGTAGGGGGCACAGGCAGAGGACATTTTCTGGAAGAGTGTGTTAGCACCACAAACCCATGTTAACATAAACAGATACAGCAGTAAACCAAGAGAGCATGTTAGACTTTGTGTGAGATTTGAGATGTGTCTACTGAACACTCACGAAACATCTTGATGTAGTAAATCTGTACTGAGTGACTCAATGTCTGACTGAAATAGTCAAGACTTTCAAATCTGGCTTTTTTTTTAATTTGTAGCAATTAAATTTTATACCTAACCAGTGTTAAAGCATGATTCCACTTTGGGACTGAGACCCTAAAGTGATGTCAGAAGCAGACTCAGAAGCACAGGTTCTGACTTACTCTTGCCTTCCTGCCTCTCCACTTTCATTCTGCCTCCACTTCACTAGTGAAGCCATAGAAGCTGGAATTCTTCTTCCCCATGGTAGGTCATAGAAACTGGAACTTTCTCAAAAGTTAGCAATAAAATCTAAAAATACTGCCCTGACCTTTCCTTGGTTTTCTGTGTAAGTACTAGCTATAAAGAAAGAGCTTCTGCGACCTGCCCTTGCCTCACACTACATCAGAGATCTTCTGTGGCATGCCTACTTGAGAGAAAGAAAAACTTAGCAGAGAGGCTAGGAAGAGTTCAAACACACAGATCTTCTTGATCTCTGCCCCCCCCTCATAAGAGACCCTTTTTGTGCAATCACATCTCCACATAGCTGTCTATAGGTCATTGAACCTATAGACAAGGACAAAAATACAGACCAATTGCCTTTAGGAACAAGATGCAAAAGTTCTCAATAAAATACTTGGAAGCCAAATCCAAGAACACATCGAAAAAGATTATCCTCTATGGTCAAGTAAGTTTGGTCCCAGAGAGGGAGAGATGGTTCAACATATGTATATTGATAAATGCAATCCACAACATAAACAAACTGAAAGACAAAAACCACATGATCATCTCAGACACAGAAAATACCTTTGACAAATCCAACATGCTTTCATGACAAGGGTCCTAGAGAGCATAAGGATACAAGGGACGTACATCAACATAATAACAGCAATTTCCAGCAAGCCCACAGCTCACACCAACCCAAATGGAAAGATCCAAAGCAGTTCCTGTAAAACCAGAAACAAGACAAGGCTGTCTCCTCTCCCCATGCTCATTTAGTATAGCACTTGAAATCTTCACTAGAGCAATAAAACAACTGAAGGAGATCAAGAGGATACAAATAGGAAAGGAAGGAGTCAAGATATCTTTATTTGCAGATGATAGAATTGTGCATATAAATGACCCTAAAGACTCCACCAGGAAACCCCTACAAAGGATAAACACTTCCAGAAAAGTTGCAGGTTACAAACTTGACTCACAAAAACCAGTAACCCTTCTTTATGAACTGAAACGAAATAAGAAAGAAACCAGGGAAACAATAACTTTCACAGTAGCCTCAAAAACGTCTTGGGATAACCGACTTAAGAATTGGAGAAAGAAATAAGATACCAATAGATAGAAAAATCTTCCATGCTTTCAGTGCAAAAATTCAAGCTACCAAAAGCAATCTACATATCCATCACAATCCCCACCAACATCCCAATGCAACTCTTCACAGGGAATTGAAAGGACAATTGCCAGCTCCATGTGGAAACACACACACACACACACACACACACACACACACACACACACAATGTACACACACACAGAGCAAAAGACACACACACATACATGCACACAACACATACGGAACAAGATATATATACACACACACACACAATGTACACACACACACAGAGCAAGAGATACACACACACATACACGCACACAACACATACAGAACAAGATATACACACACACACACGATAGCTAAAACAATTCTGAATAAAAAAAGGAATTGTTAAATTCCTTTTTAGGAATAAACATCCTAGATTTCAATTTCTTCTACAGAGTTATAGTAATAAAAACAGCATGGTATTGGCATAAAAACAAACCTGTTGATTGATGAAATATAAATGAAGACCTAGACATAAGTCCACACATCTATGGACACCTGTTTTTTTTTTTTTACTAAGAAGTCAGAAATACACACTGATTAAAAAAACGATAGCATCTTTAACAAGATGGTCAAACTGGAAAGTTGTATGTAGAATAGGAAGATCTATATTTACCCCCTTGCACAAAACTCAACTTCAAATGAATCAAAGACCTCAACGTAAGGCCAGACACCCTGAATCTAACAGAAGAAAACATATGGGATATCCTTGAACTCATATGGCACAGGACAAGTTTTTCTGAACAGAACACTGTTAGCACAGGCACTAAAAACAATTAATAAATGGGACCTCATAAAATTGAAACACTTCTGTATAGCAATGGATAGAGTGGCAGCCTACAAATGGGAAATGATCTTTACCAATTATACTTCCAATAGAAAGTTAATATCTAAAATATATAAAGAACTAAAACACTGATATTAAGAAAACAAGGGTTGGAAATATGGTTCAGCATTTAAGAGTACTAGCTGCTCTCCCAAAGAACCTGGGTCCAGTTCACAGTACCCACACGGCAGCTCATGGCTGTGTCCAGTTCACAGTACCTACATGGCAGCTCACAGCTGCCTGTAAATCCAGCTCCACAGGATCCATACACGCAGATAAAAAGACCAATGCACATTAAATAAAATAAATAAAAAACCCAAATAACCCAATTTAAAAATGGGCTATAATTAAATATAGAATTACTATAAGATGAAGCACAAGTAAGACATATTCAACTTCCTTGGTCATCAGGGAAATGCAGATCAAGATTGCTTGCAGCTTTTGTCTTATACCAATCATAATGACCAAGATCAATAAAACGAATGACAGCTCATGCTGGTGATGATGGTAAGCCGAACACTCAACCATCGTTGGTGCGAGTCTAAACTAGTACAGCCACTATAGACATCAGTGGCTCATCAGTGAGCTGGGAGTAAATCTACCTCAAGATCCATGTATACCCTTCTTGTACATATACCTGGAGAACTCAATACCACAGAGACACCTGCTCAACCATCTTCATAGCTGCTCTTTCCATAAGGGCCAGGAGTTGAAAATGGCCTAGATGTCCATGAATAAATGAGTGGAAAAAGAAAATGTAGTATTTTCACAATGGAACATTACTGTTTTAAAAAAATGACATCATGAAATGCTCATATAAATGGATGGAGCTAGGAAAAAACATCATCTTGAGTGAGGTAATGCTGACCTCAAAACACAAATCTTTTTTTTTAATATTTATTTATTATGTATACGATATTTTGTCTGTGTGTATGCCTGCAGGCCAGAAGAGGGCCCCAGACCCCATTACAGATTGTTGTGAGCCACCATGTGGTTGCTGGGAATTGAACTCAGGACCTTTGGAAGAGGAGGCAATGCTCTTAACCTCTGAGCCATCTCTCCAG
>NC_022009.1:120991003-120993985 GCF_000317375.1 Microtus ochrogaster
GCTGTTGGTTGGTCTCCACAAATTGATGGAAAGTCCTAACTGCTGAAGATAAGACTTAGACATCTCAGTCAACATGGAGAAGTCAAGTGGGTGCCTAACCAGAGCCTTCATCCCCACTGACGAGTGTTCATGGTATTGTAAGGTTATCACACACACATATGAATCCACAGAGACTGTGACAGTGTGCATGAGACCTTCACAGGTTCAAGTCAGACAGAGTTCTAGCACTGAAAGGGAAGAGGAGACAAGTCCCCATTTCTATCCCTGAAGCTGCCTCCAATTGACATCATCTTTCTATGGAAAAATTAGTTTTCTTCAATGGAGTCTCACTGGGTACATAAACCACAGGTAAGGGTAGGCCCCATGTCCAACAGTACATGGTCAACAAAAAACCAACTCAGTGTTATTTTTGTTTCATATTGCTTTGTTTTGCTATTTAAAAAATCTAGCTAGTCTTCTGCGTGTGTATTATAATTTCCAATTTTCTATTTCTGTGTGTATGCATGTATGTGTCATGCCTCTCTCTCTCTGTGTTTCTTGTACTTTTTCTTTTTCTCTCTTTCTTCTTTTTACCCGTTTGTTTTCTAAGGAGAGAGATCAAGGAGGTGGATGGGTGGAGAGGTGGGGAGGATCTGGAAGGAGATGGGGGAGAGGAAACAGTAATCAGAATATAGTGTATGAATTTTCAATTAAAGGAAAGAAAAACAAAAGAAATAGTTTCTTGATTCTCCTTCCCATTTCACTTAGATCCTCATTTCTTATATCTCCTCTGTAGCAAAATGTATGTCAGAGCTCCACACGGGCCTCTGACAGACGGTTGTTGGCTTGACTTGCGAAGTTTCCCTAATTCCCCAAATGGAATATTTATCTTGCTGAGCAGTGTGGTGGTGGCTTCAGGGCCACTTGATTTTCACTCTGTTCTTTGGAGTCCTGTCAACATTGGTTAGCTTTTCTCTGCTGTGCTTCCCCAGCCACTCACTTGTGGCATTAACCTGTCTGCCTCTGTGCAATCCCGTCTACAGTTCTGAGCTCAGTATCTGAGCTGAAGCTCGCCTGGGGCAGCGGAAGCCATTCTCATGGCGGTTAGAGTTCTGCATAAAGAGCGAACAGAAATGCTCTGGGAGCACAGAATACCTTTGTTGTTGTTCTTGCTTTGTTTTGTTTTTGTAAATCCTAGGATGTTAAGAACTGGTTTTTGAGGGTGTAGGATAAACAATTTGCAATTGTGAGATGTTCTACACATTAATCAGGGCTCACCATTCTGCATAAAAAAACACATGGATGACACATTTTCCAACGCAGAATAGCTGAGGTTTCTCCATGTTGTGTATTTCTTTTTTTAATTAACATAGTTTTATTGATGCTTTTGTGAGTTTCTTATCGTGTACCCCAGTCTCATTCATATTCCAGTCCTTGCATGTCTGTCCTCCACCCTTGCACCCTTCCCCCCAGACCCAGACACTTCATTCCTTTGTCTTTCTTATCTCGTCATCATATATTCATTTGTCATGGAGCCTTGGGAACTGTGGCATGTCACACAGTCTGCCCTCTTGAGCAAGCTTGCAAAGGTTCCTCGCAATGAGTTGTTGGTCAGGTTCAAGGCCTCTGACTTCTGGTACACCATGGGTATTGAATCCCTATGAAAACTTCTCTCAAACATCCTGCTGTTGGGAGTCATCAAGATTCTTTGGCTATAGTTGGGCAACTTCCTTCATAAGCTCCTGCAGTTCACAGGTGGGGTGGATAACGAGTAGGGCCAACTCCAAAGTCCTGGATGTCAGCCTGGGTAGTAGCTGAGTTGGTCAGTCCAGGCCTCCACCTATCTCAACACTGGAGTTACAGGCAGTTTCAACTCCAACATGCAACTGCCATGTGGGTTCTGGAACCCAGACAGATGTCCCCTGCAAGCTCAACAAATTTCCTTAACTCTCTGCAACCCGTGAACAGATTCCTTTTATAAAAAAAATATTTATTTATTTATTATGTATACAATGTTCTGTCTGTGTGTATGCCTACAGGCCAGAAGAGGGCACCAGACACCATTACAAATGGTTGTGAGCCACCATTTGGTTGCTGGGAATTGAACTCAGGACCTTCAGGAAGAGCAGGCAATGCTCTTAACTGCTGAGCCATCTCTCCAGCCCCCCCTGAACATATTCTTAAACATTTTTTATTTTTAGATATACTATAACTCCTAGGCACCTAGTGTGGTTAAGTGAACGATATGGAATCTGAAGCAGCTACTCGCTGCTGCCTTGGCTGACATCCAAGTTCAGATGTTCATTACCTCTGCACGTCCACCTGTCTTTACTTCCAGGTTAGTTATATGGTAACTAATAGCAGTGCTAAAATCATTTTTCATGGACTCTGTCAAATATCCCATCAAACACCAGTCCATAAAGTTATAAGCACTCTGTGTCAAACACGTATTGTCACATGTGTTTTATGTGGAGGGAATGGGCAACTTTCCTACTGCATAGAGATCATTGGCATCTTCCATCATGTCTTATAAGTGTCTATCGGGAACCAGCCAATATTTACACTCTTTGGTGATTGCCCCGTCACGGACAGGCCTGCTAGCAAGCACTTAATTGATGTTGCTGGATGTATGACTTCCCCTCTCTGTCCATGCTGCCACCTCAAATTAAGAGTAAAGCTTGTGATGGACATGGTTGCCAATTCCAGTCACTAAGTTAAGTAGTGAGGGAGGATTGCTTTCCTCCATCTTCAGTTGCACTTTGATAAAGCCATTGCCAGCAGACCTTGCTTTGTGTGGCTGGTTGCTGGATACCCATCTATATCCAGCTCTCAAGATTGTTAGGTGGGTTAGATACACACCTGTGGCAGGGAAGAGGCAAGAGTGGTCAGGGAGAGAAGAGCTAGATTCCTACATACGCCCCCCCTTTTTTTTTTAACTGAAAATGATTAACTGTTTTGAGTCATTTTATATCCTCTTATTTTCTAGGGGGTAAGCAATTCTCT
>NC_022009.1:120994481-121006057 GCF_000317375.1 Microtus ochrogaster
TCTGATTGTACACAAACAGTGTGTAAACTCCTCATTCCTACGGTGTCCCGTGTGGGGATAACCAGGCTGACTGACTGAGCAGTAGCTGTCCCCTACTTGGCCTTCTGACTTTTTCTCAGTCTCTTGCCAGCCTGGTCATCATACACCACCTAGAATATTCTTCAAAAAACGAGATTACAAAGTGTTCTCCCTCCAGAATTCCTCTGGGACCTCACAGTCCCTAGAGCAACATTCAACCTTTTCACTTTCCCTCTCAGATCGTCTGTGAATAGGTCACAGCTGTGCCCTGGCTGACTTCTCAACGCTAGCCCTGCTGTGTTCTCAGCTTCTCCAGGTCTTTGAGTGAGCCGGTCTATCTTTCTAGATATTTGGATTATTGTTGTCCAGATCTCTACAAGGCAAGGGGTTCTTCTCGTAAGTAACACTGCCTTAGAAAGAATGTTTTAAAACATTGCCCTGATCTGGAGGGAAGCATGCTGGGCCTGGTTAGTACTTGGATGGGAGATGCTGTTTAGGATTGTCCCAGCTAACCTTCCCCCGCATTCCTTGCTCGTTACTATCCTAGCCCATGTGTTTATTTTCTTCAGAACATATTGAGAAATTTATTAGCGTGATGAATAGTTTTGATTTTTGGCTCAATAAAACATAGATAAAACTGGGAAGGGAGTCTAAATGAGGAGTTCTCTCAATTAGGCTGACTCATGGCCATGCATGGGAGGAATTTTCTTTCTTAAAACTTAATGTTTTCGAGAATTTCTGTATTGACATCGTATCTACCCCACCTTTTCCCCTCTTCAAATTCTCCTTTGTCCTCCCACTCATGTTTAAGACCTCTTCTGTAATCATTATTGTTACACTGGGTGAACTGAGGTGGGAAGGCCCATACTGAAGATGTGCAATCCTATTTCATGGGCTTGGCCCTGTGCTGAATGAACGGAAGAGAGAGAGCTGAGCATGAAGTCACTAATTTGCTGGTCTGTTTTTGGCTGTGTTTGTCATGTGACAGCTGCTTCCTGCTGTTTTGACTTTCATGCAGTTGTAGCCTGGAACTCTGAGCCAAGGAGACCCTTTCTCCTGGAAATCGCTTTTAACAGGGTGTCTTATCATAGCCACAGGAAATGAGACTCAGACAATGAGCTTGTCTTCTGTCGAGTGCCAGAATGAAATTCCTATAGGTGAAGGGTCTTTTCAATGCTGTCCCCCAGTGATTGTTTATGACTTTACTGGTCCTAGGTATACTGTGCTAAGCACATACAATAGAAGGAAAGAGGCTATGAACGATGACTAGTTCTGTAGTTACCGCATTTAGGACAGAACTCAAAGTCATGACGCTGTGAAGCTATCTTTAATATGCGCAGAAAGTGGACCTTTTCTCCAGCCTTTACCACTCGATGCAATGTCTGCCAACACCCCTGATGTTTGAGATTGGTGTAGTCAGTCAAGAGTCCTCATTTCTTGTTTCCTCAGAGTGTGCTGCTCCTCATCAGCCTCTCGGAAACTCTAGGGTCCACAGATTCTGTCTGTCAACAATTAGACTAAGGAAACTTAACATTTTTGATTTTTGGTTTTTTTTTTTAGAAGGTGGTAAAGGAAAGTAAGACAAGAAAGAGATTAAGAAATAGGATGTTTTAAATCATGGTTAGCTGTTCAGTAAAGCCACCTGTGGGGCTAGCACTGATTCCTCACAAGGCCCTTGTCACCAAATAATGGCTAAAAACCTCAGAGTGATTGCACGCAGACTTTAGAGTGTAGATTGTATGTTCTGAACTAGAAGTCAGCTTTCCCAGAGGAGCTCGATTCCGATAATTGGAACAGTGCTTGTGGTGGTTATGAGATGTCCCCTCTCTAAGCATCAGACCTCTGAATACTTGATCCCTGCTTGGTAGCTGTTTGGGGTAGATTCAGATGTGTGGCCTTGCTGGAGAAAATGTGGGACTGTGGGCGGGTATGGTGGTTTGAAAGAGAATGGACGCCATAGGGTCATATATTTGAATAGTTGGACCCCAGTTGGACCCCAGTTGGACCCCAGTTGGTGGAACTGTTTGGGAAGGATTGGGGGGCATGGCCTTGTTGGAGGAGGTTTTGTGGGCCTTTAGGTTTCAGAAGCCCACGTCATTTCCAGTTAGATTGTGTGCGCTCTCTTCCTCTCCCTTCAGCCCCACTCCCCCCACCTCAGCTTGTGAGGAAGGACGTAAGCTCTCAGCTAGTGCTCCAGCGCCATGTCTGCTCACCCTCTGCCATGTTCCTGGTTAGGATGGCCATGGACTCATTTTCTAGAACTGTAAACCCAAACAAACTCTTTCTTCTCTTTGTTGCCTTGGTCACAGTATCTCACAGTAACAGGAAAGTAACTGAGACAGTGGGCTCCGAGGTATCCAAGGACTCTGGCCGTTCCCAGTTATGCTCTCAGTTTCCTGCTGGCTGGATAAGATGTGAGCTCCCAACTCCTGCTCCATCTGCCTGCCACCTGCTGTGTTCACTCCGCCATCATGGACTCTAATCCCCTGGAAGGTCATGGCATTTTAACACAGAAAAAGAAAAGTAGCTGTGACAGTGTTCACTGTTTATAACAGACGGCCAAATGGTGTAGCCCACGTTTAAGAAATTCCTGTAGCCAGCCAGCATGAATTTGATTTAGTTCACTGATTTTGAAATTGCAGAACACATTTGATTTCCTGGCAAGTGTCGTTTTGAGATCCTGCCCACAATTTTCAAATGTGTCTTTAGTTTATATCAGCAAGAAATTTACCAACTAGGAGAGCCCGACTTAGTGCAGCTGTAGGTGAGTCCCTAATATTCGTAAGTATATTGAAGTGGTATAGACTTTTCCTTATGAATCTGTATTTTTGTCTACTCACACAGAAGCAATTGTAATGCTTTATAATGTATCTGCAAAAGGTCGCTTTCAGGGATCTCTTAGCTACATTATTGTTTGCAAGAATGAGTGGATGTATTCTCTCCTATTTTAAGGACCTTTTTCCCCAAACTTATCAGTTAGTATAACTACAGTTATGCAGTTTTTATGGAAATTAAAAACTGTGATGAGGGAGTGGGGGGATTCCTGGTCCAGAGTGAACAGTGCAGCTGCAGGTTCAGGCCTGTTGCATTCTGCTCTTACAGATTCTTTCTCCTATAAAGAAAAACCCATCCCCACACCCCCCCACTAAAGAAAACTCCAGGTGAACTACAGACAGGCACATAAACCTGTGCACAAACTTACCCTGAGTGGTGCCATTATTCAAAATAGTAATAAAGTACAGTAAAACTATTTTCTTATAGATGCCATGCTTTGGTCCTGTGAGCTAAGTAGCTGAAATTATTTGCACATATGATGCTTTCTACTGTTGTGATGTCACAGGTGAGGAAAGATGCTTTTGTTCACAAATGCTTTCTCAATACCAGCTCCTCACTGTAGAGAACCCACTGATTAAAGAGCATATAACATACTTAGAGAGACTGCCTGTCAGGCTGGAGAGCTGGCTCAGAGGTTAAGAGCATTGCCTGCTCTTCCAAAGGTCCTGAGTTCAATTCCCAGCAACCACATGGTGGCGCACAGAGACTGCCTGCCTTTTTACTCACATGATTGTGTCATATCATTGTGTGCCTTTATTTGGGGTCTACTATTGAATTAGCCATCGCTGACAATGCTTTCTCCAGTGCTTTTATCTCTTGCCTTACTCTCGAACTTTATCTAATCTTCTTCTATTTTATTTTGTCATGTTTGGTTGTCTTTTCTAATAGAGACAGAAAGGGAGTGGATCCAGAGGGGAGGAGAGGTGGAGGAGGAGCTGGGAGGGGTAGTGGCAGGGGAAACTATAATCACGGTGTAGTATATAAGAAAGGAACCTATTTTCAATTAAAAATACACTATGTAATGTGCTCCACATGGATTCTGGGTGTTTTATATATGTGTGTCAGGGAGAAAATACATTAAAAGCATAAAGGCGTCCTTCAAAACCTTGAACACGAGCAACTGAATCAGTTGGTCATGGCCCCTTCCTTTCTGATGACTCCCTGCAACAGCCATGCCTCTTTGAGGAATTCTTCCAGCGTCTCCCATTCTAGCCCATTTCCTTTTAAATATCAGGAGCTGCTTCCTTAGGCATTCATTGCCTTCCACCACTTTGTGATGAATTCATTGAATGCAGCCTAAGTTGCGAAGTGTGGCAACCAAAGGCAACCAACTTCATGACCCGGTTGCCACCGTGCTCCCCTGCTTTCTTCAAGTGTTTGCTTCAGCCTTTTGTAAACCACTGAACTTCTTGTCATCTCCCACATCTGCCATGCCCCTCCCTGTCCTGGACCCTCAACTACGCCATACTGTTTGTGTGGTGTCTTTCTCCTTCTGGGGATGTAATCCCTGGTAGATCTAAACGGACTGCGGATTACTGGATCAGCGTGCTCATCCGTGTGTGGGAACATGAATAACCGCCCAAAATAACAGACCACGCACAAGCTGTGTAACATGCCTTTGGTGTTGGCATGCTCACCAGAAATGCTTGACTTGGGAATTAGATAAACCCGAGTTTAACCCTGAGTATTTGTGGGCCTGTGACCTGGGTCAGTTCACAAATCTCTCTGAAGCTGAGCCTTGCGTTTGGAGAGACAATGCTATATGTACCCCCCTATGGTTTAAGTAGACATTACTGAGTCATTTAACTAGAACTTCAATGATGTACCTGACTGTACTACAACTTAAGTAAGGTCAATAATTCATACCAACAACCAAAGCGCAGTGACTTTGTTCGAGCACGTCTGTGTGTTTAAATACACCGACTAAAGAATATTAAAGCTCATATTAAAAGCTTGCCATGATTTCCTCTGGCGTAAATGTTAAAGCAGAATACATTCCGCAGTGACTAATCAGACAGCTCAGCTTCCAAGCAGAGGAGATTACTATATCATATCATTCTTTGCTCCTTCTAATTATGGATTACACATCATATGGCTTTAGGGACTTCCTTGGAAATTTTTTTGTATAATAAAGCTCATAACACCAGTCATTAGGAATTTTCCATATTTAGAGCAACATTTCTGTGTTCGGCTATTTTATTTTATAATACTATCAATAGTGTTGCTAGGAAAAAGGGAAAAAGTATATTATGAAATGCATACACTATTATCTTTATGGTTTGAATATGACATGTCCTTTTCCCGGGTTTGTGGTTTTATGGTTTGGTCCTTGGGTGTCGCTACTATTTGGGGAGGCTGTGGAAATGTTGGGAGTCAGGACTGGAGGAAGCATGTCACGGGACTGAAACCTACACTGGTTCCCTCTCTTCTCGTCTCTGCCTGCTGTTTAAAAGGATGCCTTGAAGCAACTCTGACTCCAGTCCCACGCCACTGTGCTCTGCCCAAGCCCAGGCAATCAAGCACCTGGGGCGGAACCACCTGAATCTGCGAGCCAATTAAATCATGACTCCTTCCTACTCTTCCAGGTATTTTAGTCCCAGCAACACAAAAATACCTGCCTCAGAAACCAGGATAAGGGATTAAAAATAAAATTTACATGCAGTGTAGGTACATGTAAGCAAAGGTAAAGCAACAGGAACTAGTTTGGTCAACTGTGGTAGTTTGAATAAGAATGGTCCCCATATGCTCATGTATTTGAATGCTTGGTCCCCACTTAGGGGAACTGTTTGGGATGAAGTAGTAGATGTGGCCTTGTTGGAGGGTGTTCTTTGAGGTTTCAAAAGTTCGTACCATTCCTAGATAACTCTCTCTCTCTCTGCCTTGAACTTGTGGACCAAGGTATAAACTCTCAGCTACTGCTCCAACATCAGCCATACCTGCCTGCCTGCTACCATGCTCCCTGCCACGATGGCTACTCTAAAGCCCTGGAGCTATGAGACCCAATTCGGTCTGATGAGTCGCCCTGGGCATCACATCTCTTCACAGCAGCAGAAAGGTAAGTATGACAGCAACAAAATAGAAAAACATGGAAGAATGACATCTAAAATGAGGTAGGACTGTGAGTCAAAATATTTGAGTTTGATTTAAACACATTTTTATTTCCCAGTAGGGGTGCTTCTGTGCGAAAGGAATAAACAGAAACCACCAGGAAAGTTCCGAAGATCTGGATTCTCTGGTACCATCTCGTGGGATGACAGTTAACATGCGTACTCACTGGCGTCCACTGGTCACTGCTAGGTCAGAGGTAAAACTCTGATGCTATAAACCGACAAGTCTTTAGTTCATATTTCACCTGGGTTTTCCCTACAACTGGATTTCAAAGTACTATGGCTTTATGGTTATAACTCCTACTGTCAAATGTTCTCTGATTTTATGATCTACGAGATTTTTTTTCACAGTTGTTCAGAACAGAACTGAGTAGCTATAATAAAGCTAACATCGTGTAACCCATCTCAGAGGCAGTGACAAACCATGCTGGCATAGGACATGGAATAACAGTTGCTCTGAGATCACCTCCAGCCTGTATTCCTTGCTCTAATGCCTGTACTGGCTCTAGGTCCTAAGCTGCCATGAAGCCTTCTTTATACCTCAGAGCTTTCCCCATGCCTACAAGACATCCAAAATACCATTTATTTTTACTTAATATCACCATTCATCATTTTTTTCCTTCCCTCCATAATTCACATTCTTGCTAGAGTCCAGTTTTCTTCATGAATACCATACTGTTCGTCCATCCATTCTCACCTCTTCAGGCGTGTATTGTGACTGCGTTAAAACTAAATTGTTGAGCGGATGAAATGATGATTCTCTGGCTGGCCTTGGTGTTTCTGTTCACACTTTAGTAAACCAAGTTTGTATCTATTTCAATTTGTCTATTATTGATTATGAAGTCTTTAAGGGAACCTGAGACTGTCTGTTTTTTACATTTTGGTGTGTGAAGCGCTTCTGGCTTGCTGGATAGTGAGAATAATTTTGGACCTGCACAGGAGCTGGAAAGCAGGTGTCCAAGAGTAACTCAGATGAATCATATGCATCTCTCCCCATTAAAGTGGATTTGCTGGACAAATGCTACTGCATTGCTTCTGGCCAGGGCTGGGGTGAATTCAGCTGTCTAGAATGTTGCTGAAACACCCAGAAACTAAAATCCATCTCTTCTCAAAGGACTTAAACTCTGCTGTCAGCTTACAGGGTCAAGGTAAGACAGTCAGAAGAGCAAAAACAAAAATCTAAATTTAACTGCGCTAACCGGCCATTTCTCTGGGTCTCCTCCCTCCCAGGGTCTTATACAAAGAAGATGGTTGGCAGAGTCTAGGAGAAGCCGGCGGGAAGTGCGTCTGACAGTGTCGTCATTTTAGGTTTGAGATGTGTGAAAAAATATAAAGATTTATAAACCACGAGGCCATGTGCAATTTCCAACCAATTAGCGACAAGTGAGAAAGTAAAAATGGTCAATCTTCTGGACCATTCAAAATGCACCAGGCATGTCCAGCCCACCTTGGGATAACACATTAAAGCATCAGCAGCAACAAAGCCCCAACAAATAAAACAGCAGCAAGGAGGAGAAGAGGATGTGAAAGAAAGGCAGGAACCAGGAGTTGTGAGGGATGTGGGGACGGAGACTCAAGCTCAGTCGCTGAAGCTGGTGCCTGATGTCCCCAGAACTTGATCAGCTGCTTTTATTAACATGTTGAAAATATGTGACCTCAATAAAAGTAGAAATCACTATAGGACTGCTTATTTGATTTCTCTCAGTAGGTCAAGATACATACATTTTTTATTAAGGTCTGTAAGTTCATATTCATTTTTATTCCATAATATTTTAATTTCAACCCTATGAAGTCATATTTATCTGTTTAAATGGACGTGGCTAAGGAAAACTGTAGGATAATAGTTTCCATATGTTTGAGAAAGATGTTGGAACCAGTTTATTCAATAACTGAAAACGTCAGCTCCAGAGCCTATGAATCTAGATAACAACAAAATAAGTCTGTGTGTGTGTTTGTGTGTGTGTGTGTTGTTGTTGTTGTTGTCATTTTTGTAAGGATGCCTCACACAACTCCTCTGTGGAAGTTTCCATTCACGAGGAGGAAGCGCTTGGGAGAAGAGGCGAGGAGGATTTGGTATCAAGAAAGGAGAACTGTGGAACTGTGGGTGCTATGTTAGGAGCCACGGAGAGACTAAGGATAGGAGACAAGATAGAAGGGAGAACCGAACACGAAGGGAACAGGAGGACATGTCTGATCCTCTCAACGCACGCATCTGGGCTCCTGGCAGTGGGAAAAGAGATGTACGAGCACGTGTGACAGCCGGTTATTTCTGCACAGGGGAGAAGAGGGGCAGAACAGAGCACACGGCAGGATCAAACCCAAGGAGGTTAGAAGGGGGCTAGAGATCACGGGCTGGGTTTTGACATGCCCATTTCATTCCAAGACCTGAACCCAACATACAGTGACAGTCTTGCCCTGTGTGATGAATGAGAGACCAGATGTGTCATAACGGACAACAGACTACCAATGTAGGCTCAACATGGCAGCAAGCCCTGGCTTGTTAGAGCCTGAGGCAGTTTTCCCTGACAATGAGGGCTCACTGCTTGCTCCCACAAGCACCTTTTACTCCACATATAAAATAAGACACATTGCTCTAGAAACTGGACTGGGAAAGGAACAATAGGACCGGTGTGGGTAGGGTGATGCTGTGTCAGCAGTGTTTCTCTTGTCCTAACTCTATGGCACCGGAACAGTGGGACGGCAGGGAGGTGGCGTTCTTTCTGCAGGGAGGAAGAAGCAGGGAGAGGTGGGAAACACAGGTGTTCAGTGCCTACACTCCCAGAGAAATTGGGGGAAGAAAATAGAAAGTGACTTGGTACCTGGGGGCACCGGAGAACAGAGATTGCCATCTCCGACAGAGGGCCTGGCTGCGAACAGCGCTGGAGACATGGGATCAGAACCTTTCTAGCTGGTTCTGAGAAAGACCGGAAGCGTCTGTTTAAAACCAGGCAGGTGCAGGAAAAGTGGCTACTGGGTAGCATATGGGCTAAGTCACACATTTGAGACCAGCATTTCGGGGGATACTAAATTTAAGAGCTTCAGTCTAGATTACTTCTATGTTTAGGCGATAATCTGCCCTTCTGTTACTTCCTGTCCTTTATCACCTATGAGTGCAACTGGAGAGCTGCGGTTAGAAGGGAGCCCAGATCATGCAGAGAAAAGGAAAAGCCGTAACGTCTTCCCGTGTCAGAGATGTGGGTGTCATCTTTTGAAACTTCAGGTTTCCTTCCAACTCAAAGGAGCTTTACTTGTGTAAAGCCGAAATGTCTTTTAAAAATACTTATGGAGTTGCCTAAGGCAATAGCAACTCACTTGAGCTTCAGACTCCAGGCAGCAAAAAAAAGAGAGGAAGAAAAGAAACTTCATATTATTTCTCCATAGGTGAATTAGGTAAGAGCCAAGGGAAAAGATGCTTAGAAGATCTCTATATAATTAAATGTTACAGTCATCAAAATCGCTCAGAATTCCATGGCCTCTGAGCGCAAGTGCCTATGGGTCCTCCAACAAAAACATCAGATTGCTTAAAATGTCAACTACCTTTTTTAAAAAATAGCAAATTTCACCATTGAAGAATTTGCCAGAACTGCTGCTGCCCCCTTTTGTAGTTAATCATGAGGGTGACATTTGGTCTTTCCCTGGGCACCTTGACTAAAGGTAGACCTGGAGCTGACTTGGGGAAGAGGTTGAGGCTGGGGGTCTACAGTGAATGAACGCTCTTGTTCCTGAGACAGTCCTGGAAGAACCACACAGAGAGACAGGCAGAAAGGGAAGACGCCACAGCCAGAGACAGGGGTGCCACGTGACCCAGAACAGCCAGTGAAAGCTCTGAGAGCGAGCCCTCTTCTCCATGAGGAACACTCAGAAAATTTTTGATTATTTCCAAAAGATATACTCATTATAATAGAAGATTGAAGTCATGAGAGACCCCAGTTAATTCAGGTAAATATTGAATCAATTATAAAATGAAGGCCAAGTAGCAATGAACCTGACACTGTAGAACATAATGATTTAACAAGGAAAACCATTTCCTAACACAAATTACAGGAGCGTTTACTCTGTACGGTCCTCTTCTTGTTACTTAATTTTTTGTTTGTTTGTTCATTTATGGGGTTGGAGATGAAAACCTGAATCTGAAGTCTTCCTAACTTCCTGTTGCTTCAGCAAAGACGGATATGGGGTCTTGGTATCAGGGGTGGACTCCGGGTGTTCTGACTGGACCAATGTCTGGCTGTAGAACTGAACAGTGCCGGGTGACTCTGGATCTCTCTCCATTAGGTAAGAGAAGGTGCTTCCGGGGCAGCAGAGCTAGCAAGGGAGGACATAGCCACGAAAGAGGGAGGAGGGAGTTGACACAGGAACTAAGCTGATATTTAGTGGCATTTGCTACTCGGTTGGAAACAAAAGTGTTTTCTGTAGATAAAAGTAGCTCACATCTGTACCCCAATCCTCTGATTGTTGGTATGTGTTAACTGGTACATGGAGCCTCACCCGTCCAAAAGAAGACGTGCCTGAACACCGAGGGCGGAGGCGTTCCACTGCCTGGCCTCTCCCTGTCTGGTAGAACACCTGTATTTCTGGTTTTGAGACCTGGGGTTGCTCAGATTCTGAAGTGGGTGCTATGTAATTTTATGAAAGCAAGTGAACTCAATCGGGGTGCCTTCCCAGTACTTTTAAGCTCTAAGATACTATAATTTTAGAAAGATTGGGACCAAATTATGCTTTGTTGTTGTTTACAGAGTTGGATGTAAATCTCTTTTGCAAAACTTTTTGGAAAGTGGAGCTAGGGATGTGCTACAGAGCAGTCCTTGTTTTCTACATTAAGGTAGGAACATCTCTTAAGTCATGGGTGAACATGAGACATTTGTGAACATTTGACGTGGTTCCTGGTTCTCGGAAAGCTCACAGTAAAAGGGAAATATAAAAACAATCACTATAAAGTTTGAAAATAAGTTGTTTAAATGCTAACAACTTTTTTCCTAAATGAAAAAGATCAAGCTTAACTGAAGCACCCACCTCCAGGCACTTCAGTTGAACAAGTTTGTTCTGAGGTTTGAAATTATGCTGGATGCCTATTTGCTTCACAAATATAATTTGTTTCCTTCTGTTCTGGTGGTAATGCATTTACATAGATTTATTAATTCCTTATCTGCCTGAAACTTAAAAATGTGAGTCCAAATTCAGTGTAAGAATAGCACAAAGTTGTAGCAACCTCTACAGACTTGACTAAAAACACTAGATATCCCATAGTCTGTGCATTGGTGAGCTTATCCATTTGGACATGGATAAGTATGTCAGTGTGGGTCTTTTTAAATGTCTTCATCAAGTTTATGGGCATTCATGGGATGTCTGTCTTTGCCTTTCTTTTCTTCTCAGGGAGTTGCTAAGAAGTTACACTGGTATAGGCTCCAGGGCCAAGGTCAGTCAGTCTGCTAAGTCTCCTTGGGGTTCTGTAGCTGAAGCCCTCAACATCTGGGCTAGTCCTTTAGAAATTCTAAAGTGGCCGGGTGGTGGTGGTGGCACACACCTTTAACCCCAGCACTCTGGAGACAGCCAGAGTAACAAGGAGAAACCCTGTCTCGAAGAAGAAGAAGAAGAAGAAGAAGAAGAAGAAGAAGA